>NC_058412.1:6103227-6257743 GCF_002201575.2 Neomonachus schauinslandi | reverse complement strand
ACACACACACACACACACACACACACACACACACCCTTTTGTCTAAACCTTTCTCTACACACACACACACACACACACACACACACACCCTTTTGTCTAAACCATTAGAGGGTAACTTTCATATAATATATCTTTTGTCCCTAAATACTTGAGTGTTGAGGAACTTACATTCAGACTGAAGGTAAAACATACACACTTGAAACGATCGGAGGAAAGTAAGAATGTGATAGCTCAAACAGTTAGCCATTTAACAAGTTTCATCAGCCTCAGGCTGAAACATTGCTTTCTGAATGGTAAAACACTTCTCAGGCTGAAACTACTGTTCTTTGCTGGTAGAAAATTGCTTGACTATCAAACTATGACTTTCTAAAGTTCAAGGAAATGTTCAAAATTTTACATTTTTATGAATTAAAATGTATCTTACAAAAGAATATATCACCTATAGCTTAAAGACAGTAGTAATTCTTTCATCTTGTTTATGAAATAGAACAGTTGCCAAAGAAATGTTTTTGATGGGGTATTTTTCATCATATTAATAAAAATAACTTGGAGTGAAGTTTTGTAGGGGGAATATTTTGATATTTTGTTCAAGTACATATAGAATACTCTGTATTGGAGATATGAGATAATCAGAACTTTGTTTTGCCATTAAATTAATCCATTATTTTAGACTTTAGCACTTGCTGGGCCTGCCATCCATTAATGGGTTGGATTCAGGGGGATTTTTAGATTTTTTTTAAAGATTTTATTTATTTACTTGAGAGAGAGAGAGAAAGAAAGAGAATGAGAGAGAGAGCATGAGCAGGGTAAAGGGCAGAGGGAGAATCAGACTCCTTGCCGAGCAGGGAGCCCTGTGTGGGCCTCCATCCCAGGACTCTGGAATCATGACCTGAGCCAAAGGCAGACACTTAACTGACTGAGCCACCCAGGTGCCCCTAGATTTTTTTTTTTTTTTTTTTTGAGAAAGAAGTGTGATTTATATGCCTACAAATACTTACAAAGAATATTTTATAGCTAGTCTAAGGAAGAGAGAAAAAGACAATGTAGTAAGAATCTTTAAGAATTCATTAAGGGATTGACTTAATAATTGAATGTAAGATGATTTGCAATGAAAAACTATGGGAAGACAATTTGATCAGCATATTGAAAGAACATATATTGGAATATGTTAGAATAATTTAGATGACTATTTCTAGTTAACCATAGTTGAGTTCTTTGATTCCATTGCTTGTCATTTGAATAATAAAAAGTTTTATTTACAGCAGACAAAAGCAGAGTATATAATTGATATTCATTTATTTTATTAAAGAAATTGATTTGATAAAAACAATCAGAAAATAGTATTTTTAACGCTAGTAGTAAAATTTATTTTTTAATCCATAAAAAGCCTCATTTATTTTTATAGCAACTTGATGACACATCTGCTTGCTTTATTCAGCTGAAAAAGAAAATGTTGGTTCTTGGTGTTTGGTAAAATTGCTTTGTTAAATTATTTTCTAAATTGTTCAACTTTTAACAAATGACATTTGATACTAACACTGGAAAGCAATTTCAGCTAATTAAGTAGATCCCTCTATAAACCATCGGAACATTAAGATGACATACTGTTCATTCAAGATTATTTTAATTGGTACAATTATTGTAATTTTCTTGCAATTATGTGTTGAGCTAAAAGCTTTTGTCTAGATCATTTGAGGGTTTTTTTTTGTTAACATACATTTAGTAAGAAGAAAGGGAGTAAAATAAAAACTATAGATAAAGATTTTGTGTCTACTTTTTATTACGACGTTTTAGACAACCATTGAAATATTTTAGTATAAAACTTTATTTCTGGTATTTTTCAGTAAGCATTTTAAACAACGATAGAGGTTTTTAAAAGATCAATTTAAGTAGTTTTCATGAAGATAATGTTTTAAATTTCTGTTTTGACACTGCTCAAGCAGTCATTTACTCAGGATGATATGGTCAGAATAGTTTTGTGATAAGGATAATGCCATACTTATAAACAATTGAATAAGTTTTGAGAGAGCCTTAGAATGGTAACCATGTTCCACTTCACTGAAATAGCTGTTTGCTGAATAGGCACTATAGACATCTGACTTATAACATTTATGCTCAATTCAGTATCTTTAAATTTTCTAAGTAGTGGTATTTCTGTACTTGACATTTTTCATAATAAAACCTCATATCTTATGATGTTCTTACTTGATATTCAGCCAAAATTTTCCTGAGTTTAATTTGCTCATTTCTGGTTATCTCATGCCTCCCTTAGCTCTGACTGACCTCCTTCCTCTTTCCTTCATGTTCTGGGCAATATTTGTTTCCCCTCCCCCCATCATGTGACCCAGATTATGAACAGGTTTATTTCTGTTGCATGTGGATTTAAGTCATGAATTTCAATAGCATGAAAAGCTGGACTAGTTAGTTTAGATTTGTGAAGAAGTTGTCTCATCTCCTTTGTAGTACAAAGTACAGCCTTTGTACTAAGGATATTTCTCCTAATTTAGATAGAAATACTTATGCCAAATACTGTTTCATGCATGTTGTTTTGGTGCTTTTTATATGTAGTTTAGAATCTTAATGAAAATTCTATCTTTTTGATATGATGTGACTTCTCAGTATGTGTTGGTGTTGTCACCATTCAACATTTATTAAATCACTGTCTTATATATAATTATTGTTTCCATCTTTTTTCCCAAAACACACTTTCCCTTAATACATATAATATAAATACTGTATTCAGGGTAGTTCTTGTTGAGAAGGGAAAAGTTGAGCAAAGACTTAAAGGAAATGAGAGAATTAGCCAAGCAGATATCTAGGCTTGTCTAGGCAGAGGGAACAGTATGGACAAAGGTCCTAAGACCAGAGGGTACCTGGAATGTACCAGTAATAGCAACAACAAGGGATTTGATGTGGCTAGAGGACTCAGTAAAGGGGAGGAGGTAGGCGATGAGGTCAGGGAGGTCAGGGGAGTATGGGACATGGAGGATAATTGTAAAGGTTTTGGCTTTTTATCCTGAGTAAAAAGGAGATCTATTGCAAGGTCTTGAAAAAATTGTATCCATACCCTATATGCTCTAAGGTGCCTAGTATTTGGTTGCATCAGTGTAACTTGGCCGGAGTTAGGGAATTCTGTTGACATAAGGGAGCATATTTTGAGAATCCTGTGCTGGTAAAGGGATAATCTTGGTGGAAAAATCAGGGTAAATGAAAAGTTGTGCAGAAAGTAGGTGGGGATCCCACAGTAAAGATGAAATGAATGATTGAGAATGGCTCATAGAGATGAATGTGAAAAAGCTAAGAAATGAACAATATCCTCTATAGTCTTGTTGCAGTGTACCGAAGAAAACTAGTTATTCTAAACATCTCCAGTAATTGAAATGACTAATTTCCATGTATATATTTTCCTGTTGTAATAGTTTGTTTCTTAAGGTCATTTTATTCTTTATTTTCTAGTAAAATGTTGGATTTAGAAGGCTACTTTTGGAATCATTTTTAAATAGCCGCCTTTCACTTAGACTTGCCAGCTGCATGGCTTGTTCCCTAATCCTCACATTTAAACCCCTGGCTGAGAGTGAATGAAAGGTGGTTTCCATTGCATTAAACTGATAGGTGTAGAGAGCAACTAATGGGTTGCTTGTAGAGTAATGCTGAATTTGATTTATGAGTACTATAAGATGGAAATGATGGCTGTTGTATGTCAACTTGGGCTCTAAGGATAAAGAGAAATAATTGGTCAAAATTTGATATAGAGGAATCAGGTTTACCTGGAGTTCTAAACAGTCCTAGCCTGGCTCTCCAGCCCATTCTCATGCCTTCTCCCTCTTGCTTTTTTTTTTTTCTTTGTCTCCCTCTTTTCACCTTTCCACCTGCACTTCTCTGTGGCCTCCATCCTGCCCCCCCCACCTCATTCACATCTTAAATACCACAACCTCAAGAAGCGTTTTGGGACCAGGCATATACCCCATTCTCCAAGATTTTACTAGATGTGTTCATTGTATGCTGGTATTTTCCTTCATGGTGCTTATCATAGTTACCCTTCTTTAAATATTCTCATTGCTCTTTCTTTAATATTTGTTTCCTGAACTAGACTGTTAACTCCATGGACTGTAAAACTTCCTTAAACCTTGCTGAATTCCTCGCTTCTAGATATTTTTGGTATAGAGTAGGCAGTAGTGATTATTTCTGAAACAGTAAAGAAATATGATGACATTCGGATTGAGGAAAGCATAGATTGGGGGAGGGTGGTGAATGAGAAGCCACATTTTATCTTGAGAATACTATTCATACAGATACTTGTTCTTTGGTTCTAAATGTGGGTAAAATGTTTCCTTGTTTTTATACCAGTATATCCCTGGGTCAGGCACTTAGTAAGTTCTCAGTACACACAATTGAATGGTGATTACCATTTCAGTTAACACCTACTAGTTTTCACCTTTTGTTGGGTGATACTAAAATCGAAGCAAAGTTTTTATAGACATTTCCCTGAACTCTGAGTTCAGCCACATTTCTAAGGTTTCTTGCATTTGTAATCCTTTTATGAATGCCGTGGTTTGGAATTGCTTTGTATTGGCACACTTTTATTTTTTGTTTTGTTATGTCAGTCACCATACATTACATCATTAGTTTTTGATGTAGTGATCCACGATTCATTGTTTGCGTATAACACCCAGTGCTCCATGCAGTACGTGCCCTCCTTAATACCCATCACCGGGCTAACCCACCCCCCACCCCCCTCCCCTCTAAAACCCTCAGTTTGTTTCTTAGAGTCCATAGTCTCTCATGGTTCATCTCTCCTTCCAATTTCCCCCCTTCATTTTTCCCTTCCTTCTCCTAATGTCCTCCATGCTATTCCTTATGTTCCACAAATAAGTGAGACCATATGATAATTGACTTTCTCTGCTGACTTATTTCACTTAGCATAATCTCCTCCAGTCCCATCCATGTTGATGTAAAAGTTGGGTATTCATCCTTTCTGATGGCTGAGTAATATTCCATTGTATATGTGGACCACATCTTCTTTATCCATTCATCTGTTGAAGGGCATCTTGTCTCTTTCCATAGTTTGGCTATTGTGGACATTGCTGCTATGAACATTGGGGTGCATATGGCCCTTCTTTTCACTACATCTGTGTCTTTGGGGTAAATACAATAGTGCAATTGCTGGGTCATAGGGTAGCTCTATTTTTAATTTTTTGAGGCACCTCCACACTGTTTTCCAAAGTGGCTGTATGAACTTGCATTCCCACCAACAGTGTAAGAGGGTTCCTCTTTCTCCACAACCTCTCCAACATCTGTTGTTTCTTGCCTTGTCAATTTTTGATATTGGCACACTTTTAGACAGGTCCCTCCCACTTCAGGTCCTACTTACAGGCTGTTGACAGTATTGTTTAAAAAGGCCTTATAGGGGCGCCTGGGTGGCTCAGGCATTAAGCATCTGCCTTCGGCTCAGATCATGATCCCAGGGTTCTGGGATTGAGCCCCGCATCAGGCTCCCTGCTCTGCGGGAAGCCTGCTTCTCCCTCTCCCACTCGCCCTGCTTGTGTTCCATCTCTCGCTGTGTCTCTCTCTCAAATAAATAAATAAAATCTTTTAAAAAAAATAAAATAAAAAGGCCTTATAAATTAGCTGGACTCCATTTTTGTCATGCTGAACATTTTCATTGGGCTCATTCATTAAGCAAATATTTATAGAGTCTGTTATGTCCTGGGTACATGCTAATAAAATACTAGTTAGTATTAGTTGAGCCTTCAATATATGTTACACATTGGATTAAGCACTTTACATAGATTATTTTATTTAATATTAAGTCTGGGAGGCAGAGTGGCAGTTACCTAAGATCACACAGCTGTAACTGTTGGACCTTCCCCAGGCCTATTTCTGGAAGCCAGGAGAGATGGTCTGTCACTACACAGTGGGGCAGTAGGTCTGAGACATTAGAAATACATAACTATACTAATTTTATTATTTCCAGATATATTCTATTCATTTTTCAAATAAATATTTAGAATTATATATTATAGTCAATGGGAATGTTATTATGTATCAATGGTCAGATAGAATTTTTTCCAGAGGATTGAATATCTTTTCTATTAAAAAAATGCAAACTTCTTACCAACTTATGTAAAACCCCAAGTAAGTGCTTTATTCAGTTCTAATTGTGTCTGGTAACTGCAGTAGGTTTTGTAGGGAATGCTTAAAATCAGTTGTGATATTTGGCACTTAAACAGCTGGTCCGTCTGTTTAACTTTATATCATTTTTATATGCACTAAGTGGCTGTAATTTTTTTTAGGTAGCTTTTCAATAACTTTTCTTTTGCTTTAAATAGGATAAAATTGATTTTTAAAGTATTTTCTCATTTAAACTCATGATGCCATGTCCAGTAATTTTATGATAATGTAGAATAAAGAATTTTAAATATTCCAAAGTTGTGTGTTTCTAATTCCAACATGAAAAATTGAAGTATATTAGTTAAGGTTATTTGAAAATACAGAAGTAGAAAAATTAATTTCTCGTATGTTTTAATATGTGAAACAAAAAATATTACCGATGAAGGTTTACAGTTTATTTTATAATACAGTAAGAGTATTATGCACGTTTATATTAAAAAAAACCATTCTGATTATTGAAGAATTCAAATTTTCCACCAAACTATAAATATTTATATATACTTAGAGTATATATATATGTGTACACACACATACATGTATGTTCTCTCTGTATGTAGATTCTATATTGAGAGACTTTCAGAGATCAGGTTTTTTACCTGAAATTATTTTCTTCAACAGAAGTTCATGATTTCAGAATTTCAAATCAAAATATTTTTAAGACTCCTCGAAATATGAGAATAAAAAACAAGAATGCTACGTAATTGAGACACTAAGGTAAGGGGAGATGCTGCTGTAAAGCCAAGCTACAAGCGGCTTCTGTTAGCAATACCGGAGAAGTCCACAAGATGGGAGTATTTCACCAGAGACATTATGATTAGCGTGTTCAGCCACGAAATGAGATCTAATGCATTTTGCTTTTCCCTTTCCATAGCAGAAAAACAAGGAGAACACTGAGTTTAAATATGAATATTTTAAATTTTAAAGTTTAATTTCCTTTTTTTTAATGGCTTCACAGGACATTCATAAGCACTGAGAATCATGATCATAGGCAAATGAATGGTTATCTGATCATAATGGCATAGTCTTTTATTAAGTTTAAATAGTGCCTTTTCCTGCTAAAATACTTTTAAATTAGCTTTTGGGGAAAGGGTGGACATGAAAAAGAGGAGTGTTTAAAATTGATCTACTTAAAAATTTGTATTTGGATGAAAAAATATAAATTCTAATCATTGTTAGATCTTGGGTTCTATACTTAATAGACAGTCTTCAAAACAGCGTGTCTAATAAAGGTTTTCCTTTAATCTGAGGCATATTCATAGGCAGACTTTGATTTCAGAGCCTCCATTCTCTATACCTGCTTTTCAGAGTTTTATTGCAAAACATTTGCTTCTTCTATATGGTTAGTGGAACAATTTTTTAAATTTCTAAAATGAATCAATAACATGAATATCTCTTACTGCTTGGTAGCACCTCACAATACTATTAGTACCTCCAACAGCTTTGAAACTTGGATCTCATTTACTTTCATCAGAATATTTTTTAATACATCATAGTACAAACTCGATATAAAACAATAGTCTTTATGATAGATACTATTTTCATATTGAGTCAGTTGTGAATTATTTTACCTTTCTTAGCCTCTTTACTGCAGTCTTCTCTCATAACTTTACCTTGAAACTATTATTTTACTGTCTGAGTTGTTATTATCTGATCTCTTGCGTGGTAGCAACTGGGTAGGCATCGTGCTTTAGTACATTGTTTTTTAGGCTTTTTCCCCTTAGTGGAAACCTTTTTGCAAATCAAATCTTATGCACAATCCCAGTAAATAAAGCAGAATGAATATAAATTAATGGATTCAAATTATAACTTTCCTAATAAATTTAGTTAGTAAGAAAAATGAGCTGTGCTGCAGAATATTAAAATTGTAACATGTGGACGATCCTTGCAATCTTACATTGGTTTAAACATCTCTTTGTTTCTCTACTTAGTTTTGGTAATATTAAGAATATTGTAAATCCTGGGGCGCCTGGGTGGCTCAGTGGTTAAGCGTCTGCCTTCGGCTCAGGTCATGATCTCAGGGTCCTGGGATGGAGCTGGGAGCCTGCTTTTCCCGCTCCCTCTGCCCCTCCCCCTGCTTGTGCTTGCGCTCTCTCTCTCTCTCTCAAGTAAATAAAATTAGAAGAAGAAAAAAAAAATTCTAAATCCTAAGTAGATACAAATGTTACCAGTTTTTTTAACCTGCTTTGTAGTGGCAGGATGTTTCAATTAATTTGGCTTCATAGGTCAGTCACCAGCATTATCTTACAGTTGCTCACATTTCTTATAATTGGTTGAAGTGTTTGTTGGGTGCTGCTTCTCTGACAAGGTCCTGGGTCATGTTGTGAATTAACATTGTGATTTTCTGTTTATTACACTCTGCACTCAGGCACATAGGGTGGAGTAGTGCACTTGCTTGCCTAATTTTATGAACAGAAAAATTGGATTAAAAAAATGAAAGAATTTAAATATACACATGAAAATGGAGGAGAAACTTTATTTCGAAGTCCACAAAAAATTAAAACAAAAAGCCAAGATGACCTGGTACAAGAGGCTTATATGTTGGTCTTCTTGAGTGTGTTAAAATTTAATATGTAACAGCGTTCTATTTTATTATATTTTAAGTAGTTAAAAATATGTAAATCATTAATTAAGAACTTTGAACCATGTCTGTGGCATCCAGTTTGAACCGGTGGAGGGAACAAGGCACAGGCTTTTGAATCAGGCCAGATAGGTTCCAGCTGGGCCACCTACATCTGAGGTAATGTCAGGCTGGGTGCTTATCTCCGAGCCTCGGTTTTCTCATTTTAAAAATTGAAATGGTATCTCCTGGAATGTTGGGAGATAGAAAACTAGATCAAACACCTGGCTTAGAGAATGGCAGGCCGTAGGCTACAAATGCTAGTTCTTTTTAAAATTTTCTTCTCAACTCTTTATAACCTTCAAATATATTTTTCCTATTGGACTGTATGTAAGAAAAGGGATGCATTCCTCAGAACATTTTCCACAACACGCATGAATGAAGGTGGTGCCTTATCAGTAGTGTAGGTGAACCTAGGCAGATACCTCTTTGGTCTTTCATATCTTACCCTTCCTGTCTGTTGATCCTTTCTCACCCCTGTAGTTACCAAAATTGCAACCTTAAAGCCAAGTGAAGTTATACTTCCGGTGTCATTTTTACACCAAAGACCAAGGGAGCTCAGATGTGGAAGGAGTGCTTTCCTTCATTACTTTGAAAGAGCATCTCCCACATGGCAGGGTGTGTGGGAAGCATCTACAGGGCTAGGGACAGGATCTGAGAGATCTGCTTCAGCCCTCTGAAATAAGGAAACTGGAATCAAAGAGAGGTAATTGACCCAGTGACAGTTAACAAGTGACCCAGCCTTTGTTTTTATTTTTTTAAAAGATTTTATTTATTTGAGAGAGCTCATGCACGCACGAGCGGGGTGGGGAGGGGGTGCAGAGGAGGAGGGACAAGCAGACTCCCCACTGAGCAGGGACTGGGTAAGAAGCCTGCCCTGGGGGCTCGATCCCAGGGCCCTGAGATCATGACCTGAGCCGAAGGCAGACACTTAACTGACTGAGCCACCCAGGCACCCCTCATTGCTTTTAATTTTTTTTTTAATTTTGTCAAATATTACAGCCTTGTTCTGACTTAGATGGTCAAATCTGGATTTAAGGAAAGCCATTGCCTCTGTTCTATGCTCTCAGAATCCATCCAAGTTGCATTTCAAGTGGCAGTGTAGGTATTGTATTCCTAGAAATGACTGCCTTTAATGGAAAGCATCTAACATGTAAATATGTAATAAGTTTATATAGAAGCTGCAAAGGGAGATTTTTTACCCCAGACTTTGGTATACTAAGTTTCCTCAGCAGTTGAACACACTGTTGTTCATTACTGGATTGAATTGAATCATCACTAGAGATTATTAAGCTGCATTTCTTTTCGAGTGTAAATGCTTCTGTGTCAAAATAATTCAATGCTTTTAAAAATGTATAAAGGAAATTTTTTAAATTCCAGTATAATTAATGTACAATATTATATTAGTTTCAGGTGTACAATATAGTGATGCAACACCTCTCTACATTACTCAGTGCTCGTCACAATAAGTGTACTTAATCCCAAGAAGGAGATTTTTATGGTCATAAAATTTTCCTATTATTTCTAGTCCTAGTTTATTTTTCATGCTCAAAGCCAGAAGCAAGAACAACTGAAACATATGAACAAGACATGGCCCGCAGCACTGACTTATAATTCAGAAATGTGAACATAACTGGAAAAAGGGGGAGCCATGTCACGTGAGGTCCTGGATGTAGGGGTATCTCTGCCTCCAAAGTCATATCTTGTGCTGCCCTTGGTGAGGTCTAGCTGAAACCCAGCTGCTGATAGGCAAATTGTGGTCTTAATGATAGTCTACTGAGTTCGTGTATTGAGAATTTAAAACATTTTTTTATTACATTACTACATGTTTCCTCCAGTGTAAAAAAGTAATCTTTGGTCCTAATATTTTGACCAAGTAGGAAATACAGATCTTCTTGGATATATACACATTCAGAGGGAAATAATTTTTTTTACATGTAGAATAAGCTCTCTGGGAAAAGAATACATTGTTTAGCTTTGCCAACGGTGTATTTGGAAACAGACAAGTACTTTTATGGCTTGTATTATATAACCCTAATTGGACCATCCTTAAGCACATAAATCAAACACATTAAATACTTGAAACCAGAAACAAACCTGAAGGTTTGGCGTGGTTATGTATTCACTCTGCCACATATACAAATGCTTTGTTGTTTCCTAGTTTAGTTACTGAATAGGATGCCTTTAAAATGCAAGATTACTTTTGTAAGCTTTGGAAAGTAGTGTTACTGAGAACACTTGACACTGTGTGCACTGTTGTCTTGAGAATCAGCTCTGACCACTGCATGGGGATGTCTCTTTGTTTTCACTTCTAACAAGTTCTTTGCTCCATTGAGTGTTGTTGTACACTCAACACAGCCTTCTGCATGTGGGCAGTTTTAGCTCTTATTACGTTATAACTTTACTTTAGCTATTGCTAAGGAAAATGTCTATTTTTCTGACTCCCTAGGCTAATGGCCTTTCCAACATAATATGAAGGTGATTCACGAATTGTTATCAAGGTACTTTTATAAGAATTGTAGGGGTGATTAAAATTTAAGGGATGCAGCAAAGGCAGTGCTCAGTGGGAAATGTATAGCTATAAATCCAATATATATATTGGATTATAAAGACCTAAATATCCTAACTTTAGACCTTGAGGAACTAGGAAAAAACTAAATTTTAAAAATTTCAAAGCTAGCAGAAGGAATGAAATCATAAAGATTAAAGCTGAGATAAATAGAGAATAGAATAACAGTAGTGAGAACTGACAAAACCACACGTTGTTTCTTTGAAAAAGATCAACAAGTTTGGCAAACCTTTTACTAGACTGACAAAGAATCAAAGAAAGTGGAGACATTACCACCAATCATACAGAAATAAAAAGGATTGCAAGAGAATACTCGGTGCAGAAAAGCCCTTTGACAAAATCCAGCATCCTTTCATGATAAAAACACTCAGAAAACTGAGAATACATGGGAACTTATTCAACATGAAAAAGGGCATTTGTAAAAGACCCACAGCTAACTTCATTCTCAATGGTGAAACACTGCAAGTTTCCCCACTAAGACAGAACATGACAAGGATTCCTGCTCTATGGACTACATGTATCCCTCCAAAATTCATACGCTGAAGCCTTTCTCCTCTATGTGATCGTATCAGAGATGGGGACTTTGGGACGTAAGTAGGTTCAGATGAGGTCATTAGGGTAGAGTCCTTAGGATGGGATTAGTATCCTTATGAGAAGGACCAGAGAGCTAGCTAAAAACCAGGGAGAGGGTTCTCATCAGAACCTGTCTGAGCTGTCACTCTGATCTTAGACTTCCAGACTCCACAAACTGAGAAATAAATGTTGTTTAAGCTATGCAGTCTATGGTGTTTTGTTATAGCAGCCCGAGTTGACTAAGACACCCACTTTCACCACTGCTGTTCACTATTCTACTGGAAGTTCTAGTGAGTGCAGTTCGACAAGAAGCAGAAGTAAAAGGATCCCAATTGGAAAGGAAGAAATAAAACTATCTCCCATCGCAAATGACATGATCCTGTATACAGAAAATCCCAAGGAATCCACAAGAAAGCTGCTAGAGCTGATAAATTCAGCAAAGTTGCAGGCTGCAGATCAACACAAAAATAAGTTGTGTTTCTATACCCCCGCAGTGAACAATCTGAAAGGAAATTAAGAAAGCAATTCTATTTACTATAGCATTTAAAAGAATAAAATGCTGCCCAGGAATAAATTTGACCAAGTAGGTTAAAGACTTGTACATTGAAAACTACAAATTGCTGAATTAAAGAAGATCTAAAAAAAAATCTAAGTAAATGAAAATATATCTCATGTTCATCGACAGGAAGAGTAAATATTAAGATGTCAGTACTACCCAAAGTGATCTACAGATTCGGTTCAATCCCTACCAAAATTCCAATAGCCTTTTTTTTTTCCAGAAATAGAAACCTAATCTTCAGATTCATATGAAATTGCGAGGGATCCCAAATAGCAAAAACAATCTTTAAAAAGAAGAATAAAGTTGGAGGGCTCCTGTTTCTCAATTTCAAAACTTATTACAAAACTACAGTAATTGGGCGCCTGGGTGGCTCAGTTGGTTAAGCGACTGCCTTCGGCTCAGGTCATGATCCTGGAGTCCCTGGATTGAGTCCCGCATCGGGCTCCCTGCTCGGCAGGGAGCCTGCTTCTGCCTCTGACCCTCCCCCCTCTCATGTGCTCTCTCTCTCTCATTCTCTCTGTCTCAAATAAATAAATAAAATCTTTAAAAAAAAAAAAACTACAGTAATTAAAACAGTGAGGCACTGGGCTAAGGATAGGTATATAGACCAGTGGAATAGAATTGAGAGTTCAGAAATTAACTCATACATCTCTGGACAGTTGAGCTTTGAGAAGGGTGCCAAGTCCATTTCATGGGGGAAAGAATAGTCTCTTCCACAAATGGTGCTGGGCCAACTAGATTTCCACATGTGAAAGAATGAGGTTGGACCCCTATCTCACACCATGTACAAAAATTAACTGAAAGTGGATCAACTTACACTTTTCCAAGCATAATTTTTTTTTCAATATCAGAAAGGGTAATGAAAGTGAAAATTATTGTAAAAGAATAGGGTTCTTTGGGAACAGTGCATTTTTTGTGTGTATTCAGTCTACAAATATTTATTAAGCAAAAGTAATGTGACAATACTCTGCTTCAAGGCACTGGAGATACAATAGTGAACAAAACCAAACTTGTTCCCAGCTTTAAGGAAACTTCTCGTCTAGAGGGGGAGTAGACATTAATAAAATAATTATCCAATAGTGATATGTGGTGTGCAAGAAAGCGTATGTGCTATGAGGGCCTGCTCTTGGGGAAGACTTCCTTGAAGAGGGGGAGTTGGGCTGAGACGAAGGATGAGTAGGCATTAATTGGGTCAAGACAGAACAAGAGAGCATAGTTAGCTCCGAAGGTGTTGAGGGTGTTTGGTTGTGTTTCCACAGATGTGCACTTCATCTTTTGTTCCTCACCCATTGGCTACAGTGCAGAGTAGCTGTTTTCTGTCTGTATGTTCCATCTCTTTCCAGAATGCATAGAACATTATTTAACAAATGGGCATTCACTGTGATAGCAAGTATTTGGGTCTATGAGGGGTTAAATTGGTTTTAAGGTAAAAAATTCTGAGGCAGTTAAGAGTTTTCCCTGTTTAAATTTTTAAAGAAAATTTATCTTATTTTTAACCTCCAATGATTAAATAATGACATTATTAGGTGGCTACTTTTAGATAAAGTATGTTAAGTAATGCCTTCTTCATAAATTATGCTTTTCGAATCTGTTTATATTTTGATTTAAAATAGGAAGTTTTTTTCCCTGTAATTTAAGACCTCATTTTGAATGGAATTGATTTGAATGGTTTATGTAATTTCTGCCAAGGAATTAATACGGAGTTTCTATAAACCACTGTCATTTATAATCAAAATGCTTTTAACTTACATTGATGTTGGCATTAACAAGTACTGCTAGATTGGTAGCATAGAAAGAAATTGCATTTAAACTTACTAAGAGCTCATTGATGCCTGAGGTTTTATAATGCTTTCTGTGGACCATTTAACTGCTGGCAACTTTAATTCACATGATTCGTAATACTAGAAATTTAAATTCAATCTTAATTGAAAAGTGAAGTTACTTAAATTCTTTAAATACTAACCTTTGGAAAAATATCTGAAAAATAAAGACACATATGATTTTAGTGGCCCACTGCCAAAAGATTATCATTTACATAAATATCTCTTTCAGTAGAAGAGCTTAATGTATTGAGCTCAAAATGTTAGAATCGAGACTTCAATCTGGAAAGCAGCAGTAGACTGTTGGCTTGTGAACAGCAGTATTGTTCATCATATTGAGAACACTGTTCACATTCAAGTTTAAGCAGAGCTGGCATTAAAATTCAGTTAATTTGTTTCATGTGACTTGTCAGCTGTGTGTTTTTATCTAAATCTTTCTAGCTTCTCTTCTTAGTATTTTATGTTAAACTTCTGAAACAGATGAACTACCTTTTTAACTATTTAAGCTCTGAAATTTTGGCCACTTTGGCAAATGATTCTTTGTAACTGTTCTCCAAGTTTTTCATATCATTTAAACTATATTAATAATCAGTTTGAATGTCATTCTAATTTATTAAGAAGTAATCCCATTTCGGACGGCTTTTCCGTTTTGTACACATGTGAGTGAGTCCGTAAGAGGGACTCCCTGAAATTCATGAAGACAAAATTGCTGTCCTTATCTTCTCACCAGCACACTATTCTTTTCTTGTTTGCTAATTTTGTTCTCTGGATTTTCCCTCAGATGGCTTTTAATATTTGGCTACCAGCCCAGGATTGGGTCTGAGCAGTGAAGAAATAGAGAATATAACCTTTTTTGAAAAAGGAAAAAACTATGCTAACTTTTTTCTAGTTTATGTAATTTATTTAAAAACTATTGTTAAAAAAAATAAAAATTATTGTTTATTCTTTTCTTTGCAAAGGCAAGAACCATGGTATCTCATGATAAGCATGGAGTTTGGAGCCAGTCAGCTTCTCTTGTGCAGTTGTGTGTCTTTAGGCAGGACGCCTTATTTGTCTGAGGCTCACTCTCCTCGTGTGTAAAATGATAACTCATTTAATTTTCCCTGAGAGGTCCTCGCCAACATGTGAAGTGCCTGGAATACTCTACTCTCCTTCCTGTTTCCTAGCTCCAGTCCTGCCTTTGGTCAAAGGCATTATAATTCTGACCTCACACTTGTTATCTTAGTAATTTTGTAGTGTACCAATTTTTTTTCCTTAAAATTTTTAATGAGAACAAGATGTATAATTAATAAAGTATATATAAGATGTACATTAATAAAAAAAGATATATAATATGTTACTTATTTTTATAAATAAAATTTAAGGTACATATAGAATTTTCCTTTCTAATAGTGACGTTAATGACCTTTTTCATTTGTTTCTTGTTTAAAGAATATCAAAGAATATTCCAACAACTAAAGATGTTGAGCCACTGCTTGAAATAGATGGAGATATAAGAAACTTTGAAGTGTTTTTGTCTTCAAGGACCCCAGTTCTTGTGGCTCGAGATGTAAAAACCTTTTTGCCGTGCACTGTAAACCTAGACCCCAAGCTACGGGAAATTATTGCAGGTTAAGTATTAGTAGTAAATTTAATTTGTCTTATCTGAAGTCTTCAAAATGTTTCCCATTTCTAACTTAGCTATATTAAGTTTGTCTTGCTCCATGAAAACCCAGGAAATACTGAACCAAGCACTACACAGGACAATTAATGAAATTGAGGATTAGGAATCTTGACATCCTTTAGAGACTATTAAGACAATGTTACTTGTTAAACCACTTTATTATAATGTTTCTTGACCCACACACCTGACTTCTTTGGAATCAGATTCCTTTTAAGATATAGTCACCACTTTAAGATGTCAGCCCATTGTAATTTTTCTGTGACTAATCTTAATAGGGGTCTCTGTCCAAAGGGGCAAACATATTTTTATATTACTTTCTAAATTTTAACTTAAATTTGTGGACTGGAACTTAAGGATAGTGACAGTAAAGTTTTGGAATAATTTCATTTATTCTTGAAGCACCACTATATGCACATGCACACACACACATACACATAAAACCTTTACTGAAACACATTATCTTTTGTGTGGCACTGCTGACCCACTGTTGAGTTTTCTGGGAGTTATGAAGAGAGAGCTTAAAATTACTACATTCTTTTTTGGGTATCAGTTAGAAGGCTGATATCAAAGTGTAAGTTTGTGGCTATGGAATTGTTTTTTTCAGAGAAGGATAAATCATATAGTTTGCAAACCCGCTGTTTAGTAATCATTGTATTATTAGACCACTGTGAATTATTAATAGTAACACTTTATGGATCATAACCATTGTTAGAATAGCACAAATACCTTAGAAAGTCAGAGAAAAAATTATTGTTCTGGTAACTGAAGAGAAGAATCCAGATGTTGGTGACTTTTCAAATGGTGACAAAAGCTTTTATGCAAAGTAGTTGGATTTTCTCACTAGAATGTCTGTGGACGAGATTTTATGAGTCAGGATTTCCTGTCTCCTTTAAGTCAGTTGGAATCCTTGGCAAGAGTGAAAAAAAACATGTTTCTATCTGATAACTAAAGGAGGAAGTGATAGCTAGACTAATTTGCCTTCTGGGGTACCATTTAATCTTTTAGATGTTCGTGCTGCGAGAGACCAGATTAATATCGGAGGACTTGCGTATCCTCCACTGCCTTTACACGAAGCTCCACCGAGACCACCGTCAGGCTACAGTCAGCCTCCATCTGTCTGTTCTTCTTCCACTTCCTTCAATGGACCATTTGGAGGTGGGGTCGTGTCACCACAGCCTCATAGCAGCTATTACAGTGGGATGACAGGACCTCAGCATCCGTTCTACAACAGAGTAAGAAAGTGCTAGGAATCTTTCATTCTAAGAATTTGTTTGGGGGAAATATCAGAAGTTTTCTGCTATGGATTCTGTTATTGTTTTGAAACTGCATGTTAGCTTTAAAATAGGAAAAATGTTAAGTTTGAATTTAAAATGTATGATTTTTTTTTAAATCAAAAGAATTTTTAACTTTAATGGGTTCTAGATCTCAACTGAGTCTTGAGTGTCAGAGATGTGTTTTGCTTTTATAAGAAAGTGAATTCCACAGGGTCATCAGCGACTATCCTATGCTACAAAGGGAGCTGTTTCTCTATTTGTTCATAAACAAATGTTCCGTTTGTTATATTTTGCATAATTATATTGGCATTTAGAACAATGATTTAACTCAAAACTTGAATTTCCACAGTATTCAGTAAACCTATATTTAGTATGTGTTACAGCTTTTAAATGTGAGATTATGATAGAACATACCGCTTATAGAATTTAGACGTTATTGCCAAATAATAGCACTGTAGCCCATTTCTAGAGTTATATTTCAAGTTATCTGCAGTCATGCATAATTGTTTACTTAGTATAAATATGATCATTTTCTACTGAAAAAGATGAAAGTACAATGATCGGTGGTATACAGACCCTATCAACTTTAGTGGCCTGAGCTACACCCATCCTACTGTTCTTAAGTATTAATATTTTCTACAGGGTAATGGAGCATGAGCCCTAGTATTATACTTTCTGGAACTGTACACTAAGGTCCATTACAGTTTCTTATTTTTGTTTTCTCCCTCTTTAGTCTAATTTGAGGAAAATGTAGGGACTAGTGGTCACAGAAGCCAACTGCATGCCTAAGTAAATACCCTGTGAGCTAGGAAGAAAGCAAAGTTTAGAATAAATGTGGCAATGAAGGAATTCCAGAATTTAAATTAAATTTTCAGGTTTTGAAAAATGTTGGCCATGTAAGTACAGTTGACCCTTGAACAACACAGGTTTGAGCTCTGTGGGTCCACTTATACACAGCATTTTTTAAAATAAATACAGTACAGTACTGTGTGTTTTCTCTTCCTTATGATTTTCTTAATATTTTCTGTTCTAGATCTAGCTTACTTTATTGTAAGAATACAGCAGATAGTACATATAACCTACAAAATATGTGCATTCAGAATGTTTATGTTTTCAGTAAGGCTTCCAGTCGCCAGTAGGCTATTAGTAGTTAAGTTTTGGGGAAGTCAAAAGTTATTTTGACAGATTTTCAACTACACGATGGGGGGGGGGGGTGTTAGCACTCCTAACCCCTGTGTTGTTCAAGCTCAACTGTAATTAGGGGCACTATTCATAGAGGTCGTATGAATGTTATTCTACTCTTTTACTCAGACAAGGAGAAAAAGGTGGAACAATAGCATTTTATAATGTATTCCATCCTTGTAAAATTTAACTGTGTGGTAGACAGTGTTGAAATGCAGGGTTTTATTTAGCAGTCTTAAAATCTGCTGTAATTTAACATAAAATGGCTCATTGATCAGTAGATGACAGTTGAGGTTTTGAAACCAAGAAATTTATTTATTTTTTTAATTTACCATACCATATAGGCTGATGTGATGCTTTAATGGCATTTTATCATTTTAAAAACACTTAAAATTTTCTCACGTTTTTAGGTCTAGTTATTTTTTGTTCTAGTTATTTGAGGTTTTTAGTCTGAAAGTTAAAAGGGGAATAATTTTCTTAAATGGCAGCAGTGAAAAGGTAGGGGAAGATGTTATTTCAGTGTAATGAAGCTTAATGAGTTTTCATCTTTATGTTTAGCCCATATAATCTGGTATCTCCTGTTTATGTGATGTTGGCTACAAATAAATGCTGTAGTTATAAATCTCGCTAAACAATGGATTCCCCATTAAAAAAAAATACATCTTATTTAGGAGATACACTCTAGGGTATAGGATATAAAGTAAGCTCTAGGAACTTAGAGTAAAAATATTCCTGGAATCCATACTGGGGTGTTCTCATATATATTGAGACTTTTTTTGGTCTTGCTTAAGGCTAATCTTTTTTTGTAAAGAATAGTATTAAGAGTCCATTCTGCCTTTTTTTTTTTTAAGAGATTGTGAGTTAATATTTGTAAATCACTTAGGAACTGGTACGTGGTAAGCCCATAAAAATGTTCAGGAGAAACTCTTGTCACATTGTAAGGTGTAAAACTTTAGTTGCTTAAAAAACCTTATATTAAATCAACAATCTGAAAATTTAAATACTGTACTGGGTCTTAAATTTGGGTTTGATATCTTACAGACTATGAGTAAGGCTCTTTTTCTTTTGTTTTGTCACTTGCATTATTAAAAATTTGGAGTTGTATTTTATTGGTTAGTTTCATTTGATAAATCTCATCACATTTTGATTTGTGTAATTGTTTATCCCCTTCTTTTGTTACGTGTTTTTTCCATAGCCATTCTTTGCCCCCTACCTTTACACGCCAAGGTATTACCCTGGCGGCTCCCAACACCTCATCTCACGTCCATCAGTAAAAACGAATTTGCCCAGAGATCAGAGCAATGGCCTAGTAAGTATAAAAAAGGGTAACTAAAGTATTAATCTAATAAGACACATAGACAGCAGTAGAAGTTTGGTTATTTTCTTTCTGTAGCAAAAGAATGCAACTTATTTTATAAATAGTTTTAAGACACATAAGCTATTACTAACATAAAATGTGTTTTGTTTTCATTTCTGAATGTCTATGGAAGGAAAATGACTAGTGGCCTCAGTGTTTAGTTGTTTACAACGAGAGTTTCTGGCTTATAGTGCAGTGTCTGTTACCAAAACTTTAAAAACTAAACCTTTACATCTGCTAATTTCTAATATCTTTTTACAAAAACATACATACATGGTATCTGTGTGTGTGTATATATATATAAAGCATATATATATATATGTTAGCCCTATGGTATAAAAATTCGAGGATATATTGGAAGAGCATTTTAATCTAATGGCAGAAATTAAATAGGATAAGGGAATTACTCAAATGTATGATTGAATCTAATCCGAAACAAAATACATTGTAAAATATTACGTGTTCCTGATGGTCAGCTTAGTTTAACAATTTAAAAAAAGAAATTTCCTGTTAATATATTTTTATAAATTAGAAGGTCAAAGCTATAGAACTTAAACTGTTATTTCAAATTTAAATGTCACTAAGGGAAACTCTTTTCATGTCCAGGTTTCAGTGTTGTCTCTGATCATGTTAGCATCGTGTTCATTCATCATCTTAGTTTGGCCCCACTCACCTTTCACCCACACTCTTGTTTTGTGTTGTTAGGAGGTTATCAAGGAGGATGCTGCTGAGGGGCTTCCTTCACCCACAGACTCCTTGCGGGTAACGGAGTAGTCTTGTGGTGGGAACACGAGCCTGTCATCGCTTCTGCAGCAGTAACAAGTGTCTTAGTTGTGGTGACAGCAGTCCCCTAACTCTGCATCTGTGTTGTGATGGCCGCTAGTGTAGAGTAGCTGATACTAATCATTGTAGTTCACGGATTAATTTAAAAGCTAATGTTTAACTTTACCCTTATTTCCTCCTGTTTTTCCGCTTTTTCAATGATATGGGATGGGCTCTTTTTTTATTGTCCAAGAAGGACGGGATTTTTCTAGCAGCCATCAGGAGCAGTCAGTTGGTGGTATTTGTTCCTTAGTGTTGAGCAATATTTTCACCTTTGATTATTTTTCTTAAGCCTACAGTTGATACTGCACATGTGGGATACTTCTGAAAGTATCCAGAATCACCCTTGAGACCACAAAAGGACATTATAAGCTAGATGGTGTAGACCAAAATGCATCTGTAGTGACTCATTCTTAATCTGGGTGTCCACAGTTTATGAAACCTTAGTGTGAATGTAGTACTATTTTTCTTCTTCTGTATTTTTATTAAAATAAAATTTCAAGATAAACAGAGGTAGTTCATTATGTAAAGGGAATTATTTAAACCTTTTTGGGCCAACACGTTAAAGTGGGTTTCTTAAAAAAAATTGTATAGGAAATCACTTTGTATATTTATTATTCAGGACTTTGTGTTTAATAAATATGTTTAATGTGGTGAGCCTTAAAATGTTCATTTACTCAATGTGGAATTTAGGAATCCAATTTATATTTTAACTTCTGTTGATTTATTTACAGAATGTTATGCCCACGTGGACATGATCAGTTTAATCTAGAGTTCTGCTGAAGTGTGGCATGACGGTTAGAATTACTGTGGGGGAAATATTACATCCTGAGCTTATCTGTAACTTTTAACTTAAAACATGCATTTGGGTAGGCAGTAGTTTTTTAGCTTTAATTTTCTTTGAGTTAATGTTAGTAAGAGAGAGAAAGAGAACCATTTTGGTGTTTTCATTGAGGAGTTGATGATTCTTTTTAAGTCATATAACATTTCAGCTGAAGTGTTTGAGTGAGTCCAATTATCCAGGAATAATAGACACAATAAACCATAATAATTCTGTTTGGGTGTTGGGCGAATCTTTAATGCGTGGATCATTGCCACGATATGCAAGAATGACTTTTAGTTTAGTCAGAGAACCCTTCATACATACATTCATGCATGTAATGTAATTCTCTAAGCTAAAATTCCTTAGCAAACTTTTGATGAAAAGCAGAGACTGTGAAGAATTTGATGGTCTTAACGACACAGACATGCTAAAATAGTAGCTATTCCTATGCTTGAGTATGTGAACAAACACTTGTAATTAAAAGATATCTGTAGTTTCTTTCAGGGACCAGCGAAGGAGCATTAAGCAAATTTAAAACGAGTTTTTGGGGAAGGGGAAATAATGCAATTCTTGTGATGTGTTTAGAAACCCAGTAACAAAGAATAAAGGTGCTCTGCATATATTAGTGCCTTTGTTTAGTAAAATAACCGTACTATTTGCTCTTCTTTTAATATTAAAAGATAGTTTTGTGATTGGCTTAATGAATAATAAGTGCTTACCAAGCTTTCTTTGCTTTTAAGAAATTAACAATGACAATAGCATGTAAAATTTGTTTGGTAGAAGACTAGTAAAAATAGACAACTTAGTTCAAAGCCAAATCAAAAGCAGTGGTGGAAATGTGAAGTACCTGTACATGGGAACATTGTCCAGGATCTTTTTGGGTGAACCAACATAGAAGTAGTTAATATAAAAATTATTTAGCCCTTTGTGGCTCATACGGCTTTACAGTCCTGTAGTAGAAAGTTTCATATTTCTGAGATAACAGGACTATGGGTTGAGTCCATCTGCTTATTCAACTGTCCTCCTGTATGCAACAGTTGATGACAAGAGCTGCTTATAGATAAGTCAGGAACCACACAAATACTTTTGGATAAATTGTCTAGTCATTACAGACACAGAGTAATGAGTAAAAATAACAACACTGCCAATAGAGCAAGACCATAAAGAGTTAACCAGCTGTTATTTTCAACATAAATGGTCCCATCTTTTTTTACCACAAGGAATTCTGATAAACCTTTATAAAGTAGATCCTAATGAAACAATTGGTTTTTCTCACATTAAGGAACATTGTAATGATTATAGCTTGTGAAGGCCAGCCAAGGACTTACCAGATAAGTTATAGATATGTCCAAGTGTTTCACAAAAGTGAAGATGTAAAATACAAGACTCTGTGCTCACTTAAAAAAATAATTTTATATAGAGAAAATATATGCCAAATCTTCTAAAACTGGGGAAGAAAATTAACATTGGACCCAAGATATGTTTCCCAGAAGATTGGAGCTAGAAAGGACCAGTAGTTTTCAAACTTTCAAAGCAGAGAAGTTTCTTTCAGAAATGAAATATTAATCAGAACTCTAGTTCATAAAACCAGTAAAAGCACAAGTGTGGCCCCCACCCAGGACTTGGCTTCCCTCTTAAGGATCCTCAGGAACACTAGAACCCATGGCCTCATTTAGCTCCACGGTACAGAATACCATTCAGCCTGGGTCAGTGACACTTGCCTGCGGTTCACAGGAGGGGAGTGCCAGATGTGGGACTGGAATCCACATGCCCATGTCGCAGCCCGTTCCTCAGACGATGCTGCCTTCTTTGCTCCTGTTAATACTAAGTGTGGCTTAGCCAGGTATTTGATCTTAAGTCAAATAGACGCTGGTGGTTAGCTCTTTGCCTTGGACAAATTACTTAACCTCTTGGATACCCAACTTCATCTGGAAAAAGCAGACCTACCACATAGGCCTGATGTAAGGATTACTCAGCCTTAGGACACTTTAAGGACTTTATTATTATTATTATTACTACACCAAAGGCCAAATTTCATGGAGCTTTAAAGACTCAGAAACCAAAACTGTTTCATGTTAAATTACCTCTGTCTCATTGGTAGGAGTAGTGTACAAATACACTAGTCAGTGTAGATTAACTCAGCCTTTTATCTGTTGATGCTTCTCTGGCCCAAAAGGTGTCAATTGGCTTGTTTTCTTAGAATTGAGAAGGATTTCTAGGTTATTTGAATGCTCCAAATACTTTAAAATTTTGACAGCTTTCCAGGGAATTTACTTGGTGCCTGTGCTTTCTTTCAGTCCAGGTCCCACTAGGAGTAGTGGCATCCGAGCATTCTGTGACCATGAGGGGGAGGACCCAATGGGGAGGACTTGTCTCAGGCCAGGGCGCCTCAGCGGCATTTTGTTATGGTCTTTCAGAGTTGCTCTTAGGAGTACTGGAGTCAGTTTTTATTTAAGGTCTGCTGCTCATGGTGGAAACTATTTTTCACTGAAAAGCAGTCCTTCAAAAGCAGGAACGATACAGCATTTCTTTCCTTCTTATCCTTTCTTAAATTATTTAGCACTGAGTTCTCCAGGTGCCTGTGTGATCACTCACTGGCTCAACAAATTTACTGAGTGTCTACCAGGCACCATCCTAGTAGGATATCACAGTGAACAAAACTGATGAAACTCCTGCCCATATCGAGCTTGGGGGTTCAAAGGCTGCCAAGGGAATTATCCGGGCTCCAAAATCATTCTTTCTCAGGCTTCTGTGCCTCAGGGTTTACTTGATACCTTTAGGCAGCTGTATTTAGATCACTTACATACCACTTTGAAAAGGCATGAAAAATTGGGATGCCTGGGTGGCTCAGTCAGATAAGCGTCTGCCTTCGGCTCAGGTCATGATCTCAGGGTCCTAGAGTCCCACATCAGGCTCCCTGCTCAGCGGAGAGTCTGCTTCTCCCTCTGCCTGCTGCTCCCCCTGCTTGTGCTCTCTGTCTGGCAAATAAATAAATAAAATCTTTTAAAAAAATAAAAAAATTAATTAAAAAAAAGACATGAAAAGAATTAATACCCAGTGTCATTGTGAAGAACTTCAGAAGTGCAAAGACAGTGTTAATGACAGTATCCTTAATTCCAGTGTGCTGTTAGAGATCAATGAAAATTACTGAATTAATAAAGGTATTAAAAAGGAAGGTCTTGGTTTTCATTAAAATGGATCCAATTGGCAGAGTAACTAAGTAAGTAAAAAGTAAAAAAAAAAAAAAAAAAAAGTAAAAAAAGATGGGGCTCAACTGTAGATAATTTTTATTTCCACCACTGGCTTAGAACTTTTAACCTGTTTTTGAACAAATGTATGTCCAAATCAAGCTGTCTCTCATTGTTCAGGAGCAGAATTGGACGAGAAAGTTAAAGATGCCTTGGGTAAGGAATGGGCTTGTTTTAGGTTTTGTTTAGAGTGTAGGATCCGGACAGGTACTCGCTGCCACCTCTCAGTGGCTTTTCTCAGGGTCATTCACACTTTCTAAAGTATATTAGAAGTACGTTTTTATTATTCTGTCTCGTATGGAAAAGTATTCAACTTATTTTTACTTTAATAATATAGTGGAAAATTGTATTCACTTTGGGCTTGAAAGTCTTTGTGCCAGACAAACTCAAGAAAACGTTTTTCCCTAAGCAATTAATAAACTGCCACAGAATTGATAGAGAGATTTCCACAGAAATATACTGCAGTAATGAGATCACTGAGATACTAGAGTACAATTAGAGGTTAAAAAAATAAAAAATCACATTTATTGCAGTTTTTAGTACTTTTGTTTTTTTAAGATTGCCCTTAAAATGTAGGTTAAGCCTCATCTGTCAACTTTGACCTCATTATTATTTCTCATGTAATTTGAAGAATAAGTTATATTTTCCAACTAGGTTAACAATAGCTTTCTTTTGTGTTTGGGGTATCTTAAACTAAGCTGTAATTTCATTAGGACTCCTTTTTGATGTTTTTTTCAAGTCTTCACAGATATATAGATAGATACATAGTAACTTTCTGAAAATCCTATTTATAAGGCTGGTATGTAAATTAGAAAGAAAGGTTTCCGTTAGGTATTGCAGATATTGAGTAGGTCAGAAGGAGAACATCTGACATTAGGCTAGCAAAGCCCTGTCCTTTATTAAAACAATGTTGGAAATTAACTTTGAATCAATATTGTCAGTCATCTGTAGATTATTTTAACTACTTAACATTTTTTGCCACCAACCTAATGGGTACAGAAAAGTAAGTAACAGCAGTGGCATCTGCTTTGAATGCGAGTTTTTAAAAATCTACATCACTAAAATAATTATGTTAATCATGGTATGCAGATATTTTTTGCCATTACAGCATAAAGCTGTAAGGCTGTTAAGGCCTTTCTTTTCAAATGGTGTTTTAGTGCATCTGTCATGTGCCAAATGCCCAATGAAACAAAACCCGAGTTTGAAAAGTGTATTTCTGAGCATTAAGTATAGTGTGGCTAGATAATATTTCATTTTATGAAGTGATCATGTGAATTCCAAGTGCTTAAGTCTTATTATTAAATTGGTTAACTTTAGTTGTAGTGTTTTAAAATCAGAATATTTAAATACCAATTTTACGTTGGTATGTGGTAGGAATACTGACTTTTCAGAGCAAGTTTTATTTACCCAGTTTTCTTGTTGAATGTATGGCCTATGAGTCATTCGTTTAATGGGAAGACTATGACTTTTGAGAGTACAATTGTAAAGTTACGAAGCCCATGTTAATGCCATTAAACTACTGTGTGTGTGTGTGTGTGTGTGTGTTTGTGTGCGCGTGTGAGCGTTCCTTGCTTTGTGCTGCTGCAGAGGGTGGTGTGTTTAAAGTTATGGAAAGTCTGAGGAATGACAGGCGTGCTGCCTATGTTTATTTTATGTGCCTGTTTGATGTTTTACTTAAGCTCGTGTCCTTCATTCTGTTTTATTCCTTCTTTAAAGCCGTGTGACTCTGGGTTTAACAAACAAAGACAGGTACAGAAATTTTCAGTGAAATCTTACTCACTTTTCTTATTAGACTATTAGAAGCAATCTTTGGCACTTTCACGCTGGGCTGTTGATAAATCTGTGCTTATTTCAGTGCCTTGGGTTTATTTTAATAGCTGCTTTCAGCCTTTGCATGGCACTCATTCTGGCTAATCAATTCTAAGCTTATTTAATAAATTTACCAAAATGATAATGTTTCAGAGTGTAGTTTTAATCTACTTACAATATAAAATAATACAGTTACATCAAGGTAATTCTAGTCTGTTTTGTTATCTTTGCTTTTTCCTGAAGAAATTCTGATTTGTGTGCATTTTGAAGTTTATACTTAACAGTTTAAACAAACTAACATCTTCTTTATTCAAATATCCACATTAGAAATTTTTAAAAAATAAATTGTGATATTTGCTGAAATGATCTGTTCTAGACTTATAGCAGGTATATTTCAAGTAAGAATGCATGATAAACTTGAAAGTATTACCATCCTTTGTATTGTCAAAGTAACATGATTAGTTTTCTATTAATTTACCTGTTGAATTATTAAGTATGCTTTTTCCTTATAACTTTTGTACTCTTTCTCCTTCCTTTGATGAGATTTCCATCCAAAAAATAATTATTTTGGTTACTAAGATTAATTTGGTTTAAAAATAATTGTATTGTATGTGATTACTTTAGCAACGACCTGGCAGATAATTACCATTTCTCCTACTCATAGAAGCATATTGTAAAATATTTTAACTTATAGATAATTTACTCTATCTTGATAAAGCCCTACTTAAATCTAATCAAGAGTCAGACTAGAGCTTTGATGGAATTACAGGGATCTTCTGTTCATGTGTGTGTCTGTCTTATAAAGCTTCTAAAAGTCATTCAGGGAATATATATTTTCTACATAATCCCCAATGATAAGTTGTGGGTTTTTTTTGAGAAATTAAGTTTTAAAATAATTGATAAAGTGCAAGTTTTAAAGACTCATAAAAGTAAAATCATATGGAGCTTTCTCTTTGAAAGGACAAGAGTAGTATCTATCAGCAGGTCTCTGTTGCTGAGTTTCCAGATTCCCTGTGGAAATAAGATACTCTAAAAGTTTACATTTCCCCCTAAGCTGGCAGAGTTAATTTGTTCCATGTCTATTATACTTTTCCTTTTTAAAAGCACAGTCAGAAATAAAGTTTTTGGGGGATTAAGAAAAAAACCTTTTTACTTTAAAATAATTTTAGACTTAAAGAAAAGGTACAAAAATAGTATTCCTTTAATGTTAACATCTTTCCTAACTGTAGTATATTTATTGTTCAAGAGCAGAAATTAAAGTGGTACAATTCTCTTGACTAACTGTAGACTTTACTTGAATTTCACCATTTTTTTCACTAATGTCATTTTTCTGATCCAAGATCTAATTCAGTTGTGTCTGTTGCTAATTATTTCTTAGAGTTCTCTGGTCTGTGACAATTCCTTGGTCCTTCCTTGTCTTTCATGACCTTAATTACCACTTTTAAGAATACTGGTCAGGTGTTTTGCAGATTGTTCCTCTGCTTGGGTTTGTCTTCTGGAGGTTATATATCCCTGGTAAGAGACCCATAGGAATGATGCAATGCCCTTCTCAGCGCATCCTATTAGAGGGTTGGTGCTGGGCCACAGTCTTACCTCTGGTAATGCCAACCTTAATCACTTGGTTAAGGTGGCGTCTGCCAGATTTCAACACTTGTGAAGTTTTATTTTTTCCTTTGTAATGAATAAATATCTTGGGAGAGATACTCTGCAAATAACCTGTTTCTGCTTATACTTTTGCCCATTAATTTTAGTACACATTGATGTTATCTTATGTGCAACCACTATTACTGTAATGTTTTCTTAATGGTAATTTTCTGTTTCTTTCCACATTTATTAATCCAACTCTATAAGGAAAAGCTGTCTTTTATTCCTCAATCATTTATTCAATTATTTATTTTCACTTATTCAGTCATTTCTTTATATCAGTATAGACTCATTCTATATAGAATAAGTTATAATCCAGTATGATAATTATTTATTTTGGTGATCAAACTGTTCATTTGTTATTTTTGAACCAAGAATATCTAAAGTAGAAATGTATCCAGAGAGAAGAGACAGGTTGAGGAATAAGAATATTTAGAAGACAGTATTAAAGATCATTTAAAAAATAAATATTATTCAACAATAAAAAAAAATGAAGTGCTAGTACATACTATCACATGGGTGAACCTTGACATTATTCTAAGGGAAGGAAGCCAGACACAAAAGGTCACATGTTGTATGGCTCCATTTATATAAAATGTCCAGAATAGGCCAATCTAGAGACAGAAAGATTCCTAGCTGACAGGGGCTGGGCATGGGTGTTGGAGGGATGGAAAATGACTGCTAATGGATACAGGCATTTCATTTTAGGGACGTGAAAATGTCATAAAATGAATTGTGGTGATGGTTTTACAACTATGCAAATATACTAAAGCCATTGAATCATACACTTTAAAAGGGAGAATTGTAGGGTATGTGAATTATAACTCAATAAAGCTTAAAAGGAAAGGAAGATAAAACAAGTATGGTTATTAAAAATTCATACAAAGGATTTGAAATTTCCATTGTAGATACTGGGGAATTATATTTTGAATATTGGCTATACTCATTCAGGCAGAAAATCGAACTATGTATAGAGGTATGAAAACTAAACTATGGAAATACTAGTGTTTTGCTGTTAGTATTTTTGAAACATTGTACCTCGGACCATATAACATATGGCATATTTAAAATTTATATTTAATTAAAAACAGACTATGAATAAACATGTTTGGTGCAGGATATTCCAAGTCATTAATTTTAAAACTTTTATGGGCCTGTCTCATACTTGCTAACCTGCTGAGACTCCCTGTCATAAAATTAATACTCCAACTCCCTGTTCAATATGGTCTCATTCCCTAGCTGTATTTATATGTAATATAGATGTATGCTGTGTATATACTATTTGTGTATATATTTACTTATCAGTTCATAAAGACAGTATCATTTATGCTTTCACATTACAAATAAAGTTTAACAACTGGCTACTAGGCCGTTTTGGCTGTGTTATAGTGTACTTTTGTCCTGATGATGATAAAAGATAGAAAATAAAAATTTACACATCCTTGAGGATAGGATAAATATTATTTATTTTAAGATTAGATTGAATGGTAAACAGGGCAGATCATTTGGAACGTTGTCTTTATCTGCTATGCTAGTTCATTTGTCTTCTCTCCATTATGGTTATAGTTTCTTTAAACTTTTCAAAAAGGAAAGTATGAAGTTGTTAAGACCTGCTAAGTTAGGGTTCTGGCCCACATCTACTAACCAGCTATTTATTCTGTGACTTTGAAGCCAAAACTTAACCTCTTTAGACCTCAGTGTCCACATCTGTAATTGAGGTGATCCATGTATAATGGACCACAGGGCAAATACTTCTTTAGTATGTCACCACATTCAGAAAACGTTTTTCTTCTAAATAAATGCTAGATTATTTATTATTGTGATTTTTCTTTTAAATGAGACCAAATTTTAATGGATTATATTTACTTTTATATGTGTTAAGAAGTAATATTGTTGTTTTATATTTTATATGCTTATTGTATAGATTCTTAAAGGGAAAATTTAAATTCCTTGGATATAAAATATGATCAAGATCTGAAAACTTTAGCTGTCATATTATTAAGGTAGTATGTAGAGACATTTAAAGCTGTTTAGGCATTTAAAAAATTATTTCAAAGATTTATTTTTACATTTTATATTTTTATAATACAGGCATCAGTAATTTTCCCTCTTTGTTCCTTTTTTTTTTTTTTTTTTTAAACTCCTCCTTAAGGGCTGTACCCTACTCTTCCACAGTCAGGCTGCAAACATTTGAGAAGTTAGCCTAAGCTTGGTTCATGGAATGTTCCATCTTCTTAGAAAAGTGGTTGTGATCAGGCTTTATTTGCTGTAATACAAGCTACTCCTTAAAGTAAAACAGTAGCTAAATCTATTCCCTAATGGCATTTCCCATACTACACACATTTACTGTTTTTAGCTTTAGTTTGAAAATTTGTTATTAATCAGAGTACTTCAGAGTGCAACTCTGTGAATGTTTCTCTGTCATGTGCTGTGTACATCTGGCACTAAAAGCTATTCATACGTGTATTTTTCCATGGCTCATCTAGGGATCAGGCTCAGCCTCAGGAGCAATGATACCACTAAATTCAATGAATGTGGATGCAGTATGTGAGAAACTGAAACAAATAGAAGGGCTGGACCAGAGTATGCTGCCTCAGTATTGTGCAACCATCAAAAAGGTGATGTACAAATTTACCTGCCAACTGGAAGCAGGACTGAGGGTGTGGGTGATGGGGCTCCGTGGACAACGAACACTCCGTTTTTAGCTTCTCAAAGATGGATGCTCTGTTGAAATAGGAAAGCTCCAAATGAAAACATGATTCTTATTATTTTGTATCCTAAAATTGCCCTATTATTTCTTAGTTTATAAATGGATAAAAGAAAATAAAGTAGCTGTATTACAATGTTATTTTTTAAATGACCTAATGTAAGTAGAAATGCCTTGATGAGAAATACAAAGCTCTATGGAGCGTCACAGTTAGAGTAATAATGATTCATGTCTCCAGTATGCAGCATAGAACATTTGAAGCCTTTTTATATGTTATTTTCTTTGATTATATTACTTATTTGTGACTTAATAATTATCAGAGTAAACCACACTTCATTTTCCCCAAACTGTTACTTTTGTGTCTTAATAGGACTTACGAGTGTGTCCCATTTGATGAACCTCATAGGTTTGGTTAACACGTTTGAGGAAGTTTATTTCTTCCTGGGTCCTGTTCTTGCCCTTCTAGTAGCTACCACAAAGTTGGACAGTAATGCCTGGGATTGAGGGAAGGCTTCCCATGTTATGCAAGGCTGTGTCCCTGTTGTAGTAGATATTTCCACTAAATACGCTTTTTATGTTTTTTCTAGCAGAGAACTATAGTAAAGTAAACATTAATAACAAGCCTCTAATGTTTGCACACTTTAAAGAATGGCATCTAAAAAGTTTTGTGAAGAATTATGAGCATGTATAGATACCATTTTACTAATCTCAGTCTACATTTAGGAAACATAAACTACGTTTATGTCAGTTTCCTTACAGCTCTGGCTAGTGCTAATCCCTGTTTGCAAAAGCATCAAGCGCTGCCTTTCTGAGGTGCAAACCTGACTCCTCCAGGCAGCTTGGGTAGTGTCAGGAGAGGGTGAGGCCTCCAACTTGAATCCTTGGCAGTTTTGTTTCCATTATGACAGCATCTTCTTCCCACTCAGCTTTGCCGGCAGCCCTGGCTTCCGAGGCCCATCCTAGCGCCTGGTCTCTTAAGTGTGGCGAACTGCCTTGCATTTCTGCATCAGGACCTCTGTCCCAGGACTGCTCTGTACACTCATGTCTTCAGAATTAACTTGCAGACTGAACATTCCATCAGTTTTAAACAGAAGTATTCCATCATTTTGCCATAGTTAATAAAGCCAGGTTGTGTATTTTGTAAAATCAGCAAGCCACCTATTATTAATAAAGAAAATTCCATCTGTTCTTCTTTGGCAGAAATTAGAATTACAGAGACCCAATAGTGATACAGTCATTTTTGGTGAATTTAATAAATTGGGAAATTAGTGGGTGGACATTCTTTGGCTGAAGTTATCTAATATAACTGATAAACAAGCTTGTCAGAGTTTACTTCATTTAGAACTTTGTCTGTGACTGACATACTTACAAGGACAGACGTCTTTGCCCCCTCCCGGGAGCTTCGTTCCTGTTCATATTTTACAGGATTAGAGGAGAAAAACTAACGGTTTTGTTTATTGTTCATGGCAGTGTGTAGGTAGCTTTGGAAATAGTTTGGAGGGTTACCTCTTTGGTTGGTCCCTGAAGAGTGATTTGTTTTACTTTTGTGCTTACAACACTTGGAAAAATACGGAGTGGCTGATGTTGTTCAAAGTCAGCATGCTTACGATATTATTACGTAGGATAGTAAACTTGTTTAGGTCAATATTTTCTAGTCAGTAATGACTTTCTTAGTACTAAATATAAATGTACTTTTTAATCACTAATAATTCAGATACCTCCTGTTTTGTGTGTCTTTATACTTGCATTTATTTTTATTCAGGCAAACATAAATGGCCGTGTGTTAGCTCAGTGTAACATTGATGAACTGAAGAAAGAGATGAGTATGAATTTTGGGGACTGGCATCTTTTTAGAAGCACAGTAAGATATTTTATGTTTATAGAATTATGTATAATATTGTATGAGGCAAGTGCTAATCATTACTGGTCCAAACTGCTGTTTTTCTGTATTTTTAAAAAACATGTAACAAATGCATTTTACACTTAAGTACGACCCTTGTCTATTATGTTATGCAGAACATACATAGCAGCACGTGGTAACCTTTCCTTTGGGCATTTCACTTGGAGATTTGGGGAAGAGGTGACCTGCTGATTCTCCATGCTTTCATTGACGAAGGCTTTCTCTTTGAACTGCCTCTAGTCAGGCTCCCTAAGCCTCTAGGCCTCGACCTTGGTGTCTATCCTTGTCAGGCCTGCATCGCCCAATTTTAGCAAGGATCATCATGTTAAGTCAGTTTAGGAACAACCCCCACCCTCACTATCTGATCATCCTTCGTCCATGATCAAACTCCTCATTCCCCACCAACCCCCCAGATGATATCTGATCATTCTGGCCTGCCTTCAGCGAGAATCCTGTCAAGTTGGTTCAGTCAGAATTCCCCCTTAACCTTGATGTTTCCTCTTAGCAATTTTCTACCCACTGACCCCCACCCCACTGCTTGCTATAAATGCCTTCTCGTCCATGCTGCTTTTTGGATTGAGGCCAATTCTATCCTGAGGTCTCTTTTCACCCGTTGCAGTAGTTTCTGATTAGAATCTGCTTTCACCACATTAGCCACTGTCCAGCTCTGGTTCTCTTTGACACACTACAGTTGCATTCTGTTTTGTTCTCCAGTTAAATTTTAAACTAAAGTAATAATAACATAATGGTCAAATTAGAGTGCAATACGTATATGATGGTTTTGCCATTCCTTCTTTTAGTATAGTTGAAATGAAAGATAAGCAGATATATTTCAAATTCATTAGAAACTCACAAGAAGTCTGCTTTCTCATTTTCATTGTAATAACTATAATGTTTTATTTTTAAAAATATTTTCTAAAGCTTCTAAAATGTGATTGCTCAGTGTGGATATTAATGTTATTTTTTTTCTTCTGTTAAGGTACTAGAAATGAGAAATGCAGAAAACCAAGTGGTCCCTGAAGACCCACGTTTACTTAGTGAAAACAACAGTGGCCCAGTTCCTCATGGTGAATCTGCTCGTCGCTCTTCACACAACGAATTGCCTCATACCGAGCTTTCCAATCAAACTCCCTACACACTGAACTTTAGCTTTGAAGAACTGAATACACTTGGCCTAGATGAAGGTGCCCCACGTCACAGTAATCTAAGTTGGCAGGTATTTATTAAATGTCATTTTTCATATTACTGAAGAGGAGTAGGGCGATTTTAATTCACTGAGAATATGTTGGTGCATTTATGTAGTCATTCAGAAAATACTTAATGAATACTTCAGTGGACAAGACAGAGGGCTCCCTATTCTTAAGGAACTGTATTTTTCTGAAGAGGACAGTGAGTAAAACAAAGCAAAAAAATAAGATCTTTCTGGAAATTGGCAAGAACTGTCAAAGCAATAAACTAGGGTAATGGCACAGAGAGGCAATGGGAACTGGGCTGCTTTGGTTAGGCTGGTTAGCAGAGTTCAGGCGTCACTTGCTATTTTCTTGTTAAATTCATTCATCAGTGGCTAAGATACATCCATTTTGGAAATTTACCATATATTATCCCTTTGAGCAGCATAATCTGGTTTTCAGTACCTATACCCAGTATTCATGGATATTCATTTTATTTCTGTTATCTGATACTAGATATGGGTGACTTTCTTCTTTGGATGTTCTTAGCAGACAGGAGCCTGGGGAGGATCAGGAATAAAGAAGAAAGTGAGAGACACATGAGAAGGAGTAAGGAGAGAATAAGAAAAATAAACTGGGGAAAAACAGAGTAGGATGCAGAAAAGAGAGGAGACAAGCCAAGGAGGAAACGCAGTAAGTAGCTGCAGAGAGAAACTGTGCTGACAGGGAGCAGTATTTAGGAAAAGCAGCACCTGGTAGGTCTACCATTTTTAAGGCAGTTTGGTTTGGCTTGGTACTAAAAACACTTTTTTGTTGTCAGTATCTTTTTATATCACCAAGTACCTTTTTCTTTATGTTGGGAAACTGTTTTATCATTGGGTACTGACTGAGATAAAAATTCCCTTTTACGAGAAGATAAGTTCACACTTGACTCTTTTGTCCCTGTGTTTCTGAGCAGTGCTTCCTTTCTTTTCCCTGGGATTCCTTTCAGCATTACATAAGAAATACTCCTTCTCTGCTTTTCCACACTTGGTACTTCCTCCCGTGACCTGGGAACTCCTAGTCTTCCCATCCATGCAGCAGCTCTCCAACAGTCTTGTAATCTCAGAGTCCCCTTGCACTTTTAAAAATGATTGAAGACCCCAGAGAGCTTTTGTTTATGTAAGTTGTATCTGTATATTACATTAGAAATAAAAACTGAGAAACTTTAGAAATACTTACTAATTTATTTAAAAATAAACCACTTATGTGTTAACATAAATAACATTTTTATGAGAAATGGCAATATCTTCCAAAACAAGACAAACTTTAGTGAAAATGGGATTGCTTTGCAAATCTCTTTGATGCCTGGCTCAATAGAAGGCAACCAGACCCACTGCCCCATATCTGCTTCTGCATTAAATCTCTTGTGACCTCACACACCGTGGACCTCTGGAAGCCCCACTGGACACACTGGGGACGAGAGTGAGAGGCACTGGTATTGTCCTGTGATGCTGTGATGAGAGTTGTTTAGACCTCCTGGGTCCCCGAAGTGGTGTGTACACACTGCATTTGAGAGCGGAGATGGCGCTGTCCGTACAGTCCGAATCCACTTGCAGGAGACCTTCTCAAGGAGACGGGTCGTTTTCTTCCTGTGGGAGGAAGACTCTTGGCCTTATTTCTGCTTCTTTGCTTCATTCAGCCTTTACTCGTATCCCTTCTTAGACTCCTTGGTTCTTTTTCTTCCATTTCCCTCCTCTTTTTCCTAATCTGTATTCTTTACTCCTAAAACTTCACATTGGAAATCAAACTTTTAAAAATACTTAATTTCTCTGTTTACTAGGACCTGACTGTTGGCCTCATGGCTTCCATTTCTGTTGATTTGGATCCTGTATTTGTCTTTTCTGTTGCACCCTATACTTTATTCCTTTTAAATTATTATTTTTTTTGACATTTAGAGTACATTTTCCCAATTGAAACTTGTGTCGTACACGTTGAGAAAGGTTCCTTTTTTTTTTTTTAAGATATTTAGTGAATACTTCTTTTTTTTCTATTTAAAACTATTTTTTTTAATTCCAATAACCAGTGCTCATCAGAGAAAGGTTCTTTTTAACATGCATTGAAAACTTGACTGTTTTGTTTTTGAGATATATCTTAACTCTAATCTTCTTTGTCTTTTCTAAGAGGAATTTTTATATTTTATCAATGAAGGTGACTTTTACCTTAAATAAAAGCTAAAAGTTTAAAGTGATAAAAATAGGTGCTAAGATTATTTGTTAATACAACCTTTAATTATACTTTTAAATATTAATAATAAACTAACTTTATTAAAATTTATATAAAGCTTTCTAATAACAGTAAAATTATCCGTAAGTTCACAGCTTTCATTAAACTGTCTTATGTACAATTATTTTAAAAGAATTTGGTATTTTGAGGACTTTAAAAATTCTGAGTGTACATATATATTTCCTAAGTTGATATTTATTATGCTTTTTTTTTTGCTTATTTGCATTTTTAAATTTATTTTTTTCTGTCTTCACAGTCACAAACTCGCAGAACCCCAAGTCTTTCGAGTCTCAATTCCCAGGATTCCAGTATTGAAATTTCAAAGCTTACTGATAAGGTGCAGGCCGAGTATAGAGATGCCTATAGAGAATATATTGCTCAGATGTCTCAGTTAGAAGGGGGCACAGGTTCCACAACAATTAGTGGCAGATCTTCTCCACATAGCACATACTATATGGGTCAGAGTTCATCAGGGGGCTCTATTCATTCTAATCTAGAACCGGAGAAAGGGAAGGATAGTGAACCAAAGCAAGATGATGGGAGGAAGTCATTTTTAATGAAGAGGGGAGATGTTATAGATTATTCTTCATCAGGGGTTTCCACTAATGATGCCTCACCCCTGGATCCTATTACTGAAGAAGATGAGAAATCTGATCAGTCAGGCAGTAAGCTTCTCCCAGGCAAGAAGTCCTCAGAAAGGTCAAGCCTCTTCCAGACAGATTTGAAGCTTAAGGGAGGTGGACTGCGCTATCAAAAACTTCCAAGTGATGAGGATGAATCTGGGACAGAAGAATCAGATAATACTCCACTGCTCAAAGATGATAAAGATAAAAAAATTGAAGGGAAAGTAGAGAGAGTATCAAAGTCTCCAGAACACAGTGCTGAGCCGATTAGAACCTTCATTAAAGCAAAAGAATATTTGTCAGATGCCCTCCTTGACAAAAAGGACTCATCCGATTCAGGAGTGAGGTCCAGCGAAAGTTCTCCCAATCACTCTCTTCACAATGAAGGGGCTGATGATTCCCAGCTTGAAAAGGCAAATCTCATTGAGCTTGAAGATGATAGCCACAGTGGAAAACGGGGAATACCACATAGCTTGAGTGGCCTGCAAGATCCAGTTATAGCTCGGATGTCCATTTGTTCTGAAGACAAGAAAAGCCCTTCCGAATGTAGCTTGATCGCCAGCAGTCCTGAAGAAAACTGGCCAGCATGTCAAAAAGCCTATAATCTGAATCGAACACCCAGTACTGTGACTCTGAACAACAACAGTGCACCAGCTAACAGATCCAATCAGAATTTTGATGAAATGGAAGGAATGAGGGAGACTTCACAAGTCATTCTGAGGCCTGGTTCCAGTTCCAACCCAGCTGCTATTCAGAATGAAAACCTAAAAAGCATGACGCATAAGCGAGGCCAGCGTTCAAGTTACACAAGGCTCTCCAAGGATTCTTCAGAGCTTCACGCAGTGGCCTCTTCTGATAGTGCAGGCTTCGGAGAGGAAAGAGAGAGCATTCTTTAAGAGAAATACGCAAGAGCAGAATAGTACTACTCTACCCCTATGACAGAATTGACCTGAGTTTATAGTGAAACCATCCATGCATGTCATCTTTGTATTTCATTCACAAATAATTAACAAATGGGAAAGTCTTTGGTAAAAAAAGCATACACTATACAACAGTGGAAAGTATAAGAAAGGGTGGTTGATCAGTCAGCCTCCACTGTCCTTGTAATTAGAAGCTTAAAAACTCGTTATTGGAACTTTCATTGGCACACAACCCCATAAAATTTTTAGAGACAAGATCTAAGTATAAAGAGAGGTCAGAAATATTATTAGATAGAAAGGGTGTGATTTGCCAAAGAAAATGGAAAGCTAGACACCCCTTTTATACAACATTCATTCATCAAATATTCAAAGGAAGACATGGTATTATATGAACCAGAAGCAAATTTTGCTCTTAAAGGGTAGAAGATAAGAATTTGTAGGTTATGGAGTAGCCTAGAGACTAAATGCTCTATAAATTGAGAACCAGTGTTGTATATAATAGACATATTGTTTAACAAGGGCTTTAAAAATTGATAAGAAGATGAATGAACAGTGCTCAAAATAGAGCCCCAGTGACAAGACCTTTTTGAGCTGCTAGGAGAGTGGCCTGTGGGCTCGTCTCCAAATCCCAGACCTGGCTATAAGCACCATCCACCAGCTTGAGAACCCATGCTTGTCTCTTCTGTGACTCTTTTAAATGGTGTGCCCAACTTTTCTTAGCCTAGCAATGAGAGAGAAAAATGTGAATTCTTTCTCTGGAGAATCAGGGAGACATGGGTAATAATAGGCTCTAATAAATATTCATTGACCAAGAGAATAAGGAAATAATTACATCAGAAAGGTCAGTGTCACTTGACAGATGACAAGGAAATATTTAATTAGGTAAAACTAAATTATTGTCTTCTATACCAGAGTAGAGTATATCTCTCTACTTCATCTATTCCAAAACTAACATGCTAACCTCAGGAGGACCATAAGAAAGGATATACTTCTTTAAAATGTTTTAAACTATAACAAAGCAAGGGTAAAAAGCAGATAAAACTGGTGAGACTTTCCATTTATTTTTAGCAGGGTTAAGAGAATGATCACATATAAGTATCGTATGGACTAGAAGTGGACCCTATCATCATGCATTGAATTTTTTTGTTGTTGTTTTAACTTAGCCTATTTATGTAGAATTAATTTTGGCAGTATATACTCAGTCACAGATAAGATCGTAGATGGTGAGATCGTAGAATGTGCAATTACCCAAATTTAGTGTTACATTTGTGATGGTTTTCACTTAATAGATTTTTATTAATACACTGAATAAATTATTTAGTGGACTAGTCATTGCACTAAATAGTTGCTGTTTTGGGTTTCATTGCCTTGATGTTTGAGTATAATCTAACATTTCCTTAAAGTGTTTATTTCGCATGACTTTAACAAATGGTTTTAACCAATTAAAAAAAGGCAGGATGTTATTGACATTATATATTGAAATGTTAACATTTTAGTATTTACAGTGCTTTAGTTCACAATATTGTATAATTAGTAATTATTTCAGAGGTGATATTTTGTTCTTTCTCCGGTGAGTAGGTGCAGCTTGATACCATTGTCGTACATTCTTTACGCTGTTTGTGAAGTTAATACTAGAGTATTAAGTGTACAAATAGATTTAGAAAACAATAAAAAAATTGCATGTTATTCTGACTCATGAATTTTTATTCACTACAGTGATGATGATTGACATTTTGATTACAAATAAAAGAGTACTTTGTGTGTGTGTTTTGTCGTATGTGTGTACAGTTTGTGAAGGATGTTCAGGTTCACGGGGCAGATGTGTGCTGAGCTGCCCGTAGTCCTTTGGAGAGAGCATGGCTCCTAGGTCCCCGCACCTGAATGGTGCCGTGGCATCCATGCCCGACGGCACAGCGCTCCACCGTGCATTTCTGTAGCTACAAGAAGTAGCTCGTCCAGATCCTGGGAGGATATCGACTTCATTTGTTATATGAGCATTGTGGAAAAGTTTTCTTCTCATACTGTTAACAGAAATTGACAAACCAGATGGCTTGTTGAGTCATACCATCATTCCTTTGAACCTCTGTGTCTATGTGTGCGTGTATGTGTGTCTATTTATACTGTATAGCTCAGTCTGATCCTCACATATACAAAACTCTGCTTTAAGCTGGGTGGAAAATGATAGAAAAGAAAATTGGTGCTTTAATCTTGCTAGTCCCTTCGATTCTGTGTCACTTAGAGTCTTACCATATTTTATAAACCATTCTGCCTCCACCATAAGCCACAGATAGTTCTGTTCACATAGAACATTAAGCCCAGTCATTCACCTTGGACATGTGGAGTGGTGCGTAGGAGTACAGCCCTCCTGCAGGGGAGACTGGAAATGGAAGGAAGCTATTGACATCTCTCAATTGATAAGATTTTCACAGTGCTGAACATGTAAGGTCAGCTCTCAAATTCTGGGAAATTTAAGCATTCGTAACTGAACCAACATTTCCAAAATTGACGGGAAAATCTGTTTTTGTGTGATATTTTATTTATGTGAGTTTTAGATAGCAGTCAATAATTTTAATTGCCTAGCCAAGTAATTTTAGAAATTTATTTGCTAAAATTCTCAACTTGAGGATCATTTGCATGTTGTAGTGCTTCAGTAAAATACATTTGTAATCATGATTTTTTTTTTCTTATAAATACTAACCATTAGAAAATACTGTTTGAATGAAATTAAATTCTTTATTCTTCTGGCTAAAATACTAAACTTAAAAGGTTTTAAGACTAGATAATTTTTGGTTATACCAGGAATTCTCAGCCTATTTAGAAGTATCCCAGAGTTTAAAAATCCCTGAATTCCTGGCTCGCTCTTGAGTAAATCAACACAACTACCCGGAAAAGAGGGAACTAGAGGTCACTGTCCCCTTCACTTTGTGGGTGAGTGACACTGAGGGAAAAGGAGGTAAAAGGGAAGGTGCGATAAAATTAATTTTGGCAAACACTTGAGACTGAACATCTAGGCTCCCTTATTCCCTACCTGCCCTTTTAGACTTACGCTGACACTCGGCAGAAGGGAAGAAGCAGGCGGGGAAACTTTCTTGCTTGGGGGTATGGGTGAGGGCTGGCTAGCCTGGGGTGGGCTATTTGAAATGATTGTATTTTTAATTTCCTGGTGGTGGTGCCCCCTACCCTTCCCTACCCCATAATTTCAAGCCTAGGCCATAATTATGGAAAATTAATTGAAAAATAGAAATTTATATATAACAGTGAGCCTGCACTGGATGGTCTTTTAATGGTTCAGCACTTCAGAAAGGTTGAGAATCCTTGGTTGAGACTGATTAACTAGAAAGAGAAGTTAAAATCTTACGTAATTTTAAACCCTTTCATGTTTAGGAAGAAAATGCGGCCCTTGAAATAGATACATCTTCAGAGGATCCAATTTAAACTGAGGTACGTAAAAAATTAGTTTTCAAATTCAACTAGTTTTAAGCCAGTTTTTAGACACAATTCTCACCAATTAGAGTATATTCTTACTGCTTTAAGAAACAGAGTTAAGTAAGAAACATCTAAAACCATCACTAGAAACGAACTGCTGTCCTCTACACAGCCAAAACTTTGTAAGTAAAGTTACTAGTAAAGCACAGTCTTGGTTTACACCGTCCTGAGTCCTCTGTGCCCAGGTCCCTGTGGTGGCTGAAAGGTTTCATTAATTCAGCCTTACTCGAACTCGGAGCAGAGCTTCTTGAATGGGGCTTGGGTGGCTTGTATAATTAGCTCCACCCTGAATTTCCCGTTACAGTGAGGCATCAAGAAAATAAAGAATTTATAAGAATATAAAAGGGTCCTGGAGAAGGAAGAGCAATTACTTCCAGACTCTTAGTAGTATGACTGTTGAAAAAGTCCATGAAAATGTCAATGATTTGATCTCACTGACGACCAAAGTTGGCAGAAATGTGAATTACACAATCTGTGTGATAAAAGGCGGTGTGACTGTTTTCAAGCACACAGTATTCTGAATGTGCCTATGGAGTGTAATCAGCAGTCATTTGTTTACAGAGAACACACTTAAGTCCTGAATTTTCTGAGTCTGAATATGGTTTTTGTAGTGCTACTTACATCAGTGATAGACATCAGGAGCCCTTTCTTAGTTTTGCCAAGATTTAACAAAATGTGAAATAATATATGAAACCAAATTATTAAAATTTGAATAAATGACCTTTTACTATTAAAACAAATATAGAATTACATGCTCCATATTATTCAAATTAAGCTGTTTGAAATAACTAAGATCGTCTTGATTACCCACTATCATTTTCTAATTCTAACATTTTATACTTATTTACCTTGTTTTCTTTCAAGGCAACAAGGGCTCTAGATCTTAGTACCTTGCCCGTAGACCATTTCTCGTGACAATTCGGTTAGCTTCTCACGGTCGGCTTCCTCACCAAACCTAAGGGGGTCAAGAAGATACTACCTACCACTCAGTAATCCTGCTACCCAGTCGCTGGAGAAGAGAGATTTGTTCACCTCTACCAGTTTTCTTTCCTAGTAGTTGTAAAATTTGAATTAGTTTTAATGAAGTTTTCTGTTTATGAAATTCTAGATAAAAGCCCAAATGTATAGCAAAAAGCATGTCAATGAACTTCACAAAACCCTACATTTCTATCTTCCAGCATCTTCTTGGTCAAATATGTAATAAAAAGTTAGATTGTTATTTTTAAAATTCTAGCTCCTGACACTAGCATGTTTTTAGCTAGCATGTTTCTGAGAACGCATACAATGTATATTGTTATAGTTAATGCACATTAAACTCTGTGTTCTTTAAAAAGTTATTTTCTTTTTGAGTTCTTTGTGTTTTTCTTCCTCTACCTTTAACCTGACTTCTTTTTGCTTTTTTTCTTAAGTTCTTTTTTTTTATATTGTCATATATTTATCCTATTTTACCATAAAGCATTCCTTAGCAGAATGGGACAGAACCTCAAGACAGCTTTTAGACCAAATCTTGGATTTCAGATAGCCAGTGGACCTCGAGTCAGTACTTGTCAAGTGAGTGAATAAAGTCTACCTTAAACTTGGAGAGTCTGCCCACAGGTCCTACGCTGTGTCTTAAAAATGCTGACTTGGAATGCCTTAACCCTGTGGCTTTGTGCTTTAGTTGCTTACAGGCCCCCAGGGTTCCCTGTCACTTTATCCCCGCCCTGCTACCTGTCTGGCGGCTGGAAGCTTTTCTGTCTGGGACTCTGGGAGTCTGTCAGGACATTTATACCAGGCTTTGCTAAAAACTCCCGGGGAGGGATATCCACAGCGCAACCTGATAAGCGCTATCACTTTAGAGTGTTAGGCCCTGTGTCCTGTGGGGACGTGTTTGTAATCCTCTCTGCACTTTAAGCTCTTTGTTTGGTACTTTGTGGAGATGCTCATCTTCAAAATTAATATAATTGTGCAGTCAGATTAAAATGCTTCACTTTATGTTTTACTTTAGGACGTTGAAAAAATTTCAAGTATGACTTAGCATGAGCATGTTTTCTCTGAGCCCAATGGGGGTACATCATTATTAGGAGAACATTTAGTATCAGGCCATCTCAGAGAACTTGGTAGGTAGGTTCACCTTATCTATAGCTCAGTCTTCCAACCTTTCTTTTAGTAGCATTATTTATTATTTTCACTGACCACCCCTCATTGCTCTCTGTCATTTATCTCAGGTTGATCACTCTAAGTTTGACCAAGAATGAGCATGTTATTCTGGGATTCTATACTGAATATTTTATATATGAGCGGGCCATTGTGTGTTGCTTGAAAATTTCTTTAGTAAGATAGGCTAACCGCTCTTAACAACCGCCCAATCTCATTGACTTAATACCATTGAAGTTTATTTCTTATTCCTGTGACAGTCACTGTCATCTAAATTGACATAAAGACTTGGAGACCCGTGCTCCTTCATCTGTGGCCTCACCAGGCTCCAAGGCTTCAGAGTCCTCGGGCCCATCTCACGCATTCCGTGAGCACAGAGGGGAGCAGAGAGGGTAGAGGACCGCACACCAGCCGTGTGCATGGTCCAGCAGGGAGGTGGTGTATACCCCTTCCACTGGCCTTCCTGAGTCCTGTGGTGGCTGTGAACTGCTGGGGATGCTAGAGTGTGAACTGCATGCCCTGCAGGAAGAGCGAACATTTTGGGGAGCATGCAGGAGCCTTTCTACTTAGATACTTGACATGGATTATCTGCGGCAGATTAAACACCGTGACTCATCTTGTTTTCCACTTTAACAGCAGTTTCTTCTTTTTGTTGACCTCTCTTTTAAATTTTACTTTGTATGCAGTTTTCTTTCTGGTAGGGAAGTCTGTTAAAATCAGAACACCTAACCTAGAAGAAGGATTTTAGGGCAGGGTGGTTTCCAATTAGCCGGTTCTTTCTGTGCACCCAAGAAACTTAACAAGATTTCTGATGTGGAACAGGCTGCAGGAAGAATTTCGCAAGGTAAGAATGGGAAAAGAATGAAGTTTCACAACTCCCCTAGAATGCTTTTCTATCCAAAGACTGAAACCATCCAGAATCTGCCTGACTTTCTGTTGCTATCGATTCTTTGAAATCTCTTCCTCCTGGAACAGGGGCAACAGCGACTCTCGGTTGCTTTTCCTTGGAGTGAGAGGTGGTAGCTTGTGGTGCTGGGAGGCTCCTGGCCCCAGGCGGGGGGAGGGGGGGGCTGCTGGTTCACAAAGACGCAAAACCCCTGCTAGCGACCACTCCTGCCCGAGAAATAGCGCCCCTGCCCTTAGAAGTCAGTGGGAATTAGACTTCATGTCCACAATTTTGTCTTTAAATGAACTCTCTGCAGTCTAACTCTGTTGACCACTTTCCAGTTTTTTCTTACCAGTACATCCTCGGTTCCAAGATGCACGTTTTTTCACTTTTTGACTTTTCTGAAATGTTTTGACAACCGGCACCATTTTTCTTTAGCCTTTCCTAAAGTAAGGACACATCCTACAGTTGATGGAGTCCTGTTTGGATTCATAAAGGACAATATTACTTTAGTATATGGCATGGTCATGCTGGATTGCACTTTAGCAATAGCAATGAGCTAGTGGTGATGTATATTTCACTGACCTCCAAGAGTCAACATTTTATGCCAAGTATTTGTGTTATCAGTTATTAGTCCTCCTATATTCATTTTGGATATTTAAAATATTGTTATGCATTTATTATAATAAAAATAGCTTACATTTATTGAACACACGTGCACCTGACAATGTTCTAAGACCACTACACATATTAACTAGTTTAATCTTCACCATAACTTCATGAAGTAATTACTATTATTTTCAATTTGCAAATGAGAAACTAAGTGACAGAGAGATTGATTTCCCAAGGTCACACGGCTACTAAGTGGTGAAGCTACAATTCAAGCCACGCAGCGTGGCTCCAGAATGCCCACTCTTCATGCTATGTCTTTATTGTTCTTTAGCTAATTAGGGATGAATCAATTCTCACATTTTTCAAGATAGATTTTAATTTTAGCTTTCTTTGCTGTATCATCATCATTGTCTATTTGTTTCAAAATAGGATTTGGGGTCTCTCAGACAGCTTTCTGTTTTGTTTTAGAAAGATAAAGATCTAAAAAAAAATCTAGGGGCGCCTGGGTGGCTCAGTCGTTGGGCGTCTGCCTTCAGCTCAGGTCATGATCCCAGGGTCCTGGGATCGAGCCCCGCATCGGGCTCCCTGCTCTGCGGGAAGCCTGCTTCTCCCTCTTCCACTCCCCCTGCTTGTGTTCCCTCTCTCTCACTGTGTCTCTGTCAAATAAATAAATAAAATCTTAAAAAAAAAAAATCTATAGCCATGTAAATTACATTTATAGAGAAAAAATTGATTAGCATCAAACATCTTTGTTCCTACTAATTATTTTAGAAGAATGTTGGATTTTTGGTTAAAAATTTATTGACTTCTTTGAAAAGGTCTTTTTATTATTATTATTCATGGATCAGACCACTACATTAAAGTTTGCACATTATGTTGAAAATATTCATTTTATTTGCAGTCTTATTGTTATATGGCTTTCATACATTTGCTCTTCCATATGTCTATTATCAATATTCTGTGTTAGATTATAATCCTAAATACCACTATATGTATTTTTCTTTATATCCTATTATCAGAATTAATGCTTAATAAATGTTAATAGGTAAGTAATATATGTCTATTTTAAAATCATTACTGCAGTAGTTTGTTTTTTTTTTTTTAATGATTCTGGCCACTGCCTCCTAAGAAAAGAAAGGAAAATAGGCAAAGCTGGACTCATAAAGCTGTATTTCATAATGACAACTAGTCACTAATTGCGAGAAGCCAATAGATACATCAATAATAGTGGAAAGACAGTGCATTGAGATGGTGGTTGGGTGACAGTATAGTTTTGTATAATTATCTGCCTAATAATGTGAGTGCTTACTTGAGCCAGATACTGTTATAAGTACTTCACATGGGCTAACTCATTACATTCTAACCAGCCGATAAAGTAGATCTTGTTATCATCCCTACTTTACAGATGCAGAGACTGCAATGCAGGAAGTTATAACTTTTACATAGATTTATATGCATTATATTTTTATAACTGTTTCCTAAAATATTGGCATTATTAGTATTATTATCTTAGTTTTTCAGAAAACTGAAGATTTGGGGGTTTGAGGCCCATCCAGCCCTTGACCCTACCCCCAGGGTCACCCAGCAAGTAAACAGAACAAAAACACCAACCCTGGTTTTCTGCCTCCAAATTTCATGATTTTCCCATCACACACCACACTGCCTACCTCTCTTCCCCCAGTAACCCCTCACTGGGCACTGCATGGGTCTGTGATGCTTCTGTTTTCCATTCTCTCACCAGAGAAAACGTCAATGGAGAGTAGTAAACATACCTGAGTCTCCACGTTCAGCTGAATGAATCTCAGGTTTCCCAAAGAAGCTCTCTGTCCTTCCTCTGTGCTGTTCCCCCGAACCACGGCTGCCTTGATGCTGGGCAGTAAAGTGCAGCCCAGACCTGCAGGTCATCCTGGACCTGCGAATCCTTGCGTATCTCAGAACGAGTCCCCTGTCTGGCTATACCGTCCTCGCTGACGGGATCTCCTGAACTGAACTCCATTCATTTGGTATAAATGACCAAGGTGAAATATTTAAACTGGTTCTGTGTGTGCGTGTGCGTGTGTGTGCACGCGTGCACGCGTGTGCGTGCGTGCGTGTGTGCATACACGCATGTGCATATGCGTGTGCATATATTAAAATTCTACCTTGCCAGATAGCTGCTTTGTTTGAGCCCATCACTGAATTAGGGAGTCAGTTGGTCAATCCGTCACTGGTGAAGGAACACAGAACTGAGTCGCAAGGCTTCAGCGATGGGCCTGGCTCTGCTACTTATTTGTCAGATGGCCATTTACTTGTCTGCCTTAGTTTCTTCATCTAGTAAACATAGAAATGATGGAGGAAGGAGGATTTCCTCCTTTGGTAGCCGGTGTCACTTCCCCAGAGTTTACTATGTGTTGGCTCCTTGCACACGGTAGTTCTCTGATCTTTGCAATAATATTTAGGGGTGGATGTTTCTCCTATCTTACAAACAGGGGAACTAAAGCTGAGAAAAGTTAAAAACCTTGCCCAGTGTCTTGTTGTTATGTGTTAGAGCAAAAACCTGAACTCAGGTCTGACACCAAAGCCATTGAATGTGTCCCCAGCTATCCATGTGCCTCTCCAAGGATGTACGTGAACTCAGGTTGCAGACACTCAGCACCCAGAGCGAAAACCCTGTGGTCATCCAGTCCAGCCCTCTCGGATTTACCCACAGGGAAATTATGAAGTGGTCATATCACTACAACTGTTTCTGGGCTACCCAGAATGGTTTGCTTCCACTTACTTTTAGCTTCCTTTTATCTTTGTTTTAGCTTGGGCTGCTATAGCCAAGTACCACAGACTGGTGGCTTAGGAACAACAGAATTTATGTTTCAATTCTGGGGCTGGAAGTCCAGGATCAGGGAGCCAGCCTGGTCAGGTTCTGGCGGAGCCCTCTCCTGGCCTGCAGACACCGACTGCGCCTTGTATCCTCACATGGGGGAGAGCAGGGAGGAAGTGAGCTCTCTTGTGACTTGTATAAGGGCACTAATCCCATTAAATGAATTTTGAGGTTACACAAACATTCAGTTCATAACAATCTTCCTTCTCTGGATCGCTTTCTGGCTAGCAGAAACCAGCTCTTTGTTACCAGCCCTCTTAAGTGCCAATGTTCACGGCGAGTAGAAACTGTCTCCCAGCTGCCTGCTCTTCAGGTCTGGCTGACTTCCCAACTGCTGGAAATGCAGTGCCATCACTCTGCTGCTAGGGGCTTCCAAAGACCACGCCTCTGCACCCGAGATGGAAGGTCCGCCTTTCTGTCCAGGCTACTGGATTTATCTGCCACCCCCAGAGGCCTGACGGAGTACAGGGAAGACGGTGGTCACAGGGTGTGGGTTCCAGACAGACTCGGCTTTAGCATTAGATCAAGAAAATGGCTCATCCTGGACCTGCTCCACCAATCAGGACCCTTCTTGCAGGTGGTCCCTCATCGCTGGAAACAAGGTGATCTTTCCTCTAGGACCTGTAGACCCGCTTCAAACTCCAAAGCAGCCACTGTATCTTCCAGAATTAGATCTCCAGCCCCTCGTGCCTCCCTGGAGGATGGGAGATGGGGCTGAAAGTTCCACGCTTCTAATCATGCCTTGGTCTTTCTGGTGACTGGCCCCATCCTGAAGCCACCCAGGAACCCACCGAGAGTTGTCTGATTAGAACAAGATGTGCCTCTCCCCCAGGAAATTCCAAGAGATTTAGGAGCTCTGTCAGGAACCTGGGTCAAAGATCAAATATACATATATTTCTTATTATGCCACAATAATAAAGCAAATATCAATAATATCAATTTAACCACAGTAAGGTTAAGAAATAGAAACTGCCATTATCTTAGAAGTCTTTTGTGTGTCTCTTCTGGAAGTACGCCCAAAGTACCATTCCTTTGCTTGAATCATCCTCTCCTTGCTTACTTTTATGATTTTACCACCTGTGTATGTCTCCTGGAACAATTTTGCCTGCTTTTGATCTCATATAAATAAAATCGTACTTAATATTTACCCCTGACTTGCTTTTTTCATTGAACACTATGAGGTTTATCTGTGCTGCTGTACATAGTTATAATTAATTGTCATTGAAGAACAGTAGTATTCTATTACATAAATATGTATGACTTCCCTATTTACCTAATTGGGTATTGGGTTGTTTCCAATTTTTATTGCAGTGTTTGTATGAATGTGTTTTACATGTCTCCTGGTATACATGTGCGGGAGTTTGGACTTTTTATGTACAAATTTCTAGGTTTGAGTTATTTCTAGAAAAAACACGGAGTTTTTTAATCAGAAGAATAGTGCAAACAGCAAAGACTCTCCTAGGTTTGTTATATCTCTAAACCTCCCCTGGGTACGTCTATGTCTAGACTGCTGTGACGATCATGAAATCTTAACAAACATATTAGGAGCTGGGATCAAGTGTCAACAGTGAGTGACAGCACAAGAAATTGCCCTTTGGAAACAGACCAAAACTGGGACCTTTCATTTTGGAATGAGGCAAGGAGAAAATAGCTGTGATCCAAGGCATCCATTGGCCTTGTGATGGATGTGGCCAGGAGATCGCGTATGTGCCCAGCAATCCTGAGAATTCCAGACCTCTCTTCCTCCAGCACCAGCAGAACTCTCCACCCAGATGAGGGCAGTCATCTCCCATGCTGGTCTAACACAGAAATGTCCCCCAAACCAACTCTCCCTGCCATGTTTTCCTCCTTCTCATTGGTGCCATAATGATCTCCTACTCAGGCTCAGAATGAGTTATCTTTGCCTCCTGTCTCTCCCATCCCCTCAGCCCATCTGTCACTGAGCTCTTAGCTATTCTCTGTAGTGTCTCTCCAGACTGTCCCTTTAGGGTCCCTTCACCTTGCATCTTGTCCCCACCACCACCTGCGTCCCACCTCTTCCCTTCTTCATTATCTGCACACAAATACCGATGAAGCCTCCAAAATCATGGAATTCATCATTTCCTGCTCAACAGTGGTGATGCCTCTCCCGCCCCAAGTATCCAATCTAGTGACCTTCCATGGATGCTCAAGACCCTTCAAATTATGGCCCCAATTTACTCCTGTTCAAATCGATTTCTAAGCTAAAGTTGTCCACTTACCTAGATTTTCCTCAGTATTATAAAGATCTTCAGAAAACTAAATTCAGAGATCCTTATTTTTGTGGGTTTGTCCTCACTTCGTCCATGCTTAGGTGCATGCTCTTCTCTTCCTCACAGGCTGAGTGCTGACCCTTCCTGACACAATATCTTCTTCTATTGAAATGCAGTTGTTTGGGGTTTCCCTTAAAGCTGAGAAACTTTTCACAAGCCAAGGGAGTGTTCATTCGTGCCTCCATGCCTGCAGCCACCACCATAGAAAGGAGGGCATTGGGACAAGAGTCAAACTGGAGCTTGGTGTGTAGCAAGGGAACAGAATTTATTACAGAAAGAACTGCATTAAATTGAAAAATAATTGAAAATTTTTCAAAAATTTTAGAATTAAAAAATTAATGCTGTGATATTGGGATGCCTGGGTGGCTCAGTTGGTTAAGCGTCTGCCTTTGGCTCAGGTCATGATCCCAGGGTCCTGGGACCGAGTCCTACATCAGGCTCATTGCTCAGCGGGGAGCCTGCTTCTCCCTCTCCCACTCGCCCTGCTTGTGCTCTCTCTCTCTCTCTGACAAATAAATAAATAAAATCTTAAAAAAAGAATGCTATCATATTACTTATGGAAATAGAAGAGTCCTGAGCTTAGCAACATACAGAAGCGTAAAGTTCTCCAAAGAGATCTGAAAAGATTTGAGTCTAACACCTTTAATTTATAAATTTTTAAATTAAGGGTCCAAGTGTTTTCCAGCATGTCGCAACTTGTTTCGACTTGCAGCAGCACTAATCTCAACGTTGTCTAAACAATCTTTTTCCAGCAGCCTTAACAGACAGAGGAATGCATTACTATGCACTGGACTAAAAAGAACTGACCACTAGTTGGAGTGAAGAATATCAACGAACATGTGAAGCCAATTTTTCATGTAAATTGTAAATACATAAGAAGAGATTGATTGGACATAAATGACATCAAAAGCAAGAGTGTGACCCTGAAGATTAAACAGGGTACAGATGATATCGATGACCATTCAAGTAAATAGTCAGTGACACGGTCATGAAAGAGGTAAGAGCTGTGATTCTAGCAACGGGACAAGTGCTGGGAGAAGAGTTGACTTTTGAGAGCAACTCACATGTCCTGGAGGACGACTTGAACACAAGGTAAGACTTTAAAAAAAAAATCTGTACCATGAATTTGAATGACAAGAGGAGAAATCAAAGGCTTAGTATTTGTTCTGGTCTTTCAAAGGAAACTGGACAAAAATAGCATGGATTTGAGGAAAACAGTAATTGGTGATGAGAGGTGGTGTTTTCTCTGTGACCCAGAAAAAAAATGTCAAAGTTTGCACTGGAAAATTACAACATTCCCAACATCCCCCAAAGCACACATGTCAAAATCCAAATAAAGAGCGCATTGCTTTGTCTCTCTGCCATCTGTGGGATGGTTCAAACCGGAGGTCAAAAATCCATCCATCCTGTCATGCACATATGCTCAAGGTCCACAGGATGCCTTATAAAGTGGAGAGTTAAATGGGGTCTGTTGGCTTCACCACATCCAGGACCCAGCTGAACAGTTTCTGTTCACCAAATTTGTCACGGACTTTAGCCTTGCCCTTGAATGTTTGTAGAAGGCTGGTTATGTGAGGATATTAGTAAGTATAACACAAAAAACTGGATTGGTGGTCAGATGACTTTAGAAAATCCAGTCAAATGGGTTTCTTTGTTACATAATTTATTAAAACTTTCAATGTGTATTTGGAAACTCCAAGGAGAGAGAATGGTGTGCAATCTCTTCCAAACACATCCAACCCCACCCTCTGCTTCCCTTGAGCATCGAGCAGGACAGTATTCCATAGAACACCCTGTAAAGAGCCTTGCTTAATTGAGGCCTTTCCTCCAGATGACTTTTGGAAATTTCAGTAAAGAAAATCTGTCACTGAGCATATTCAAAAAATTATGCTGTTCCTGTCTAAATGATTTCCACCCAACGTTCATCTTTAGAGTATAAGACATCCGTTTTGGTCAGTCTAAGAACTTGCACTTCCTGCTACGTAGTGACTTCAATACCAGTTAAGAATGGGAGAAGGATCACATGAAGCTCTTCCCTCTCCGTCCTGACACGTCACCCTGCAAGGACAAGGAGCCCAGAAAGGGGGATGACAGCAGTGGATGGGTCCAACACATACTCAAGTCTAGAAAGCAGAGACACAGGCTGTATCCCATGTTTGCCAGTGGGCCCCAGAAGAGAAGAGAGTTGGTGTGCAGGGGGCCTCAGAGGCCCTTGAGGCTGGGGAAGCCCAGGGTCACCCCCTAGAGGCAGAGGTGAAAGTGGATGAGAAAGGGAAGCCTGGCTGAGCCGTCTCCTCCTCCTGTCAGTCCCCAGAACATTTATTTGCCCAGAAAATGTTCAAGCCAAGTGATTCCAGTTCTTTGCTACCAATAAAATGGAAGCTAGATGTAACCGAGTTGTCATGGTATAGAATACTAAAAATAAAGTTTGAGACTGAATTGCTGTGCAATTTCTAGCATGTGACTTGGACGAGGTTGAAAGAATCAATGACATTTCTCTATCAAAACTGCTTCCAACTCCATCTACTTCTTTATGTGAGTGAGGTTTCTTGGCACTTAAATCTATACAAACAGGGATTAAAATTCATGTTGAACTCTGGCTCATTCTATACAATAGTAATATTCATCCATGGATACTTAAAATAACTGAAAAACAGTTTTAGCCATCTTATTTTCTGTAAAATATTGTCTTAATGTTTATAAAAATTTTTAAGTGTTGAGTAATGTTTTGTGGTAACTAGAAACAAAAACACAATTTCAATATGTAAGTGTATATATATTCTTTTTGCAGAAAGTCATAATAGGATGAGAAATAATTTTCAAATGCAAACATATATTAGAATAAAACTTTGTGGGGGGGGCGCCTAGGTGGCTCAGTTGGTTAAGCGACTGCCTTCGGCTCAGGTCATGATCCTGGAGTCCCGGGATTGAGTCCCGCATCGGGCTCCCTGCTCGGCAGGGAGTCTGCTTCTCCCTCTCCCACTCCCCGTTTGTGTTCCCTCTCTCGCTGTGTCTTTCTCTGTCAAATAAATAAATAAAATCTTTAAAAAAAAAAAAAAAAACTTCGTGGGGGACTTGGCCTAGAAACACTAGGTCAGGGAGAAAAAGAAGCAATGTGAAATTTCTGACTCCGAAAGAAGAAATGGTTCTTCTTTTACTTCTTTTACAGTAAAATGGTATTTAACTTTATTATTATTTTTTAAGATTTTGTTTATTTAGGGGTGCCTGGGTGGCTCAGTCGTTAAGCATCTGCCTTCGGCTCAGGTCATGATCCCAGGGTCCTGGGATCGAGCCCCGCATCAGGCTCCCTGCTCCACGGGAAGTCTGCTTCTTCCTCTCCCACTCCCCCTGCCTGTGTTCCCTCTCTTGCTGTCTCTCTGTCAAATAAATAAACAAATCTTTAAAAAAAGATTTATTCATTTAAAAAAAAGATTTTGTTTATTTGAGAGAGCATGAGCAGGGGGAGGGGCAGAGGGAGAGGCAGAAGCAGACGCCCCACTGAGCAGGGAGCGCAATGCGGGGCTCGATCCCAGGACCCTGAGATCATGACCTGAGCCGAAGGCTGAGCATCAACCGAATGAGCCACCCAGGCACACCTGGTTCTTCTATTTTAAACATGGGTGATCATGGCTATCAAATTGTGTGGATATTCCAGTGGATGTACTTAAGAGAATGATGTAACAATTTTGTGTGGAATTTTATTTTGCAGCCATTTAAAGGCATAACAAAAATTTTAGATAGCAATTTAAAAAAATGTGGGCAGATATTTGGTTTTTCAAAGTCCTTTAAGGAGATGACATGAACAAGAATATTTGAAGCTTATCTTTTTTTTTTCCCCCAAGATTTATTTACCTATGAGAGAGAGAGAGTGCAAGCATGGGGAGGGTGAAGGGAGAGGGAGAGAGAAACTTTAGCAGACTCACTGAGCTTGGAGCCCAACACGGGGCCTGATCTCATGACCCCAAGATCATGACCTGAGCTGAAACCAGGAGTCCAACGCTTAACTGACTGCACCCAGGGGCCCAAACCTTATCCTTCTTAAACAGCACAATGTCTTAGGTTTTTGGCCCATGTGCTGGTTACCAGTTGCTGTGTAGGAAATCACCCCAAACTGAATGGCATAAACAATAACAATTAGATGTTATGTCAGATATATATAATATTTTTCTTATAGTTCTGGGGTTTACTGGGCTCAGCCAGGTGTTCTCACTCAGGGTCTTGCATGCAATTGTGGTCAGATGGTGGAAGGGCCTGGAGGCCTCTCAAGGGTTTTCTCACTCAAGTGTCTGGTGGGTGACAGGTGTGCTGTCAGCTGGGATGGCAGGTGTTGGTGGTAACACCTACACGTGGTCTCTCTCTGCGGCTTGTGCTTCCTGACAAAATGGCAGCTACAAACTAAGGGTGAATGTCCTGAGTCTGGGGGAAAGAGAGAGAGGGAGGGAGGGAGAGACAGAGAGAACCAGGCCACGTTGTATGACCTTTATGAACTAGCCTTGGAATTCACAGAACATCCCTTCCATTGCATTCATGAAGTCCAGCCCAGGTTCAAGGGCAAGAGCCAGACTCCACCCCTTACTGTTGGAGTGGCAAAGTTCTAGAAGAGCACGTGGGACCAGAAATATTTTTGCAGCCTTTTTGGAAAATACAAACCGCCACAGACCGCTATGGGGATCAGGAAGGCAAATACTCCCCTATGATACCATCATGGCAGAAAACGGATAGAAAAATAGCTCTGCTATATGCTGCATGCACCGTAGCCTGATTTTCGAGAACTGTTCTTCTCGGGGCAGGAGAATTCCAGATAGCACACTGGAGCTGAAAGGACCGGTCGCTTTGCTTCTGGTGGTCCTGGCGGTTGGTGCAGGCGCTGGCCCGGTGGCACGGGGGGGAGGTGCCTGCCGCTTCCTGCCCTCCCGAAGGCTCGACCTCAGCTCTGGGTTCCAGGCGGCTCCTGCGAGGTTGGCCTGGGGCAGGAATCCGTCTTGGTTGAAGATCTTTGAAATCAAGTAGAGCTGTTCCCTCACCATCGAAGACTTCAATGTACTTTTGGTGGGCAATCGCACCCGCTTGTTCCCCCAGAATGATTTCTACTTAGTTGGAAAATGTCAGTTAAAATTTACACCCTCACTATAGTGAAAAAAGATGTAAAAAATAGAAGTGGCTTTCTTTTCAGACACTGTCACCATTTCTCTCTTGCATATGGCTTCCAGCAAGAGGTTTGTGTGGTGGGTTTTTTTTTTTTTTTTTTCCTTTCCTTCTATTTCACTGATGATTTGGCTATGGAATCTCAGAGAACTTGGGCCTTTGCCTATAACTAAGAATGTAAAGGCCTTACACAGAAAATGTGGAAGTGTATAAAAAATCTTCAATATATACTATTTTCAGATTGCATATCAACATAACATTTAGGATTCAAGTCGCCTATCTTTATCTCTGTAGATGCTACAGCAGAGCTACCACCATCCTATGTATAAATGTGTGGAAATGGCCCAAGAGCTGCTTTCACCATTTCCAGAACTTCGATCTTTTTATCTCCTTAACTACTTGAAGGGTGTCACTTTCCATGGTGGATCCAAAGAACACTATCGATTGTGGGTAATCTTTCCAGTAATTAAAATATTTCCTCCGAGACAGGCTGCGTACATATTCTAGCCGGGCGGGGCAGGTGGAGGGACAGACTTCCTGGATTTTATCCTGGACTATTATAACTTGCCATTCCATGTATTAGTTGAATAATCATTTCAAGTCCAAAACATTTAAGAGTATGGTTTTACATCTATGTATCTAATCTTTCAGATGTGCCACGATTATCCCCGCCATTGTGAAAGTGGAAATATTATTTGTCTCAGTTCAAGGTTCTATTTATGACCGGGTGTTTGATCAACTGAGAGTAATATTTGGGAAAAGAAAAATGATCTAATGAGTTTTGAAGTTCTGTGATGTGTGGTTAGTCAATATGCTATTTTTTCTTGGGTTGAAAAAGCCAAGTTAATTGTAGTCTGGTTAATAAGTTTGAAATATATTGGCTATAACCACAGAAGACACATATAAGCCATTGACATCTAGACATCTCAACAGCTAGAGAAAATGTCACCATAATCCCTAAAATAAGAGTTTTAGTGACAAAGCAAGATATGCCTGGAGGAGTCACACAGCCAAAATTATCCCTGCCATTTCCACCAAATGTTTCCAAAGAGCTTCTAAAATGGTGCCTGCAATAAGGAGTTAGCCATTTCCCACTTGGAGGACCTATGGATTATAGCTCCTGCCCAGGTCTAGAAGTCTCTTGATTTTCTCCAGCAGCACAGGAATCAGGACACTCAGGCTGGCTCTGATCCCACCCCACCCCAAAGCCCAAAGTTTTTAGTAAAAAGAGCCTGTGTAGCCAACTTCCAAGATGGCGTCAGCAAGCGCCTATTCCTGGTGCCCCCACCCTACATCCCACACCCTTGTTGTCCCTCCCACTGTCCCAGAGTTGGTCTGTGACCCACCATGGTGGTATGTCACTTCTGACATTCTTTCTCTGTCCCACTCTGGGGGAAGCTGGCTGCCATGTCGTGAAGAGCCCTATGGAGAAGCCCATGTGTCAAGGAACTTAAGACCCTTGGCCGATAGCCGGTGAGGAACAGAGACTTGCCGCAACCATGTGAGTGAGTCTGAAGCTGATCCCCCAGCGAGGCTGAGCCTTGAGTCAGAGCCACCCAAGTAAGCCACCCCCGATTCCTGACCCGCAGAAGCTGTGCAAGGTAATAAATATTTGTTGTGTTAAGATACTAAATTTTGGGGTACTTTGTTATGCAGCAATATAGAACTAATACATAACTAAAATTCTATTTTAAACCCAAGACTTGGTGAGCCTGTTCCATCTGTCCTCTGAGCAGTGCGGATTTCATGTCATACGGGAGAGGACACAGGGGTTGAAGAGTCCAGTGTGCCGGTCAAGGTCCGGTCACAAACTTTAGCAGAAAGAATAAAACTATGAACTAGGTATCAAGTACTAGCTACGTAACAGAAAAAGCGAAAAAAGAACTCTCAGGTATCACAGAGGTGGTTACTTCGGGGAGCGTTTCCACCCTTGGGCTGAGGACACAAAGTGGGAGGCTGGGATGATGAACTCTCGGAGGCTCTGAGGAGAGGGTGCCACTCACTGGTGCGGGGGTCTCTGAGCCGGAGGGGGTGCCCTGGGCCTGGGCCCCAGATCCCATGAAGAGCAGGTGTTGCTCGCTGGTGCTGGAGTCTGGGAGGGGAGTGGGTCAGCAGTCCCTCTGGGTGTTGAAAGCCACAAACAGGAGGGCTGGGGGCAGACATGTTGGGGGTGGCTTCCGGGAGCCCCAGGAGCAGCTCTATCTGGTCCTGCTGCCCCACGCCTGCCGTCGCCCTCCCTCCCCCACCACTGGCCACCCTAACCCAGGGGCCACCCTTCCGCAGAGCCTCCAAACCAGAGTTGAGGATGGTGGGGTGGGCTTGGAGCCCAGAGATAGTAACTCAATCTCTGGCTCCTCTTGCAGCCCCTCTGGCCTTTCCTTACTTTATTTTTCTTCATAGCACTTAGCCCCCTCAGATCTGCTAGAATGCACTTGTTGTACATGATCCATGTCTCATTGCTGGAACGCGGGCTCCCCCAGGGCAGGGACCCTTGTCTGTTGGGTTTGCTGTGTCTGCAGCCCTTAGACTAATGTCTGCCACATAGGTGGCATCCGATCATTGTTTGTGAGATAAATGAATTAATAAATGTAACCCCTTTGACACATCAGAGATTGATCCCTGGAAGGAAGTGTCTCCTTGTTTTAGCAAGAGCAGCTTACGAGGATGGAATGTTTGTTCTCATAGACAATGGCATACGGGATGAGAACTAGTGGGACACATCCCTTGTCCCTGGAATTTGCAATTGCTTCTTCATCAAACGGAGTTTGCAGAGATCGTACTCCAGGCCACGTTCGTGTTTCAGGATGATTCTCAGAAGTCATTGTTGGCCACAGAACCAGGGCTTTTGACAAACTTGTTCAGAAAGTTCTTTCCTAGTCAAGACATCTCTAAATTGGATTGACTCAACCGGTATGGATTAAATTTAAATTTGAGATTTTTTTTGTTCCTTTAAATATTTTACTTTAGGGGATTAAAGTTTCAGTTAACGTTTTTGGAATATTTTTTCCTCCCGGTAGGCTTTGGCAAATTCTGGTAAAATTAGAACATTAAGAATGGCCTTTCCTTTTTCCTTTCTTGCAGTGCTTCTGTAGGATTTTTTGAGACATAAAAGTTTGAAGGAATGTGTGAGTTTTTGAGAACTTTCTTCCAGAACCGATGGAACTTACTTAGAAGACTGTATGTGTAAAATACATCTCACAACATTGTCTCTAGGCGGAAGCTTACTTAAAACGAAGGCCGTATTCTAAAAGGAAGGCATAATCATATATGTGGAAATACACATACTGTTCTCTGCTCATGACAGTGGGGAGGAGAGAGGATGGGAAGACATTTCTGGGACTCGTAGAGATTTTCTTTTCTGCCTTTTGGTGAGACCCGGGTGTCCCTGGGCGCACAGAGCAGCGTCTCTTCTCAGTGGGGGCAAAGGCAGCTGAACCAGGTGAGGAAGGAGAGTTCAGCTGCACTAGGTCAAGGTCAACCTCAAGGGAGGGAACGAGGATGCCACATGGCAGGAGGCCGGAGCCTTTGGAGAAAGGACTGTCTCTCTAACTTACCAATCACGAGCATTTCCCAATACAGAGGACAGCCCTGTGCCCGTCAGCGTTTTGCTGTGCGTCGATCACCTGCCTTACTCTCCTTTCTTTTTCCGGAGTATGTTAGAGCGATTCTTCGGCATCATGTCGCCTTACCTGTAAATACTTGAGTGCGCATCTTAAAAGGCAGGGTCATTCTCCTGTGTAACATAATACCCCAGCCTCACATCAACAGAGCTAATTCTGTAATATCATCTAATGCCCAGGGTTCATTCAAACATCTCCAGCTGTGTAAAACAACGGCCTGTTTAGAGTTTAGGAAGCTGAACAAGACCCGTTCCTTGCATTTGGCTGTTAAGTTTCTTACGTTGTCTTAATCAAGGACAGCTCTTGTCCCATCCTCCCCACAAGCCCTGCTTTAATGCCACTGATGTGTTGACCAAGTTGGGCCTTTGTGCGGAAGCCCCCATTCTGGACTTCTGCTCGCTCCCCATTTCACTTGCTCTCCCCTGTTTCCCAGAGACCAGAAGTTAGATCGAAAGGCTTTATGTTATTTCAAATTGGGTTATTGGAAAAAATGTTTTCCTAAAAATATTTCACAAGTTATGCTGTGTCCTTCTGACGGGACACATCTCCTTTGTCTGGATTTGTAGTGACCAACTCAGAGGTTCAAGTAAGCATTTCCTCATAAACAGCCTGATCATGTCATTATAAAGTCCCCCGTCTGTCTTTCACCTAATGATTTCACTAAACGTCGATGACCACTGCCTGAATCGGTAGCTACATTAGTTGTCACACATTTAGTTCTACGTTCATTGTGACGTGAAGGGCTGTGCATGGTGGTTTGCTAATTTTGTCTTTCTCTTACGGTTTTCTGACATACAGCTTATATTGGGAAGGCAGGACAAATGGTTTTTAAATTTAATTTTATTTGTCTTTTTATTTTTAGAGAGACACACAGAGAGAGAGAGTTAGAATCTTAAGCAGGCTCCACGTCCAGCACATGAGCCCAATTTAGGGCTCGATCTCATGACCCTGAGATCACGACCTGGACTGAAATCAAGCGTTAGACTCTTAACTGACTGAGCCACCTAGGCGCCCCCAGGACAAACACTTTTTATTTCCCTTTAATTATCCATTTTTAAAATGAGTTGGTGGTCTAGAAGCCTTCACTGGGACCCAGAGAGTTTTATTCTATTTTTGTCTCCTCTTTATTTTTGTTTTTATTTTTACTTCCTGTCCTAGATGGGCAATCAGCCATTTCTCCAAGGAACGCTGCTTACTTCTAGGGTTTGGTGGTACTGGAGAACGCAAACTGGTATAAGGGGGTTCTTACTACTGCAAGTTACCATTGCTTCTAGGCATTTTCGGTGGAACATTAAAAAAATATTTTTTTAAGAGAAAAAGTTTAAATTGGTATTTTCAGTTCAAATATAAGGTTTCTGGGCTTTTTTCCTTCTTTAACTCTTTTTTTTTTTTTTTTTTTTAGATTTTATTTATTTATTTGACAGAGAGAGACACAGTGAGAGCAGGATCACAAGCAGGGGGAGAGGGAGAGGGAGAAACAGGCTTCCCGCGGAGCAGGGAGCCCGATGCGGGGCTCGATCCCAGGACCCTGGGATCATGACCTGAGCCGAAGGCAGACGCCTAACGACTGAGCCACCCAGGCGCCCCTCCTTCTTTAACTCTTACTTGTAACTAATTTCTCTTACATGAAAATCTTGGTCCCTAATACCATTAAACGTAATTCCTTCTTTGCTTACCTTACAATGTATACTTACCAGTTTAAAAATAACAATACCAAGATTATTACCAACAATATGATAACTAAAAGAACTTTATGATTTCTTTGCAGCTCTTTTTGTCCCTAGAACATCACCAGGCATGTTGAGTAAAACTACTGTGTTCCACGGCAGTCGGCTGGGATAATTGTTGGCTTGGTATGGGTATATCACCAACTTGAGATACAATTAGATCCATTTGTTCTATTATTTAAAAAATTTTATGTATTGCTTTTTTTCTTCAATTTTTTTAGAAAAACATTAACATTATAATCAAAACTATATAACAGGATACATTTAGAGACGTCACATTTCTCCTCTGTTCTATCCCTCCTCCTTCAATAACCATTTCAATTGGTTTATTCTCCCATTTTACTTCTCTGCAAATATAAACAGATATGAATCTCTACGTGTATGTTATAGTTTTCTTCTTCTTTTTATTTATTTTATTTTATTTATTTATTTTTAAAAGATTTTATTTATTTATTCATGAGAGAGAGAGAGAGGCCGAGCGAGAAGCAGGCTCCCAAGGAGCAGGGAGCCCGATGTGGGGCTCGATCCCAGGACCCTGAGATCATGACCTGAGCCGAAGGCAGACGCTTAACCATCTGAGCCACCCAGGCGCCCTTTTCTTCTTCTTTTTAAAGAGAGAAAGTGCACAAGTGGGGAAGGAGGAGCAGAGGGAGAGGGAGAGAGAGAGAATCCCAAGCAGGCTCCCTGCTCAGCACAGAGCCTGACACAGGGCTCGATCTCACGACCCTGAGATCATGATCTGAGCCGAAATCAAGAGTTGGATGCTTGACTGAGGCACCCAGGTGCCCCTATACCTTCCCTCTGACACAAAAGCCTGCTACATACACTGCCCTGCATTACGCTCTCTCCACTCGACATTATGCCCTGGAAAGCCCACAGGAGTGTATGGAGAGAGCTCTTACTCGTCACAATGCAGCATCATGGATGTACGATAGATTTTCCAACCAGCCCCCTACCGATGGACATTTAAGTGGTTTCCAGTCATTTGCTATTAAAAATAATGCCAAATCTATTAACTGGGAGCATCAGTTGCTTCATATTTTGCAAGTGTCACTTTGTAATAAAGTCCTTGGGTGGGACAGCTGGGTGAAAGAGGAAATGCATACATAGTTTTGCTAGCTGGTGTCCAGTTCCTCTGCATAGGGGTCATACCATTTTATCGTGAACGATGGACAAGACTTTTCCCCCCAGTCTTGTCAACAGAATGTATGGACACGTTTGGACTGTTGTCCATCTGCTCGGTGAGAACTGGTATCTGGTGTAGTTTCCGTGTGTACTAATCTCACTATGAATGAAGCAGACCACCTATTTGTGTGTGTAAAGGCCGTTGTATTACTTTATCTGTGAACTTTCACTTGTGTTGTTGGACTTGCACTTTTCCATTTTTAGGACATATGCATGTGTGGCACATTAGCTTGACTAAAGACTTGTCTGATATTTAGACATGTCTAACGTTCAAGTTCAAGTCAACTGTTTCCTGTCATGCACTCCCCTCTGTTGCACGACCTTCAGTAAAGTCTGCCTTACGTGTCGGACTTTCCCATCCCGTCCTCTGTGTCCTACCTTGATTTCATCTCTGTGAGATCTTTATCTCTCGGTGCTGTATTTTGGGTTATTTCCTCAGATCCATCTCCCAGTTCATTAACGCTCTCTCTAGTAGCTTAAAAATTTTTTCTCTGGTCAAATACACATAACATAAAATTTACCATCTTAATTATTTTTAAGTGGACGATTCAGTGGCGTTAAGAATGTTCATATTGTTGTGCAACCATCACCACCATCCATCTCCAGGATTCCTTCATCTTGCAACACTGAAACTCTACACCCATGAAGCTCCCCCTTTCTCCCCTTCCCCTGGCACCCACTCCTGTACTTTCTGTCTCTGTGATTTTGACACTCTAAGTACCACATATAAATGGAATCACATGGTACTTCTCTTTCTGTGACTGGCTTATTTCACTTTGTATCATGTCCTCAAAGTTCATCTTATAGCCGATGTTGGAATTTCCCTCCTGCTTAAGGCTAATATTTCATTGTATGTCCACACCACATGTGGCTTATCCACTCATCTGTTGATAGACACAGGGGTTGCTTCCATGTTTTAGCTATTGTGAATAATGCTTCCGTGAACATGGACATAAAATATCTCTTTGAGACCCTGCCTCAATTCTTTTGGATATATATCCAGAAGTAGAATTGTTGGAACATATGGTAATTCTACTTTTTAATTTTTTTGAGGTGATGCCATACTGTTCTCCACAGCGGCTATCTTATTTTACATTCTAAGAGTGCACAAGACTTCCAACTCCTCCACATCCTCCCAATGCTTGTTATTATCTGTTTTGTTTTAGATTCTGTTTTGTTTCATTTTTTTGATAGTAGCCATCCTAATGAGTGTGAAATGTCATTATGGTTTGGATTTACATTTCCCTAATGATTAGTGATGCGGATCTCCTTTTCATGTTTTATTGGCCATTCATATATCTTCTTTGGCGAAATATTTATTCAAGTCCTTTGTCTATTTTTGAATTGGGTTGTTTGTTTTTTTGTTGTTGAGTTTTAGGAGCCCTCCATATATGCTGGCAATTAATCCTTTATCAGATCTACGATTTGCAAAGATTTTCTCGCATTCTCCGGGTTGCTTTTCCGCCCTGTTGATGGTGTCCGGTGAGGCACGGTTGTAAATTTTCATGAAGTCCAATTTTTATTTTTGTTCCTGGTGCCTTTGGTGTCCTATCCAAGAAATCATTGCCAAGTCCAATGTCATGAAGCTTATGCTGTCTGCTTTCTTCTAAGACTTTTATAGTTTCAGCCATTACATGTAGGTCTTGGATGCTTTTTGAGTTAATTTTTTGTATAAGGTGTTAGGGAAGGGTCTGACTTTGTTCTTTTGTATGTGGATCTCTAGTTTGTTGAAAAGGCCAGCCCTTCTCTATTGAATGGTCTTGGCATCCTTGTTGAAAATCATTTGACCACATGTGTGAGGGTTTATTTCTGGGTTCTCTAGTCTATTCCATGTGTCAATATGTTTGTCCTTACACTGTACCACACTGCTTTGACTGCCATAGCTTTATAGTAAGTTTTGAAGCCAGGAACTGTGAGTTCTACATCTTTGTTCTTCTTTTTCAAGATAGCTTTTGCTATTCAGGGTACCTTAAGATTCCATGTGAATTTTAGGATGAATTTTTCTATTTCTGCAAAAAATGTCATTGGGATTTTCACAGGGATTGCACTGAATCTGTAGATTGCTTTGGGTGGGATTGACGTTTTTAACAGTATTAAAATCTCCAGTTCATGAGCACGAGATGTTTTTCCATTTATTTATGTCTTAATTTCTTTCTGCAACATTTTGTAGTTTTCAGTGTGCAAGTCTTTCACTTCCTTGGCTAAATTAATTCCTAAGTATTTTATTCATTTTGATGCTATTGTAAATGGAATTGTTTTCTTATTTTTACTTTTTTTATTTTTTTTTTTAAGATTTTATTTATTTATTTGAGACAGCATGAGAGGGAGGAGGGTCAGAGGGAGAAGCAGACTCCCTGCCGAGCAGGGAGCCCGATGCGGGACTCGATCCCGGGACTCCAGGATCATGACCTGAGCCGAAGGCAGTCGCTTAACCAACTGAGCCACCCAGGCACCCATTATTTTTACTTTTTTTAAAGTGTGCTCCACACCCAACGTGGGGCTTGAATGCAGGACCCTGAGATCAAGAGTCACGTGCTCTCCTGAATGAGACAGCCAGGCTCCCCTGGAATTGTTTTCTTAATTTCCTTTTCAGACTGTTCATTGTTAGCATCTAGAAATGCTCCAGTAGTTTTAAATCTGGGTTTTAACCCTCCATTGAGTTTTCAATTTCAGTGACTGTACCTTGTGATTTTCTGATGTTTTTAATTAGTTCTTTGATTTCTTTTCTCAAATCATTTTAGTTACCCTTACCTTAGAGTCTACAGTTCTTTGGTATTTAATCTTTCTCTTGGTCGTATCTACCGATTCTTTCACTGTAAATTGGTTTTCAGTAGGTTATAAAATTTTTAATTGTAAGCCTACTTTCAGCAAGCCATCGAATATGAGAATTTTGTGTGGTCGGTATCGAGGGCTTCCCTCTCTGGAGAAGTTTTGCATTTGCTCCTGCCAAACACCCCAGGGGTATCACCAACCAGGAACGATTTTTATATTAATTTATCAACACTAGAATTTCTCAAATGAACAGGGCAGTATACATTTAAATTTCCATTCCCCAGCAGGGCATGTCTGTGGCTGTGAATTCTCAAGGGAGGTGTTTCTCCCCTCCTGAGCTCCCAGGGACAGATAGGCCTCCCCATGATCCTCCTGGATGAGGGTTAATTTTCTTTTTAGTCTACACTGTAATTCAGATTGCAGGCCTTCGAGAGCGGTCTCACTTCCAGTGTCCTGCTTCACAGGGGAGCGAAATCTTGTCTCCAGTTCCTGTTGGGTCAATGCTCCCATGCTGGGTTTGGCACCCTCCCTCAGGAGGGGCCCCCCCAGACACGCCCGCATCATCATGCTGATGTTCTGCTCACTCTCAGTAGTTGGCACCAAACAAAATACCTTTTAGGCTTCTCGACAAATCTTGTCTCTGTCTTGGATGATCTTTATGAGGAAACAGACGTTCAAAACCTGAGCAGAACCATCACCCAGAAAGACACTCAGGGGCTGGGAGGTGGCTTTTCAGGAGCAGAAGGTGTCAGAAATCGGAAGGGTGTGTGGTGAGCCAGGCTAACAGGGATTTGGATAGTTCTGGAGCTGCACACCCACAATGTGAAAAGCCCTGTAAAAAATTATCCTTGAACAACAACAAAAAGCTCCACGAAACAGGTTTTTATTGACAAGAATGCTCTTTCCTATTCTACATCTTTGTCCTCAGAAACCCCTTCACCATTCAAGTAAAACCCTGGATGGAGTCTGTCCACGGACTGCTGTGTGCCCTTGGTCACTCCCTTCACATCTGTGAATCCAGTTTCTATAGAAGGGAGAGACCACATGTTGGCCTACCTTCGAGGATTTATCCATGGCTTTGAGAACTAAAATTAAATGTAAACTGACCTGCACATCTATTGTTTGAGGTTAGTTTGACCTTGATGCCAAAATCAGATAAGGACAGCACAAGAAAAGAAACCACGGGCTCTATTTTATTCTCAAAACTTCCAAGTAAAATATTGGCTAACAGAATCCGACAGCGTACATGAGAAGTAATCATATGTCATGTTCAAGTAGGATTTATTACAGAAATGCAAGCCTCGTTCACATCAGAAAAATCAGTGTAATACACTAGGGAAGAATAGTATCAGTAAAGAGAATAAAAATATTTTACCAAATTCGCTCCCAAATTGTGCTTCAAAATCCCCCAAAACAAAAAAACACCTAACAATTAAAGGGTTCTTCACAAAATGGATCAAGAGTATATATTACAACAAAATCCTAGAGTCAGGTCATGCATAATGGAGAAAGTCTGACTTATTCTCATCAAGATTTGGACTAAGACAAGGATGCCGGCTCTCACGCCATATTCCTTTAATGCAACAGCGGAGGTCCTGGTTAATGTCATTAAGCCGTTCAGGAAAAATAAATGTAAGGAAAAGAGAAGGGAAAACTCTCCGGCTTTCATTTGACTTCACAATTCATTTTTCTCCGCAAACCAGTCATAATCTCTTTGAGCCTGGGGGTGATGTCTGATACTTGTATTAAAATCCAAGACAGCCCCGAGTGTAGAATTGGTAGTAGACACTAGTTTGCAAAAGGGGATCCTTTCTAAGGTATGAAGTAGTAGAGACGAAATAAGAGTCACACGTGGAAAGGACTGTACACATTCGAGAGGCAATCTTTCACAAACGTCCATTTTCAAAAGGCTGTTTCTCCCGGGCGTTTTCTCCCCTATGCCCCGGCTCATCGCCCCTCAGGTTCCCAGCGCCCCGGGACCCCGCGCTCGCGAGCCGCCTTCCTCGTGCCGGCCAGCAGGTGGCGCCCGGCCTCCACCGGCCGGACTCCGAAGAGCAGCCCGAGCTCCGCCGCGCAAAGTCTCCTCTGAAAGGTGCCGCTTTTCCTGGACGCCGCTGCTACTCTGGGTCGTCGTCCAAACGTGGCAAACGGTCTCTGGCTTCCAGGGACGGCGCAGGTGCTCGAAGGGGCCCCGTCCCGCCCGCACGGCTTCCTCGGGAAGCCCACGAGCCCCTGCAGAAGCCCCCCGTCGGAGTCTGAGCCCCTCGCCCAGGCGAGCCGACCACGCGCGGGTCGCCGAGGCCGGGGGCGACCAGGGGCCGGGGTCTGCGCCCCCATCCCGTCGCCTCGGAGGAAAGGACGGGGTGGGGGCGGGCGGGCAGCGACCGGTCCTCGCGCTTCCCGTCACCGCCCAGCGCAGGGCGGCCCGTGGTGCGGGGCGCCCGGCGGGCTGACGACAGGTGGCCAGACATCAGGTGACAGGTCTGCAAGGCGGCCTGCCGCGGGGTGACCGGCCCCGCCCAGGTGCGCGGCAGGCAGAGCGGCGTCCCCGGGGGTATGATGATCGACAACAACGACGGCCCGGATCAAAGCACGTGCTCGCCGGCGGCGTGGACGCGGGGCAGGGCGCGGTGGCGCGGGTGGCGTCAGAGCTGCCCCGCCGGGCTCCCCGACGCCGGCCCTGGAGGAAGGAGGGTCTCAGGGCGCCACCGCCGCGGGGGGTGCGGGAGGCTGGCGAGGCTGGGCCGCCGGCCGGAGGCCGCCTCTCCACACCTGGGCCCGCGCTCCCCTTGACGGACGGATTCGCTGTCGGGGCGGAAACGCCACCGCCGCCAGGGCAGACCAGGTGGCGCCACCCAAACACCTGCTGGGCTGGGCCTGAGAAAGCGGCCCCAGGTGAGCCACCCATCCCCAGCCGCCTGTCCTCCGCGCCTTCCTTCTCCGGTCCCCACCCACCTCGGACCAGCCTTCCAGCACCTCCCACCCCACCCTACCCTCACACACACAATTTGGGAACATAGGTATACTTAGGAATTTTAAGCACGTGTTCATGTGAACTCCATGTTTTAGAGCGGGGTCCAAATCTGCCAGGTTGAGGACATAGCGCGCTGGTACTTTTTCTGTGACTCAGAAGGCCTTTCTCCTCTCCCGCCCTCCCTCTTCTTCCCTGGGCAGTCCAGGGGTGCAGTCAAGGGTGAAGGGCGATCTAACAGCCACCTGTCTTGGAAAGTGGGCTCCGCCCCAGCCCTGTCTCCCGGAGGCTGGGTGAGCTACAGGTGGGGGAGGCGCAGGGGAAGCTTGGGAGGCTGGGAGAGCTCGGGGGCCCTCTTACAGCTTGCATTCCCACGGGCGAACAGCGGACACCCAGGGGTCTTTTCTGCCCTTCCCCTAAATCTTTTCAATCATGTCCTGAACTCTGGGACTTTACCCTTCGATTAACAAGCAGTTTCATATCTTCCAAAAGTGTCTTAACACCTACTCAGACAAGTAGTCCTTCCAGACTCCACCTTTATTTTGGATGATCCGACTCCTAGAAGTCACTGCCACAGCGATTTCTTGGTTTGAAACTCAGCCCCAAGGCATAGAACGGATATCTCCCTGCAGGACTAAGAGAAACTTCTGTTTACAGCCTTCCCAGTGGGGTCAGCTCTCCTGAAATGCTAGCAGCAGCCCTTCGCCCCAAGGTGCTGGCACTGACCACACATCTGATAAGGAGTCTCTCCGCACACAGGTTCTAAGGCTTAGGGGGTGGCGGGAGGGATGGGGAAGTGGGGAGAGCGAGCGAGCTTAAAAACCATTCAGAGTTCAGGTATTGACTTCAGACATGTTTATTATAATCTTATACAGTCTACATAAATTTGAACTTGTATTTATTTGGGTTCAGTTATAACATAGCATAATAAAAATCAAAGCACTGGTCCTCTGAAATAAAGCAGGCAATCACCATTCAATAAACACACGATTTATTTTGTATAAAAGGGTTAAGTTTACAACTAAACTTTTATAAAAAGTTTAGCATGAGTAAGTACATCATTACACTTTGTATGCAGAAATACACATCTCTGCCACTATACAAGAAAACTCTAATTAAAGAGTTCACAAGGTTTCACTCAATATATATATATATATTTATATATAAATATATACACAGCATTCAGTAGGCTTGCGTCAAAAAAGGTAATTTCTGACCAAAAGACTTCATTTAAGTAACTGAATACTGGATCCTTCTGGTATTCACGCTCCACCTTTGGAAAAAGGCAAAGTCTGCTTAAATTGGGAAATTCCTTGTGATTTTAACGTTTTCGCTCCCCATGGTGGGAATAGTATATAAAGAAAACCTTCCAACTGCAGAAAGGGCATTTAAAAGTCTTTTTCATAAATAACTAATATCACAGTCCAGGTCAGAGAACACCCTGGGGAAGATGACCATTCTTAGTTTTCCTTCCATTTTTTTTTTTTTTTTAAAAAAGGTCCATTCAACTTGTTGTTCTCCTTGTGAAATGGTTGAAAAATAAGAAGTTCAGCGCCTTAAAAGATCCTGTGGATTCGTTGTTGTTGTGCAAAGAAAAAGAAAAGTCATGAACACCTGCAAAAGATTGGGGGAGAGGCATGTTTTAGGAGAATGGAACCTAAGGGCAGAGGCAGGCGGACTGGCGCCGGGAGGAAGCCGCAGTTTGAACATTTAACCACCAAACACTCAAAGATTGGGCAAACCCTGGCGTCCAGATGCAACACACACACTCGGCCTCGACAGCGAAAATTAAACATGAAAATAGCAGAGACTCAAGGGAAAAACTTCCCAACGCAATCTCCTATTTGGATCTCCAACAGCAGTGCTCACAGGCGCCAGTCTGCTGCTTGTAACAATTATTTGATTGAAAACAGCCCTTTAGTTAACAGATAGGGCGGTCGGAATCCCACATCACAGGGTCTGAGGCACAGGGAAGCAAGGCTGGGCTAGCCGGACCTCAGACAGCTCCAGTTTTAGGGAAGGAGGATCTCTGTGGAATTTGTGGTGATAAGATTAATTAGATGGAGGTTAGTACCTCATAGTACCAGAGCAACAGGAGAGAAGAGCCAGGGCGCTATGTGCGTGGCAGAAGCCAATACACATTTGCCTCAGCCCCCTTCATAATAAGTTACTGGGTTTGGTTTGGGTTTGTTTTTTTAAAGGGAAATGTTCTGCGATCTTGAGTAAGCAGAGCCAGGAGCCCCTTCATCTGCGGCACACAGGGACAATGCGCTACGCGTGACACCGAAGTACACATTCGTTTACTAAGACCCAAATTTTGCAGATACACAACTACCTCCCCACACACACCGATGAAAAAACACGCGCGCACACACTCCAAGAGGCAGTTTACCGACGGGAGGCGCGAGCAAACACTCACCATTTATTCAGCCACAGAGCGCTTTGCTGTCATTTGACATTAACTCAGAAGGGAATTCAGAAGCCTGCAAGAGAAAGGGGATAAAAGGCGGTGTGAGACAATCTTAGGGAGAAAGGGCGTTTTTTGTTTTTTTTTTTTTCAGTAGCCCATAGAACAGCAACTTTCATTAAACACGTTTGTGCTGCAATTCAGAAATCAAAGACAGATGCATTAACGTGTCAGAACTTATCAGCAATTTCACGCGCGACTCAATCTATAGATTTTTTTTTTTTTTTTTAAAGTTAATTAGCTCATCTGTAAGTCCCGGACTGCGGCCGTGGCAGCGGGCGGGGGGCACCGGGAGCAGGTCTTACCTGCAAGGACAGGATGCTGATGTCCGTGTTTAGGGTGGTCAGCGGCGTCCTGGACGCCTGACTCTGCCCAGGTCGCTGGTGGTGCAGGCTGACAATAGTGGGGTGCGAGTCCAGGGCGATCTGCAGGTCCAAGATGTAGTCGATGACGTGCTGCAGGATTTCCATCTTGCTCACCTTCTTGTTCTGGGGGATGCTGGGCACCAGCTCCTTGAGCTTGGAGTAGCAGTCGTTCATGTTGTACAGCAGGCTCATCGGGTCGTCCACCGGGGTTTTGCTCCGGGAGATGCCCAGGCTGTGGTCCGAAAGGCTGTTTTTCCTAACGGACCTCACTGGACTGAAGGCTTTCATGCTGACCGCGCGCGGGGAAAGGAGAGACCGGGAAGGAGCGGGCTGCTTAGGAGCTCAGGCCGCCGCCGCCTGCGGAGCTTCCTGCGCTGGGCACCGGGCTCGGCTCAGAATGAAGCGGGGAGCCTGGCGGGGCGGCTTTTATTGGCACTCGCCGGGGGCACACGATCCGGCTTCCCTGCGTCCCCATTGGTGGAAGGCGGCGCGTCCATCAGGCCGCACGGGCGCCCCCATTGGTGGACGCTGGCGCGGGGCGAGCGCTCGGTCCTTCCGCGTTCGCAGCCAATCTCCGTGGGGTGGGCGGGACGGGCGCGAGCCCAGCTGGGGTGGTAAATAGAGTACAGTAAGCGCCGGGCGGGAGGAGAGCGGAGCAGAGGCCCGGGGAGTAGGAGGGGAGGAGGAGGGGAGGGCCGGGGAGGCCGGAGGGGAGGGGGGTAGACCCCAGGAACCCAAATGTGCATCTTTATTCTAATTCTAATGGCGAGCCAGTACCCTGGCCCTAGGGTGTCCCCTGACTAAGCCATCCACGCCCTGGAGGTTTCAGCAACCCTAAAACCACAGCGACGCGGGCAAGTGCTGCACAGCAGAGGGAAAGTCACCGTTCTCCGCGACCCACGGGATGTCATCAGATAGAAAAGCATTTCTGAAGAAAGTAAAAACGCAAATGTTTGCCATTGACAAGAGACGTGTGTAGAGTTCAGTCTCTTAAGATGAGGCTAAGCTATGTCAGAACAAAACAAAACAAAACACAAAACACCCACGCGCGCCCTCAACGACAGGTTTAGTGTGGGATCGTGCAACCCGGAGCGCACGGAGGCATTATTGGTAAAGTCAGTAAAATGAGTACTTATTGGAAACCGTGCTGATCGCTAAGGAGCTCTGAGAGGCAGGACACTTTTCCGGGTTCCTTTCATAGAATAGGCAGGGCTATTGTAATGATCCTATTAATCGGAAATCATTAGGAAAATTTGCATACTGAAGCTGTATTTACATATGTTGCCCTTGAGAGGCTGCCTGTCTGGGAACCTGCAGTGTGGGTGGCAAAGTAAGGTGATTAATTATGCACAAATCCGGATTCCTGGTGTCACATTCCAGCACTTACAGTATTTTTAAAGTTTTGTGAAAGGTAGGTGGCTCCAGCCAGTGACCGACATCTTCACACTATTAAAAATAAAAATTCTGTCATGGATGACGTTAGAAATCTTTTCAGCCCTAGTCCTGGACGCAGTTTCACGTTTTGTTTTTTTCCTTGTTTTCCCTCTCTAAATCTTGAAGAAGTTATTCCTGCAGGCTAAAGCTTGCAGCCATTTACCTAAGTACTTTTCAGTTAATTCACACATAATCCTAGTTTAACTGAAGACTACAGTAAATGAGTTGTGTTTTGAAAATCCTATTTCCCCAGAATACAATAGGCTAGAAAACCCGAGAGAAGATGTCAAAGTTGTCAGCATCTTGTTTACTTGTTGTCTCCATGCGGCACCTTCTTTGCCTTTCAGAAAGAGGAAGGGGGCAGAAGAGGAGAAAAAGCAAAGCTTGACAATGGGGAACCTGTATTTTGTCCTTCAGTTAATGATTAATTTCTCAGCTGGTGGGCCAGTCTCTGACACCAACTGCAACCATGTGCCCGCCCCAGGGTTTCTCTTTAGGGAGGCAATGGGTCCTGCTGAGGTGCATGTCACTTTGAGAAAACCAAGCCACTTCATTTTGGAGGATGGAGGTGGATGGTTTCCTGACCAGCATAGAAATCGGCTGAGGGCCTGCCCTGCAAAAGCTGCCTGCTAATCTGTTCATGAGTGTTCGATTAACAACCTCTCTTCTGATATTAAGTCTGGAAATGATTTAATACTGAGTCCCCCACAGTTCGAGCCTTTTGATGTACTTTGTGTGCATGTGTTTCTGTCACATACGTGCCACAGTGGAACAGATTTTGTTTTGACACTATTTTGGTTCATGATGTTATACTTTGACTATTTTACAATAATAGCCAATGTAAACAAACATCTTTGGGATTCTCAAATTATTACTTGTGATTCTTGGACATTGCAGCTCTGCGATACTGACGCATTCCTAGCTTTTTCCAAGGACACCGTATGTTAACATCCGTGCCAGCCTCATTATCCCAACAGCCAGGCTCTGGGCTGGTTCGTAATGAGCGTTGTACGGTATTACTTTACACGCTCGCAAAGTTGATTAAGACAGTGTCTTCTCCCATGATCGTTTTTTGTACCCTGATGCAGTAAAATTGCTAAATATGGTCAAAGTTGTGTGGTTTCTTTCTTTAGCTGCCATGTCAGAGTCCAGTCGGCCGGATCGTGTTGGATTCGACTGGCATGCTACCGGGTTCGACATTCATTTAAAGATCATTTTAAGGGGATTAGGCGGTTGTATAAGTTAATGATTAAAAAAAGCCCTGAGTTCTAGTGCGTCTGTCTCAGCAAGCCCAAGACGAAATTACCTTTATAATTAGGTTTCCGTGGAGAAAATGGTGTTGGAGCATTTTCGGGGTGGGGTACAAGGCACTGAAAAATCTGTCAATTGGTGTCTCTGTGGGTTCGCAGTTGAGGCCTCTAAAGTTCAAATGGTCCCAGCTGCAGAAAGGGCCCTGGATTTGCTAGATCCGTGGGTGGCGGGAAGGTGTGAAGGACTTCCGGTGGGGGTGGAGATACCGTCCCCTGGGCTTACTCACCGGGACGCCCCCCGTTTCAAGCCACACGCCTACCCTGGAAGTTCCCGTAACCAGGTGCCAGGGCTCACTCACTCGGTCTCCTTCCCGGCCCGGCCGGCGGCTCCCAGCGTGTCCAGCCCCTCGCCGTAATCAGAAGCAGCTCCGGGCCCGGGCGCGCCGGGCCTCCGGGCCGCCTTTGCAACCCCCGCGTGATGCAACGGGGGGCGGGAGGAGCCTGCGGGGGGCCGGAGGGGGGCTCAAGGTCCTCCCTGCACATCTGGCGCAATTGGGAGCGCTCGCCTTTCTTCCCCCTGGTTTTGTTCTCACAGCTGTGTCCATTCCGCCCGTGACCCCCCGAGTGATCCCTGACAGGTGATGAATTGGCAGCGGCGGCGGCGGCGGCGGCGCGCGGGCCAGGCCGCGGCGGGGCCGGAGCCGGAGCCCCGGAGCAGACTCTCTGGCGCCAGGCGCGTGACGCCGCCCATTCACGCCGCCCTGCAGCCTTGTCCTCGCGGCGCCGCTCAGGCGGCTGCCATGGCAACCGCGCCGTCACTCAGCGCGCGCGCCCAGCTGATCAATGCCTGCGAGGCCCGGCGGTCCCAGGCTCGCCCCGGCCCGGCCGCCCGGCCCGCGCGCACCTGCAGCCGCTGCACGTCTTAAGTTTCGAGCGATTTGGGGAAAGGAAAGAGGACCGAGAAGAACAGGAAAGGGGGGGTGGGAGTCGGGGGAGAAGAAAAAAAGCCGAGAGAGGGAGAAGAAAGAAATCTTCCTTTTGCCGAAAGAGGCATAACGTGGCTTAGAGGTTGCCAAAGCAAGAGGTTTTGCTTTATTTTGTTTTTGCAACCGAGGCGTGCAGGGTGGGCCTGGCGCGAGGGAGGAACGGACGGGGAGAAGGTGACTGTCTTAGCGGATGGCGAGATTTATTTATTCCTTTGGATCTTCGCGGGGATGACCTCGATGCTGGACTCCTAAAAATACCTTTGAAGGACCCCTACCCCGCCCCCACTGTCCCCCTGCCTGGCTCCGCAGAACCCTTGGAGGTTGCACTAAAAAACCATCAGATTTTTCAAGAACAGCAGCCCCCAACCCTCCGCCCCGGGGGAGGTGGAAGGATGTGCAGCCGGGTCCGCGGCTCCGAGCCTCTACGCGCCGGCCGACCCGCGGCTGCGTCCTCATTACCACTACAAAGCCCGGCCGACTTAGCCCCGTTCCAATGCTGCGTTTTCAACTGAGAGCATCAAGAGGCCAGAAACTTCCAAGCCAGCCCGCGGACGCAGACGCCTGCTCAGTCCCGGCTTTATCTCTAGGGAAAGTTCCATTTTAAGAACCAGATGCCAACATTCCGGGACAGTTTACGGCATCCGGATCCCTCAAGGGTGCTCATCTGCAGTTCAGAGTGTTAGCAGCAATTATTTATCGTCTGTCCTGGAGAGGAGCTCCTGAACAAGGATGTCCTCTGCTGGCCCTAAAACGGGGTGGGGTGGGGGCACGACTGTTCTGATCCTGTTATCTGGTTTAGCAGAGTTTGTTGTGGTTTTCGAGGAAACAGCATCTGGATTACATAAGGATTCAAGTTTTTGCTTTACTTGTTTATTTAATACCTTGGCAAGAGGGAGCCCTTACCCTGAAACCAGATAACCGAATTTGGGTTTAAAACAGCCTTAGATGAGGGGCAACGGGAGGGGAAGAAAATGAATAAAGCCACAAAAGGAAACAAGAGGATGTTTATTTTTCTCCCTTTGGGTATTTTTGAAGACCTGCCTAGCCTCTTCTACTTCTTGTCGCAAACAGCTAATGAATTGCATTAACAAAGCACTTCAGCTACCAAGAGGGCTTAACAGACATCCCAGCCCGCCAGGATCCCGGCCCTAATTCCTTCTAGGATGCGGCGCGCGGTCCTGCTTGCCCAGGGATCCAAGAGCACCGGGGAGAACGCCGTGCTAAATCCAATTGCTTTCCACCGTCTGATCTCCTTGTAGGGAGATCACCTTTCAGCTCCGTTAAAAAAAAAAAAAAAAAAGGCAGAGTTTGGGAGTTGGAAGTTGGCGGAGGGGCCTATTTAGCTACCAGCCCAGCAAATATTTAGTTACAAATGCTGTGAAGTGCCCCGATTTGTGGCCGCGTTTAGCTTTCACAAAGGATCGTCCTGTGACTTTTGTTCCGGTCACCAAATTAAAAAAGAAAATTAACTTGAGCAAGAGATAAGGTCTTAGAAAACAATCCCGAGCTGCCCGCGAGCTGGCGGGTGCGGGGCTGGCGTCGGCGAGTCTGCGCCGCCGCGAGGCGCGCGTCGCGGGGTCCGGGCCCCGCGGCGAGCTCGGGTCACGGCGGGGATCCCCGGAGGCCGCCCGCCGCGCGCCCTCCGCGCCCGAGCGTAGCGGCGTCCGTGGGAACCCGCAGCAGCCCCCTCCAGGCAGCGACGAGGGCGGGCTGGTCCGGAATCAAGCTACATCTTCCTATTATAATGCGGCACCAAAAGCAACACCCGAGCCCCGGCTTGCGGCTCCCTAACAAGAAACACATTGTGCGCGCTCCCCACCCCACCCCACCCCCTTTTTGGCCGAAGCCGCATTTGCGCGCCGGCCGCGACGCAGCGCGCCAAGTGCATGACAAGTGGGGAGGAACCCGCCTGCCCCGCACCACGTGCGCGCCCGGCTCCCGCGGCCTCCCCGCTGCGCCCCGCCGTGCCCGCCCGCCGCGGGGACAGGGGCTGGGGCCTGGCGCAGCCCCTTTGCCGCCCGGGAGGCCGCTGCTGTCCATCGCCCGAGGCCCTGGTGGCACCCAGGCGGCGCCAGCTGGGGTGATTCTAATCACTGCCCTCTCAGGTTGGCTGGCGGAGAAACTTCTGTTTATAAAATAGTCCACCCTTCTCTCCCCCTCTACCCATGTCCTTGAGGCTTTCACTCCCAGATTCTGCCTCTGACACCCCACCCCCCCAAAGGTCAACTTACAAACCTCCTCCTTCTAGGCCTGAGTGAAATCTAGCGAAGGTTTTGCAAACCTCCCCCCTCCCCCCAGACACACCTGTCGCCTGTCACTGCTACCACCGGCTGCTGGAGGGGACCAACCTGGGGCTATGTCCTCTGGGAGGTGAGTGCTGGGGACCCCGAGGGCTGCGGGGACCTGCAGACCCCTGGAGGAGCAGCCCCTGGGGGGGTACTCGTTCTCAGCTCTCGGGGGTCCTGCCATCTAACCAGCACCGCTGACCCAGTGGCGCCAGGGGCCTCATCTGTCTCAGTGCTGGGGTTGGCCATCTGCGCGGGACCCTGGAGGAAAGACGGGGTGAATTAAGTCGTACGTTTTATTTAACCATGCCTGCCTTTCCCGGAGTCTGAAGAACACAGACATACCATTTCCAAGAAAAAAGGGCAACACAATGGCCCTCTTTAAGGAGAGGTTAAACATTCACATTGGGTAGGATAACTAATAATTTACAAGCCGTTCACAGCTCACCTATTTTGCTCTTCATCTTGACTCCATGAGTTAGGAAAGGCAGATGCTGTCCAGGTTTTACAGAGGAAGAAACTGAGGCACAGATGGATGACAGATCCCACTGTGGGCCCACACTCCCTAGGACATCACCCTGTGACGTGTGTGACCTTGACCGCAGGGGGGTTATTGATTCCCTTTTTACCTTGAATTTTGTTCTAGTCCTACAGGGCTGGATTGCCCACAGCTAGGACTTTATAAAGAACTTTGTTTTCACCTTCTTCAGAAGTTAACTCTGAGTGACTGAGCTTGACCCTTTATTGACAAATGATCTGAGGACTTTTCAAACCTTAGGGTATGAAAGAATCACCTTTACACACAGAGTCCTGGAGCCCACCTCTAGAAATGCTGATTCAGTGGGTTTGGTGAGCAGCCTAGGAAACAGCCTTTTGAGCAAGCATCCTAAGGAGATGCGGGTGGTCAAGGGACCACATTCTGAGAAGCTCCTGGTAAACTGGCCTCTCAGATCAAGCCTGCAGTTGGTGCAGTTTGCCTACCAGGTGAGAATGAGCCATCTTGGACCTGTTGAGGACTGCCACATTTGTTCTTAGAAAACTCAAGAGGACAAGAAAGTCTGTTATATTTACCCATATTCTTACTTTGTTATTTCTTCCTTCTTGATGTTCCAGTCTTCTTTCTTTTATTGTTTATTTTGTGTTTCAAGAGTGTCCTTTAGACATTCTTTTAGGGTAAGTCTGTTGGTGACAAGTTCTCTTAGGTTTCCTGCATCTGAGAAGGTCTTGCTTGCCCTTTAATTCTTGAAGGATATTTTGGTTGTATCTCAATTTCTGGGTTGACAGTTCTTTTTTTTTTTCTTTTTTTCCCCCAGCATTTGACATGTCCTGCCATTTCTTTCTGGCTGCTATGGTTTCTGATGAGAAATCTGCTATCATTCAAATTGTGTTTTCTTCTGTAAATAAGGTGGTGTTTTTCTCTGCCGGTTTCCTTTGTCCTAAGTTTCCAGAAGTGTGCTTATTATGTATCTTGGCATGGATTTTTTGTGTTTTTCCAGTTTGGGGCTCTCTAGTTTCTTGAATCTGTAAGTTTAAATCTTTTGCCAAATTTGGAAAAATTTCAGCCATTATTTCCTGACATATTTTTTTTCAGCCTCACCTTCTCTCCTGGGATCCTGATGACATGAATGTTAGTTAGATCTTTGGCTCTAGTCCCTCCGGGGTCTATGAGACTATGCTTTTTTTTTTTTTTTAAGTCTACTTTCTCTCTGTTGTTCAGACTGGGAGGTCTCTACTGTTCTATTTTCAGGGGTATTGATTCTTCTGCCCACTGCATTTCACTTTTGAGCTCATTCAATGAGTTTTTTGCTTTGCCTATTGTATTTTTCAGCTCTAAAATTTCGATTTGGTTCTTCTTTACATCTTCTATTTCTTTGCTGAGATTTTCTTTTTCTCTTTTCTCCACCACTTTTTGGGAGCATGTTCACGATTAATCATTGAAAGACTTTTTTGATGGCTCAGAAAAGCATTGAGCTGACCCCACCCCAACCATTACCTGACTGTATCCACGCAAGAGACCCCAATTGAGACTGCTCACTGGAGCCCAAGCAATACGATTATGAGAGAAGAAATTGTCGTCTGAAGGTACTAACTTTTGGAGTGGTTTGTTACATTGATAACTAAATGGCCACCAAAACAGAAAGGGGGCCATTGGTGGGGGGCAGTGGGGATCAAAGTTTCTAAGTATAATTTTGCATATGCATTGTAATTTTAATCACTTATAATTATCTGGGCTTCCGCCCCCAAAAGTTTTACAACAACAAACTACTTATAGTGCATAAAATAATAAAATAGCATATCCCACATCCAACAAGAGTGTGTTAGTTTTAAAAGACATGAATGATGTTTTATTTGACATCTTGGTGTCCAGTATATACTCAGGTATATAGTGTGGGTCTTTTTTTATTTTTTATTTTTTAAATTAAAAAAAAATATTTATTTGAGAGAGAGCACGGGCACGCGCATGTGTGAGTGGGGGGACGGGCAGAGGGAAAGGGAGAAAGTAAATTTCAAGCAGACTCCCTGCTGAGTGCAGAGCCCAACTCGGAGCTCGATCCCAGCACCCTGAGATCATGACCTGAGCCAAAGGCAGACGCTTCACCCACTGAGCCACCAGGTGCCCCTGCCTTCACCTTTAAAAATGGCATCTTTTCAGGGCCTTTGGGTGGCTCAGTGGGTGAAGCATCTGCCTTCGGCTCAGGTCATGATCCCAGGGTCCTGGGATCGAGCCCTGCATCGGGCTCCCTGCTCCGCGGGAAGCCTGCTTCTCCCTCTGCCTCTGCCTCTCCCCCTGCTTGTGCTCTCTCTCTCTCTCTTTCAAATAAATAAATAAATAAAATCTTTTAAAAAATTATTTCAATAAAATAAAATGGCATCTTTTCTGAGCAACAGCTTGCATTTGAATCACGCGGCAGACTTAAGGCCACTACTCTGTGACTCTCAGTGGACCGGTAGGGCAGGGAGCATCATTCCCATTTTGCAGACAGAGTGCCTGAGTACAGAGGTGAGCCCACAGCCACAGGGCCCAGGCGTCACCCAGGAGTCAGGATTGAGGCTCAGGGTGCTTTTCCTGTCGCTGTCAAACCACAGTGGCCAGGGAGTGCCTTTGGAGGGAGAACAGGTGCGGGGCCTCATGTGCGGAGCCAGTCTGGGTGTTGTTCATGGCGCCGCGGCTGGTAAGGGGGCTGCTAGTGCCAGTTCCCCGACACGGATGCTGGGGGGGGCGTGACTTGGCTGAGAGCGCACCCTAACCCTAACCCAGGCCCTGGACTGCACCCCACGGTCGTCGACATCCCAGAGCACTCTCTCACTACGCCTCGGGCCTGGAGGGAGCGCTGGTCTGGCCTGATCCTGCTGTACCCCTGGGAGACCCTCAGAGGTGGGACCCCCTGGTTTCCCTGCTCACATGCCAGGAAACTGCCACGTAAACTCAGTCAGGAGATAGGGGAGCCAGTTTCTGGCCCCCACGCCTGTCTGACTTCAACGTCTGATCTTTGCGCTGAGTTACTTCCTAAGGCTTTCTGGAAAGTGTATCAGATCCACTTAATTTTCTCTGGGAGACATGCTCCCTTTAAAAAAGGAAACATTTACCATGGATATTTTATGAGAGTTTGAAACATGACATTTTGAAATAAAATATTCTTTTTTTTTTTTAAGATTTTATTTATTTATTTGAGACAGAGAGAATGAGAGAGAGCACATGAGAGGGGGGAGGGTCAGAGGGAGAAGCAGACTCCCCGCCGAGCAGGGAGCCCGATGCGGGACTCGATCCAGGGACTCCAGGATCATGACCTGAGCCGAAGGCAGTCGCTCAACCAACTGAGCCACCCAGGTGCCCGAAATAAAATATTCTTAACGATACCTTCCTCTCTGTGGCTTCGGTTTCTCTTATGGGCTCTGTGTTCTGATGATGGCGCTCGGAGAGAAGGTCATGCTGTGTGTCGGGGTTGAAGGAGCGAAACTGAAGCCGGAACATCCCTGAGCTCACCCCGTGGGCGGCAGCCTTCCGAGCACCTGTGGGTGGCGCTGTGGGTGGCGTGTGACCCAGGGAAGGCGCGTGACCCAGGGAAAGCGCCTAGCCCTTCTGATGTCCTTTCCCCGTTTGAAGCTGCAACTGAACAGCATCTCCCTCTAAATGATATTTTGAACGTCTGATGCATGTCCCACTGACTACCTGGTAGAGTATGAGCGCTCAGTAAGTGGGGCCAGAGAACATGCAGGGCATCCATTTAAGTGGAAATTTCAGAGAAACAAGAATACTTTTTTGGTATACATTCTTGTATTTTAGAAATGATCACTGGAACAGCAACAACCACGCCTCATGACAGAGCTAAGGAATCTGTAAAAAAAAAAAAAAAGGAATTTGCATTTATTTTTTACTAAGTTTTGATGATTAAGATAACTGAATGAGAGAAAACATCCTTAACTAAACTTGCAGAATGTGGAGTGTAAAAATTCTGATTTGAAGTCCTTCAGGACTGGAATGGCCAGACATGGCCCTTAGAGGGCTTATTTCGAAGTCACAATTTCAAAAGTCCCTCACAGACTTCCATAGGTCCACAGGCAGCCTGCCTCTCTGCACACGGGAGCTCGGAGTGTCAGTTATAAATCGATTTCCAGGGAAATGCACCCCTGAGGCCCCTCTCCCAGGTGGAGGGACTCATGCTTCCAGAAATCCCCCCGGGGGCCGTCCGCTGGTCCCAGGGCTGACTGGAGCACAGCTCCACACCGCTGGAGCAGGTCTCGAGGAAACTGCACGTGTGTCTGTGATTGAGCTCATGCCACAGCTGCAACAAACAAGCCCAGAAACGCGTAATCACTTCCACATGCCAGAAGTTTCTCACTTTCAGGCCAGAGCGGGTGTTAGTGGTGGGCAGGCAACTCTGCTCCAAGCTGGACTCAGGACGCTGCAGGCTCTCCCCACCCTCGGCTCCGCCCCACTGGCCGTGAGCTCCCAGGGTGTCTGGGCTCCTCCAAGGCCAGCCTGGAGACCCGAGAGAGCGTGGAGACGCCCATGGAGGACCACTTGGGTGGTTTTTATGGATCAGGCCTGGAGCTGGCTCACAACACTGTTGGTTAGACGGGGTTTCTCACGCTCGGTCCTACTGACCTTTCGGGCTGATGATTCTTTGCTGTGGGGCTGTTCTGAGCGGTACGTTCCCCGGTCTCTGCTCCCTCCTCCAGCTGTGACAACCAAAGATGTCTGCAGACATTGCTAAGTGCCCCCCGGGGAGCAAAACCGCCCTGGCTGAGAAGCACTGGGTTGGAACTCAGTCGCACGGCCACACCTAACTACCGGGAGGCTGGAAAACCCAAGTCTGGTTGGATGATTAGGAAGAAAATAAACTGGTTTGGAGCCTGCCTGCCTGTCTCTTTCGCAGTGACCTTTAGTGCGCTGGTGCCTTTCCTGCTGTGGACACACGGGCTGCCGCAGAGCCGTGGCCCCGGGGGCGAGGCAGGTGCAGGAGCTGGGGCGGCGGCACTGTGGACTTGGGTCGGAGGGAGAGACGCCAGACGCCACCACCATGTTGGGCAGCACCGAGTATTTGTGAATCGGGGGAGGTTTGGGGGAAGGTGCAGAGAAGGAGGAAATGGCCCCTTTGGAACATCCCTTTACAATTCGGACACTTCGTATGGAGCTGAGGGTGTCCCCAGGCTGCCCCAGAGTGGGAATGGACGCGGCCTGCAGCCCTGCCGCGGGGAGGGCCTTTGGTAGCTTTGTCTTCTCTGGGGTCCCTTGAATTCTGCAGAAGGCTGAGCGGCCCAGGGGGAAGAGGGGAGATGTGGAAGTCTGGCGTCTGGGTGTCTTCTCAGGGAGGACTTGTCCTCTGGAAGCCCCGTAGGGAGGATTGCGCATCGACCTGTATCGCGTATTGTGTGTTCCTATAATTTACACCTGAAAGAAAGCAAGAGGAAACATGTAGGAAGGTGTTTTCTTGGTTCTTTTATTGACGTTTACATGCGTTAATGAACATGCAAAAAGATCTGATGAAAACATGTCAGTAATAAAACAACAAAGTTGGTTTTAAAGAAGGAAGTCATGGGCATGTGAGCAATCAGATCTGACCTCAGGCTGGAAAAGAAGACAGGTTTTCCAAGCTCCGGAACTGCAGCCAGTGTGAGTGGAAGCACAGAGGAAGCAGAACTCAGGGGCATCCATCCGTCCATCCGTCCATCTGTCCAGCCAATAAATGTTCTCCGAGCACCTACTATGCTCCAGGCACTTTCTTAGGGACTTAGGGACCATCCGTGAGCAAAACTAGGGCATATACCGAATTCTAACTACACCCTAAGGGAAGCAGCTTCAGCTTTAGAAGTTCCATTTTAACGTGAATAAGAAGCCTAGCCTCAGACAGGTTAAGTAACAAGTCTGAGGTCACAGAGCCACTAGGTGTGGAGATCAGGGAGCAAAGCCAGGGGTGATGGATGTGCTGTTTCTGATTCTTTCAGTCAAATAGTGAGGAAAATTATTCTCAAGTAGAGGAGATTAACAGAACCCACAGGCTACATTTCCGTGTCTGCTCAGGAATTAGGAGTCATGCAGGCAGTAATGGGACCCTGCCATTTTGTTCTTGAAAGCACTGCCAGGGAAGACCTGACTAGAATGATCTGGAAACTTCTGGAAAACATTTGATTTGTAAACTTTTCCACCCCTAACTATTCCATAAGAATCTGGGGGTGGGATAAGGAATAAGGCCAGGACTTTCATTTTTTTTTTTTTTACAAGATTCCTAGGCAATCCTGGGGTTGTGCTCCCCAAACCCCCAGCTTCTTAGCAGAGGTGGGAAGTGTGACTCCAGAACCCACATTTCAGTTATGATCCCACAGGTGATTGCTCTAACCATATGGTGATGAGAAGTGGCCATCTGATCATGTAAGGAAGGTCCTGGTCCCGGAAATAGCCACTCAAGCTCACGCATGTTCCATTGAAAACCACAATCACTTATCAAAATAAATTCGTTCACTTTTGAATGCAAACCGTACAGTACTAGAGAGATCAAACAACGAATTTTTAAAAAACCAAATTGAAGTGATCTTTGTGTTTGGATGGTGATCACGTTCTGCTTTTCGTTTTTATTTCAGACCATTTCTAGCCACAAGTGTCTTTAGCTCTTCCTCCTGAGAGTCTCTGCAGGTAAAGTGCTAGTAACTACAGTCTTCGCTGTTTTGTAAGAGCTGGGGTGCGTCGGCCGTTTGTGGGGTCCTGGCCTGCCTCTTCTGGCCCTGTCAGCCGTGACCCTGACCTCCCCAGGGTTTCTGGAGGCAGTGCTCGGCGTGCCTCAGCAGCCTGATTTTTTAGGGGAGCCACAACCAGTAAACACCCTCCCCCTTGAGCAAAATCATTGTAAATCAAACACACCAGGAAGAAAAAAAGGCCCAGATCTCCTCACACCCGGACTGGAGGATGCAGAGGGCACTTGTTTCCCTGAGGCCAAAGCGGGGAGCTGCGGCTCAGGGGCGGCCTGGGGCCCAGAGAGCAGAGAAGCAGGGACCCGCAGCCTCCGTGTCCCCAGAGAGGGGCTGACGGACGTGTGTCCTCCTTCGCTGGAAACCAACAGCCAGCCAAGAGGGAAACAGCTCAAAACGCTTGATGTAGCTGCCACTGTGGACATTTCAGCTTTATTTATTTGGGAGGAAGGGTACAGTTTATTCTAAATTTTTAAGCTTGGTGAACCTTCAGCTCCTATTCTTTTTCACTGTCAGTGGCATGACAGTATGGCTATTTAAGGACATGGCGGTCGCTGACATGGGGCCGTCTCTACAAGTGGGCTGCCGATCCTGCGGACCCTGCGGGGGCCCACTGCCCAGTTCCCCTCAGCCTTTCGAGGGTCATTGTGTTAAGCCTTCAGCGAGAGAACAGCCTCTTTGAAGCAGCTGGTTTGGGCCGGCCTCCTCATCCCGGGATGGTTTCTCGGTATTTGGCCTTCACGTGACATAGAACATCCACTGGATTCCTCGCCTTTTAAAGTTTGGTGTTTTTTTCAGCTGAAGTGCCTTGTTGTGCTTCAGAAAGATTTTACTTTTTAGGTCATAAAGTGGAGCTTGAAAACTGGAAAAGGGTTTTTGTTTTGTTTTGTTTTTTGTTTTAATGTCTTGACTGTGTGTTGAACGTTTGCAGGGTCTGGGAGTAAGGGACGAGGGTGACCGATCTGCGGGTGGAGGGGTTCTAAGGGGCATCTGACCTGTCCTAAGGAGCGGCGAGGAAGAGGGAGAGGCAGAGGAAGAATCTCAAGCAGACTCCTCACCGAGTGCGGAGTCTGACATGGGGCTCGATCCCAGCACCCCAAGATCATGACCTGAGCCGAAACCAAGAGTTGGATGCTTAACCGACTGAGCCACCCAGGTGCCCCAGTGACTCTCATTTTAAAATAAGAGATCAGTGGCTCCAGTTGCACCCAAATCAGAGGGAAAGGGGCAATGACAAGGGCTGAGTGTGTGTTGGAAGATGTTTGGCCGAGCAAGGAATCCTGAGTAAAAAGGAAGTTGGGAGAATATGGAGCTGATACAGAAGTGCAGGACATCCAGGGCCAAGCACAGACGTGTGTGACCGTTCGCGAGTGGATTTTGACCGTCAGGGAATGGTACCAAATGTTATTTGATCCCGTGGAGATCAAGAGGAAACCAGTAATTGATTGCTTTTTAAAAAACTCACATGGTCTGAGTTTCGTTTTGTTGTTTAATTTTTTTATTATGATTATTTTTAAGATTTTATCTATTTATTTGACAGAGAGAGAGAGAGAAAGAGCACAAGCAGGGGGAGAGGCAGAGGGAGGGGGAGAAGCAGGCTCCCCGTGGAGCAGGGAGCCTGATGTGGGGCTCGATCCCAGGACCCCGGGATCATGACTGAGCTGAAGGCAGATGCTTCACGGACTGAGCCCCCCAGGCGCCCCTGTTGTTTAATTTTTAACTGACAGCACCTCCCTTGCATTTGCTTCTGGAGAGAAAATTGTATTTAGAGGTGATGTGTGGCTTACCAGAAATTGCATCATCGATGGATGGGCAAAGACAGCATGGGATTTCTCAAAGATGTCATGATTTTTCTTAAATAACTGTTTTCTTTCCTACTACAGCCCTTTGGAAATGTAAGTAAATACCAGCCCTGAGTTTTCTCCCATCTGTCCTGCTGCGGACTGAATGTGTCCTCCCAGATTCAGATGTGGAAACCCTCATTTCCTACGCAATGGTATTTGGAGGTAGGTCTTTGGGAGGTGATTAGGGTCAGATGAGGTCATGAGGGTGGGGCCCCAGGATGGGATTAGTGTCCTGATAAGAAGAGACACCAGAGAGTGCTACCTGGACCCCAAGCAAACCAGCCCGAGAGCTCCCACCAGATATTGAGTCTGCCGCTGCCTTGATCTTGGACTTGCAGCCTCCCAGTCTATGCTATGTTGTTACAGCAGCCTGAACTAGGGACCACCCACCCCATCTCAATTCTGGATCCCTGGGGCTGCCTTGTCCCAGGACTGCCCCCTCTGGGAAGTCACTGCCGCCCTGGCCTAGGTCTCGTCGTCAGTCCCGCCCCTCTGGTCCCTCGCAGCTGCCCCACCGCCCACCTTCTGGATGACATCCCGGCTCTGACTCCTGAAGGCCCAGCAGGTTCTGCCCCGGCCCACTTTCCAGCCCCGGGGGTTACCACCTGCTCTTCCCACAGGTATGTGCAAGTTCTCATGGGTGCTGGGGGCGCGGTTTGCCCCCAAGGGATTCCCTTCATTTCCCCCTCCCTTTCATGGCCTGGCCTTTTTTATCCTTCAGCCTCTGATGCCACGTTCTCTAAAGTCTTTCCTGGCCCCCAAGGTGGACCCTCCTCGGATGCTCCCTCCCCCAGAGCCCCACCCACATAGCTGGTGAACAAGCCACTTTCCCCGCAGCGTTCTGGAAGCTCCCGCAGCAGAGGGACCGCCGTGGCCCCGGGTAAGCGGGGCAGCGTCCAGAGGCAGAACGATGTGTCTCCCGGCCTTGGGCAGTCGCTTTCAGTGTCATCCCTGGGAACTTGTTGGAATGCGAATTCTCGGGCCTCACCCCAAGCCTGCCGAATCAGTTCTGGGGAGGGGACACAGAGGTCGGCTCTGAGCAGCCCCCAGGGGGTTCTGAGGCCCACGGAGGCTTCTAGCCAGACACCCCTGGTTGGATCAGGAGGGGCTGTTAATGAGCATCTGGCTGAGGGAAGAAACACAGCTGCAAGTGCCAAGTGAAAGTCCAAGGCCCAAGTGGTGGACGTTTCCCAGAGTTCTTGTGGCTGTTGTCTTCTTAGGCCTGGACATTTCATGTGTCATGTGTATAGACTCATAAAATGGTACTGCCAAGGAAGAACCCTAAAGGTCACTCTGTGCCGTTTTTCAAGTTGCAGTCGAGCAGCACAGGACTGGAGCGGCTCAGCTGCCTCAGCGGGGGCCTGCCCGGGAGCAGGTTCGGCTGTGTGGGGCAGCCCAGGCCGCTGCGGGCAGAGACCCCTGCAGAGCCGGTGGGGGAGGGGCTCCCAGCAGGAGTGCCCCCAACCCCTTCCTCTGACCCCCAAGCTGCCTGGGGGTGGGGTGCTGGGGTCACGAGTGCTTATGCCACCTCCAGACAGGCCCACCCCAGTTGTTGGAGGCTTTGTGAGGATTTGGGGTCCACGGTTCCTTTTTTTTCTTCAGTTTCTGCCCAATTCTTGGGCAAAGGGGCAATTTGCGATGTCTGTGCGCACCAGCTTGTGCCAGGCTGAGAAATTAAGAACTGAGCTGGGCCGGGTCTTTCTCTCCTCCAGAGAGCTCATAAGCGAGGCCACATGGGGGACAAACACGTGTAACACACACGCCCCCTTCTTAGCCCCACAAACCCAAGCACCAGATTTCCAGGCGATGGTGTCAGGACTGGGGTGACCATTAATTTAGTCTCTAAAGCAGGACATGTGTGAGAGCTACAGGGGGGAACATAAAGAGCCTAGGGCCACAGCGTGAGCGGGGTGAACCCCGGCTGTCCTGGGCAAGGGTGCAGCGTGGCCATCTATGAACAGGGTGAGGGTGGTTAGGAAGGATTTCCACTGACATGTTGCAACAAGCAAAAACACAACGCCCGGTTGTTATAAAACATCCTTGTCTCGCCATGATCTATGGGCACCAGAAAGAGGGACTTCCATGGCCCTTAAGGGCAAGTGGAATGAGACGTAAGGGATGGTGTGGCATCAAGGGTGGCAGTTGGCCATTTGAGGATGCAGGGGGCTCTCAGTCATGAGTTCTGGGGAGCTTCTTGTGTCCTCCCAGCCAGGCTATATACTACACCAATGGGACCAGAGTCGTTTTCTTCTGGCAAAACTGGGATCCGGCCATTCTCCTGCTCCACGCCTCTCCCCATAGCTGACAGAAAGAGGTAGGACTTCCTCTGGAAGCCCCCATCCTGCTGTCACCCCTGGGTCTCTGTCACCAGGTTCCATGACCCTGCACCTCTGCTCGCAGGTCCTGGAATGCCTCTTCCCCGCCGGTTCACAGGAGGCCTTTGAGCTGCTTCTTAAACCCCCACTTCTGAAAGGCCCCCCCGGTCACCCTCAGGCAGGGGCAGCACCCTCTTTTGCTCTTACACCTCTAGGGGTCTCATCCACCTGGCTAGGCCACAGTGACAGCTGGGAGAGAGATACCTTTCTTGTTCATCTCTTCTCTCCCTCAGGGACCATCACAGACTAGATGCTTCTAGATTAGCTGCTGAACTGGTTAACTTTTCTCTTCCTACATATCTCCAGGGAGGAGATCCTCCCCGAGTGGCCTCCAGGGACGGGGAGGAGGGACATTAAGGAATCTCAGAGTCAGGAGGGATGCTGGGGGTTGGACAGTGGCCCACTGCTCACCTCTTCAGCCTGACTTCCAAGCACCATCCCTGCCTCTCAAGGCTCAGTCCCTCACAAGGATCTCCAGTACCGCTGCAGGCCCGAGTGTGCCCCCCGGAGCTCACCAGAGTTCCCATACACCCCCCCATCTCTGTCGCTCCCCAGCCTCGCAGGAAGATCTCCCATTTCAGACTGAGATCTGCAAAACCTTTTGTGGCCTAAGCCTTTACCTAGAAGAGGCCATTTCCTGCATCAAGTCCCCACCCTGCCCCGTGTAGGATGCCCCCCAGGCGTAAAGAACCTTCTGGATGAGCACTTGGCACATGGCAGACACAGCTCCTTCCAGACCTGCTGGGTGTTTCTGGTTCACTGTTGTGCCCCCAGAGCCTAGCCCAGCCAAGCACATAAATGTCCTCAGTGAACATTCACTGAAGGAAAAAATGAACAAATTTATTTTATTCTCAGCAGAAATAAAATGATAATGAATAAAAGACAATCACTAATTCGCTGGTATCCATCATAAGAAACAGAAAGACCCAGATGTATATACTTCTTTCGTTGAAGAGTGATGTCAAATGTTGATTGACTTATTTAATTGATGCAAATCTTTTACCTCCAGAATACTCTACCTTGGCCTTGAGAGATCCAGAGCCCAGCTACCAGGCTTGCAAGCTACATGGCACCTTTAGGTGGTTGGAGGGCCGGAGTGGGGAGACGCGTGGCCTCTATGGATCCGTGGTACCCAGAAAGCAGGGAGAGAAATGTGCAAACATTGGCTGGTATTTTGTTGCTTTAATCAATTGATTTTATAAGACTGCAGGATATGGAAGTTGGCTTGCAATTATGGCTCTTGCCTTACTCATTTCCTGAGATGAGGCAACAGAGTGGCCAGGCAGGGAAGCAGGTACGGCGTGAGAGGCTAGATGACCGCACGTCTGCTCCTGTCCTAGGCTTCTGGAAATCTCTTTAAATTTTGAACGTTATCAGTGTCATTTCAAAGGGGAGGAAGAAAACACATTTCCTTTTTTGTTAGTTTTAATGACACTCCTTCAGAAGTTTATTCCCAGGGAGCACTCCCTTGATGCCCTGAAATTTCTGATTTATCTCCTAATGGAAATCAGCATATTCAGAGCTGGTCCATGATTGATCAGGAAGTCGGGAATTTGCCCCAGGAGGGAAGCGCCACTGACATTTTGCACTAACGTGACATTTGCCCTAAATCTTCACGGTTGGCTCCGCCTCTCCCCTGTAAAACAACACTGCTCACAAACCCACTGGATCTTTCTGGAGTCAGGACCAAGCCAGTTCCCTCCTTGCCTTCTCCGTGCTCCAGACACTTCTCTCCTCCTGCTCAGTTGATGATCCTTTTGAAGATGAAGAATTGAGGCTATTTAATTGGGGGAAAGGTCACAAGTGATTGGGAAACATTATCAAGGATTACGAAAGCTGTCCCTCTGCCTATCTCCTGTTCTGCACAGAGCTACTCTGCTTCCATCCAGGGAAAGCAGTGTGGGGGCCGGTACCACCTCAGGAGACCTTCTGGCCAGCTAGTCACGAAGCAGAGAGGCCGTGCTAAGCCATGACTGGGAAGTCAGGCCCAAGCCTCCTTTCTGATGGGGATGCGTAAGACGTTATCTGTAGAGAACATCGGGCCTCCCATTTTCTGAAAAAGCCGGTGGGAAGTGTTAGCACTAAGATATGGTGAAAAGGTCGGTGTTCTGGGGTGGATGGAGAGTCGAAAGCGGGAGCCACACAGATTCACCGCTCCGCTGTGCTTCTGGTCGAAGGAGGGGGCTGAGCGAGATCTGTGGTGTCGAGGACACAGCTGGACAGTCGTCATCCTGGAGGTAACTGGGAGTCCCCGAGCCTCGGGAGCAGCCTGCTGAGTTACATCATTCGTTGACAGATATTGCTAAGAAGAGACTCAACAATAAACCAACAACTGAGCATAGATGTGTTCATTCATTCATTCAATGTGAGTATCAGAGCTGTGGCAACTACTAGGATGGGAGCAGAGCAAGCAAAGATGGAAGATGCAGATTTGTAGGGGAGGCAGGTGAACAAATGGGTAAGCTGGGATGCAGGGTGGTAAGTTCTGGAACTGAGGCTAGCTGGGGGCTGGGGGATAAGACTTCCCCAGAGGGTGGGCCTTCCAAGATGGTGGGCGTGTTGGGCAGCCATGATAATGAGCAGGAGGATAGGTAATAGATAATAGGGGTCTGTCATAAATACCTAATGTGCTCCTTGCTCCAGAAGGGAGCACTGTTATTTTCCCTGTGGTGGTTCGAGCTCCGGGTGGGGAATTCGAGCAGAGAGAGGCGGGGAGGGCGCTGAAGAGCCTGTGGCTCCCACAGGCGTCCTGGAGGATTCAGGAGTGTGGAACCAGCCCCGTGGGCAGGGTGCTCCTTGCAGGACAGCACTGATGGGGGTGGTCGGTGGTGATTTTGAAGCAGGTGAGGAATGAGGTAAGATTTACGCTTCAGAGAGATCCCTGGAGCCTGGATGGAAGTGTTGCCTGGAGGGTGCGGACCAAGAGGCATTGGCCAGGGAACGAGGATTGCAGTGAGCCAGGGATGGGAGGGAGGGCACATCAGCCACTCCATCAGCCCCAGCCCTTGTTCCAACGCCAACACTGAGGCTCCCGGTGGACCTCAGAAATACAGCAGGTATATTGTAGGATTCCAGCACAGCTTTCTTGACTCCGCGATGAATGGGCTCTCCATCACGCCATGGAAACTGAGTGTGACCTTTTGTCCTCCCGGTTCTGTGATTTTTGTCTAAGTCTTTCCATCCAGCCCCGCGGGCTCCGATTGGGTCTCTTTCAGGGTCATGGAAGGGAGAAACCTTTTCCTCTGAGCTTTTCCCTTTATGTTCCGCTTCAGTGGGCATTTGTGGGCTTTGAATGGAGAGAGCCCAGGCTCCTGGCTCACATGAGTTAACCAATGGTCCAGAAAGCAAATCAGCTCATGTGTGTGGCCAGCCACGGTGGCTGCTGCCAGGGTCCCCAGAGAACTCTCTGGTAAACAGCAGACAGGTGCGTCCCGTCTTCCCTCAGGGTAGAGCTCGAGGCGGTGCGGCTCCTAGCAACCCCTGGATTCTCTCCTGCGTGGGACTGTCAGGCCTGCAGAACTGAATTGGTTCACTTCTGACTGAAACGCACATTTTAAATATTTCGTTGCTTCTGCTAAGTTTTGGTTAGAGTGAGTTGAAATTGGAACCTATGAGAGAAAAATGTAAAAATCTTCCTTAAACTCTAAAAATAAGTACACTTCTCGGCTAGGATGCAAGAGTAAGAAACTTCATCCAAAATGATAATTCTCTGGAAAAGTGAAGAAGGAGTCCCGGGCGAGGAGAAAGGGTTTTGACCATAACTTGTCAGGAGTAAGCCCTGGGCAGGCTTTCTGCAGTGTCCGCCGTTCCCAAAGGGAGGGGCTTTGGTGGACCTGCCCGGTAGCTGCTTCTCGAATTTCTGTCTGTGCCTTTAGGGAAAAGGCTGAGGCACCAACAAAGCTGGGTGGCCTCCTCCTTTTCCTTTGAAACCTACAATGCAATTAATTACCAGATTCACCCGCATGCACCTTCCTTTGATAAGGCCTGGTTTGCTCGGGCCAGCGCTGCCTAGCTTCTAGAAGCCCAGCCCTCTTGGTGATTGCAGTTTCCTGCCCAGCTTGGTAGCTTCCGGCAGGATGCACACACATCCGCCGGGTCCCAGGCCAGCTTGAAGCCTCTGGCGTGTGCATTTACTTGTTCCTTGGGTAACAGAGGAAAAGGGTGTTGAACAGTATTCCACGTGAAAGAAAGCTTCCAGCTCTTGAACTGAAGCATGTAGTTAAAAGTATTTTGATTTTATGAAAGGTGGAGGGAATTTGTAGACAGAAGAGTTTGCTGGCCACCAAGACAGGAATGAATGAGTTTTTAGTTCCAACTGTCTTCTTGTATTTTTTTTTTTCCCTTTCTCTCATTTTCCCCAGAAATAAAATGAAGGGAATTATTGGTGAAAGCAAGTGCACTGAGAGCCATAGCTGTGAACACTAAAACAGTTGCATTTTCATAGTGAAAATGAGCCAGAAACAAGGGAGACTTCGGTAATACTGACCCCGTCTTTACATAAAAATGAATTGTTTTGCTCACCATGGATTTTTGCATTACTCTTGATTTCTTAAATACTGCATTAAAATAGGATTTATCTTGACCACTGAGTTTTTTGACATCCCCTTCAATTTTGCACTTAACGCCTCCCAAACCCTCCCCCGAGTCCTGGCCCGAGGCTGACCCGCTGTGCCCTTAGCTGTCACTGCCACCTTAGGAGAGATTCCCTGATGGAGGGAGAGAAATCGCCTCCCTCAGGCCTCCCCTGGCCCCTCTGCCTGCTCCCCCTTCTCTCTCCTCTGGCATCCTTGCCCATCCCTCAAGGGCCTGCTCAGATGTGTCCTTCACTACGAAGCTCTTATAGTTCCTTCCACCTTTGGAGAATCTTCTTCCCTGCCATACCCCCACAACACGCGTGCTCACATGTGCTCTAATACCTCTGTTCTCCCCGAGTGTAAATTTTGCCCACATCCACATTTGTCTTCCTCACCCGGCGGGGAGCTCTTCGAGGTCAGGCACCAGGCTTTATTTATGTCTTGCATGGTTTTCCTAGTGCGTGGTTGGTGCACCCACTGAATGCCTAAAATGGAGTGGTTAGGGGCTAACATGGTTTTGCTAAGTATTACTACACCATGAGTTTGAAAAAAGAAACTGGCCATGTGTGAGTCCTATCCTCTGTTTCTGTGACGGGGGGACCCTTCCAGGGGGTGAGTGATTGGCGGCTTGTGGAGCAGGCTGGGCTGGGAAAGGTGGTAGCACCTGGGAGTGCAGGAATTTGGAAAATTGGGAATGTCTTGTGGCTGGATGGAGAGGGTAGGGGACGGGGGTGGAGGAGGTGTTCTGGAGGGCACACACCATGTACAGCTCATTCAACAAATACTTGCCGACCGACGATTGGGTTTGGTTGATGGAGAGATAAGTGGGTTGCAAACCACGGGTATAGTTGCACTGGGAGGGGACCATCAGGAAAGGCAGGGGACCTGCGGGAAGGGGACTTGGGAGTGAGAAGGCACCAAATGAGGATGCCCCGGACAAGGGAAGATATGGACAGAAAGAAGGGAAATATTGATTATGTGACATTTTCCCAGAAAGTACATCTTCAGAGTGATCTGTACATATGTTTTTTCCTTTAAACTCAGGTCAAAGAAATGAGGAAGTTAAATGCTGTGGAAAGTCTATTGTTAACTCCAGCCAAAATAAGTGGATAATATTTTTAGTTTTACTGCTCTGGGATATTTAAGGAAGATAAATAGGTTTTATAATGAGACTACAGTGCACAGAATGTTTGGCTATTATAAACTGGACTTCTGGAGAAGCCGTGAGCAATGATTTAGGAAGGTCATAAAATGGGAAAGCAAAAAACAAAAACAAAAACACTGGTAAGTCAGCATCCAAGAAATGATTCAGGCCTGCGTCACGACGGTTTAGTTATCTAGGACTGTACAGCAAAGTGCCCCAACATGATGGCCTACCACAGCAACCGCAGTGCTGAGGGTCGGGAACTGGGGACGGCCCGACCAGGGCTGCCCGTCTAAGACGTGTGGTTTCCCCCACTGCCTGCTCCTGTCCCCTGCGTTTCTCTATAGCACCTGTCTGCAGCGCCGTGGACCCCCGTGAGCTTCTTCCACTAGTGAAGGTGGGCAGGGTGAGGCTCTGAGACAGATGCAGAAGCAGGAGGGCTGGCCTCGGATGTTAGCTGTTAGAGCCGGGAAGGAGGGGGACGGAGCTGGTGGTTTATGGGGAGGGAGCTGGGGCCTGAGCGGATGCCTGTCGCCAGCGCGCTCCAGCTCTCCTGCCTTGAGGTGATGCGGTTGCCCTGGGATGACCCACAGGGACCCTACCTGTGGAGCCCTGGACCCACCTTGGGCCATCCTGCGGTGGTTGGTTCTGTGGATCCTGCTAGGTGAGGTCGGGGCCTGGAAGGCCATGGGGGGCACGCAGGGGAAGAGGGGCTGTAGGCATGGTGAGGCAGGGCTGCTGGGAGTTCTGGGTTCTGGGGAAACCCCATGTTGTTCGTGGCCTCAGAGGAGGCTGCCACCTGCCCCGCGTGGCCTGCCATGTGGCTGCCGTGTGCACGGCCCTGTCAGGCAGAGTCTGGCTGGGGTGGGGCCTGGCGAGAAGACAGATCTCAGCTCCCAGTGGCCGCTGTCTGCAGAGGCTATGGAAGGTACTGGACTTGGGCAAGGAAGGCGTTGTGTGGAAGACCCTGTGGGGGCACCCCATCCCCCCAACGAGTCTCATGCTTGCCAGGGCTGCACAGGGAGGGCAGCTCGGCCTGGCCTACTGACTGTCAGCGGTGCCCAGAAGGCCTTCGGCAGCCCATGACCAGAATCGCTTGTTTGCCTGAGGGCACAGCTCCAGTGTGAGGGAAAACAAGTCCTGATTAAGGAATAAACTAGGGGGAGAGTATCAGGGAAGCAGGGAATGAGGACACTCCTCTGGATCCGCAGCTCCCTGTCACCCTGGGAAGAACCTCTGAGGACAGGCCGCCCTGGGCCCTCCCTCTGCCCTGACACTCTTGCCCTGAGGAGGAGGGGGCCTGCTGTGGAGGGCGCACCATTAGCAGGGGCAGACCCACTTCTGATGTTCCTGGGGCCCAGGGCAAGGGGGTGGCAGAGGCCCTGCTCTCACCGTCCTCCCACCCTTCACCTGCCCGCCTTGGGTCTGTGTAGTCATGAAGGGCCTGGCAAGCATCCCTCGAACCAAACTCTGGACCCACAGCCCACTACAAGCAGATCCTCAGGCCTTGGGGTCCTCCAGCCTGGGATACACCCAGTGAGGAGGCCTGCTGGGCCCCTTGGGGTGGGATTTCTGGGGTCCCAAGTGCTCAGGACATGGTTTTGAAGTTAGGGCATGGGCCCCCCTGGGCAGATCTCCTTGGCCCTGCAGACCCTGTATGGGGTTGCTGAGTCCGCTGTAACAAAGGACTATAGCCTGGGCGGCTTGAGTAACAGTGACAAATTCTCTGACAGTTCTGGGGACTGGAGGTCTGAGATCAAGGTGCCGTCTGGCTGCGAGTCTGTGGGACACGACTTCAGGGGCCTGGCTGGGCTGCCAGGTGGAGGCTGAATTGGGAGGATGGATGGTTCAGGAAATCTGGTTTTAGGAGGCAGCTGTGGTTTCCCAGGTGAGCCCAGCTCATGACTGGGGGACGAGTGGGGGCCTAGTTTGGAGACATTTCTGAGGTGCATCCTGTGGGTCTCATCCCCGTGTTCTGGGAAGAGGCCCAGAGGAATGATGTCACCACCATAGACCTCTACCTCCTGCTTTCTTGTCTCCTGAGCCTGTGAACTCCAAAGGTCAGCAGGCAGAGAGCTTTTTCCCCAAGGATGGCTGAAGGAAAAAGATCTGCCAGGGTTGCACTTCCAGGTCTTGTGATGTCAGAACAGTTCAAACTTGACCTAAAGGCTTTTGAAAAGTGTTGAAGAGGGAGCAGGGCATTGGTGAGGGGCTGGGGTCACGTGTCTCTGTGGCCCCGCAAAGTGAGCCTGGCCTCCTGGCCTTCTGTTTGCACAAGCCACCCTCTACGACCCCGCGGGCAGCCAAAAATCCATCTTATACGTGGTCAGGAACATTTCATCCAAACCATCACTTGAATTTGGACACAGGGAAAAAAACAAAACAAACCTGAGCCCTCGGAGCGCAAATGGGCTCTCAGATAGGCCCTGGGAACATTCACTGAGGGCCTCGGCTTGCCCCCTCCCAGCTCCGCCTCCAAGAGGGCCCACGACTGTTTGCCATGAATGTGACATTTATTCTTCTTGGCTATGTGCAGAGTCAGGTGAGGTTATTGCAAATAAAATATAGAAATATTCATTTTCTCTTCCAAAAAAGGCTCCTAAATGTCAAATCAAATTAAATGAAATCATTGTATCAGGCAGAACACATATAAGTTGCAGATGGTGTAGTCTTTCTATAAATTCCCCCAACCTCACCGCTTCCCCTTAGATTTTATTGACCTGGGCCAGTTTAAATAAAGTTCAAATATACTTATTAGTTGAGCAACTGCCATATGCTAGAGTCTGAGCAAAATGCATTTGCTCCCTTCTCCTTCCTCCTAGTCCCCCCCACCAGCCACCCCTGCCGTTGGTCTGGCACCCCAGAAATGATCAAACAGCAATTCGGGGGTGCTCAGCATCCAGGCCTGGGGAGGCCGTTGGGAGCACCAAGGCTGTGGGAAGGAGCGGGAGGAGGGAGTCTCCCTGAGAGGCATGGCCACATGATAAACATGCCCCGCTCCAAAAGGCAGAAGCCCTGTGCACAGATGTTGTGGTGTTATGAGATAATTTTCGGACCTCAATGGGGTGAAAAGGCGGACTTTTCACAGAGCCTCGCCACGGCTTCATTACCATGCCAATCCTGGGAGAGGGCCTCGATTTAACACAGCAGTTGGCTGAATGCATATGGAGTGGATGGACCCCTGAATGAATAGTGAATGGGAAACCGGCTGGAATCTGCCTTCAGCTTTGTTTTGGGGCTGACCAGTGTGAGGGACCCCAGAGCTCCGGGCGCAGATGGGAGGAGGGGGCAGCCATCTGATGGGCTTCTGTCTTTCCCTTTTTATCCTACCACTTGTGGGGCTCTTCCTCCATCTCCGTGGTTGTATTTCAGTTGCCTGAATGAATGTGCTTCCATCTCCTCACGCCACTAAAGCACGCACAGCTTTGGGAGAAATAGGCAAGAAGCACAACTGCAGGGCGGCAATCAGCATCTACATTTTTCTTTCAAGAACGTGAAGTTTTAAGATCACCGGTTTTGTGAGTTTTGGGAATCGTTGACGATGTCATTAAGAAATCACGAAAAAGACAATGAAAAGTTTGAAGAAGTTCGGAACGACTTCCGGAGTTCTCCTGGGTGCAGGGAATGCGCGCGCCACCGGGAAGGGCTGGTGCTTTCAGAGCGCGCAGCGTCCGAAGGCCAAGAGCTGTAAATCAAAGACTCTGGCATTATCTAGTTTCCTTTCTGGCTTTAAAAGTTAGAACAGATGTCACAGGAGAGGACAAAATGGATTTTACCCACCAAGAGGGGCTTTTCTTGCCCTCCGTAATAGGAAGTGCCTTGAAATGCTAATGTACACAGTTTGTGTTGCCGGGGTTTGCATAGAGATGGTGGGAAACAGCTCTGAGCCCAACAAAACCTTTTGTTATTAATCAAGAAAATCTGGTCTTCTGAAGCAGCAAAGAGCTGGAAATTAGCGAGGCTAGCAATGAGGCCAGGGAGCAAAAATGCAGCAGAAGATCCCCAGCAAGACACGGAGTCTGGGGCCCTGCTGCATTTCCCTGTGCCCCCCACCTTCCCTGCTCCCCCAGAGCCTCCACATTGGAAAGGGGGAAGGGTATTTCCCTCCTATCTTGTCCTTTAAAGTCGTGTGTTTTCTTTTTAAGCAATTTTGAGAAGCAGGCTGGAAGAACATCCATTAAAAGCGTGCTAATGAAGCGGTGCTAAGAAAAGAAAGCTAAACACCACAGAATCAAAGTGGAGCATTTTGCTTGGCTAATGGGCTTGATTATGAGATTTTACAGGCCCTTTTATAAACTTGAATTTTATTTTGCGCTGGGGAACAGGAAATTTCTGTTTGGTTTTAAACATACATGATCATGCCACCAAATATTCCTAATTTAAAGCTGTGGGAGCTGGAGGTTTTATGTCTAAGAGAGGAAGGGGTGGTAAGAGCCCAGCCAACTGCAGTCGTAGCTCAACCTTCTCGCCTCTTCTGCAGAGGAGTGGCAGGCCGGCAGGGAGGCTCTACCCCCCTCTCCCTCCGAGATGCGGGGGCTCTCAGAGCCTGGTATCCACGTTCGGCGCCTGACCTTGTTCCCTTTGGGATCGGGTTGTTTGCCTCGCCTCATCTCCGCACCTAGAACAGATCATTCTGTGTTGTAGGGGGCTAGCCTCTGCCTGGTGGGACATTCAGCAGCATCCCTGGCCTCCCCTCAAAGCAAGAGCAAGAACAGCTTTCTCCCATTGGGGCCGCCAAAAATGTCTCTGGACATTACCAAAGTCGCCCTAGTTGAGAACCACTGAACTAGATAAATCACTCGCCCTGGGGTGATGGGAGCTGCCCAGGGTCCAGGCTGGTGTGGGGCACAGGGCCTCCGAGGGGACGCCTGCTGGGTAGTGATGGCACTGAGGACTTGGGAAAGGACGGGCAGGTCTGTTCCAAACAGCAGGTTGCTGCATACTCTCAGGGTCTTTCTCTGTGACACCCTCATCTTCCAGCTAGTGGGCTGTGGGTGGGAAAGGAGGAGAAAAAAGGAAGAAGCCGGAATAATCCACAGCCTGAAGACTCAACTCAGTGTTGGATGCTGATGTGCCATGCCCTATGGTAAGGCTCGTGCACGCTTGGCCCCATGGGCAGATTGGGCCCTGCTGATGTAGGACGGCGGCTGCCCGGTTTAACCTCTGCGAAGATGTCTAAGTGGGGCCTTGCCGCTCTTTAAATTACGTTCCATTATCCTCGCAGGGACACCTTGCTTTTTGGGATAACGACTTGTTGAAAAGTTGCCCGTATATAGGATGATAAGCATTCACTTATAAAATATGTGTTACACACACATTGCATGTACTTTTCTACTAAAAACAAGCCTAGAGAAAGTCTGTTATAAAGAATTTAATTGGGTCGTGGCCCAGCGTCTTCCTCCCCGTCCAGGGTTTGCTGTAACTACGGTAGGTGCCGCTCTGGAGGAGAGGCTGGGAGGTCCCAGCGGCCCCCCGCAGGTAGCTGGATGTGTTGTGACCCCATTACACATGGCTTACTCGCTTGAACAAGAGCTCGGTGAGAGAACTGAGGTGCTGCAACGAAGGGGACTTGGGGCATTCACAGACAGTGGCCGATCTGGGTCGCTCTGAAGGGTTCTTCGCCGCACCGGTTATAGTGATTGGATCAGCAGGTCGTGCCCCACACGGGCCACGGGGAGGTCAGCTTCCTCAGCTGTGTGCAGACGCGGGGCTCAGGGATCCGGGGGGTCCCAGGACCCAGGCAGTCCCAGCTGCACCAGCGCACGGATTTACAGGCAGCCGCTCTGCTCTTGCCTCCTCCGCCGAGGAAGCTCTGGCTTTGGGATATGTGGGGTGGGACGGGGAAGCCGCCGTGAAAACCAAGGACAGCTGAGGAGAGCGGGCTGCGGGGCAACGGGCCTCACAGTAGCTTCTTCTAAACGGTGTGACGTCATTGTACCCCCACACGTGACGTCATCATGCCCCCACAGTGACGTCACCACGCCCCCACGCACGACGTCATCACGCCCCCCCCACGCATGACGTCATCACGCCCCACGGCGCTGCCTGGAAGTCTCTCAGGTAGGTATTTATTTGAGTTCGCAAATCGTTTCTTTTTAGAAATACACGCGCCCGCACAGGAGACCTTTCGAGCGGGCCTAGGGCCTCGATGCCTGCATCTGACTGAGGAGGAAATGTCCACGGAGGCAAAGCTCGTGGTGCCTGCTCGCCACGGCCGGCTGGGGCAGGGCTGTCGCCGATGCACCTGCAGCTCTTCTTGCGCACTGACCCAAGGCGGCCCCGGCCAGGCCACCGGGAGCAAGCACCATGGAGAGAGGAGGCCTGAGGATGGAGGGAGGGAGGGGTGAGCGTTAACTGAAGACAGGTTTCCGCTCCGCACCACCTCCCATGCTCCCCTGGCCTAGAGGGGTGGGGGTTCTCCGTCTGGCCCCTCTTCCCCCTGGAGCGGCCCCAGCCCCCCTTTTGGGACTTGGCAGGCACGATGACATCATGAGTGAGAGGGGCCAGCAAGTCCAAGACAAAATCAAATTCTGGGGGTGAGCGTGACCCCCGCAACAGCTACACACGGCTTCTGAGGGACGAGGGCATTTTGCATGTGAGTCATGCAACTTCCCAATGATTTTTTGGGACACAGCCTGTAGCCTGTAGGTGGATTGGGGCCAGAGGGAGACCCGGTGCCCGTGGCCTCTTTCCCAGCCTTGTTCCCGTCGGCCTTTCGGATTGCCAGCCGGCGGGCAAGGGCATCAGTCCTCCTTCCAGCTCACCTGTCCCCACCGGAGCTCTACTACCTGGTCCTGCTCGAAAGCAGCTTAGCCTGCTCTCAGGCGTTGGTGTTTGGGAAGCAGAACATCCTCCTCGGCTGAGATTTCACCTATGGGGCTGAGTATGGAGCAGAAAAAAGGCTCCATTATAAATACCTTCAGAGGCGGCAACAAAGGAAATGCTGACGGGCAGCGGGGCCCCAGGCCGGCTTCAGCGGGCAGGCAGGGCAGGCCGGGGAGGCCAGGGTTTTGTGTGGAGTTCAAAGCCCCAAGTGAAAGCTAATGAGGACCATTGTATTTGGGCAAAGGACAGTGCAGAAGCTCCCATCAGAAAGGAGTGTTAGATTACCCGCCTCCGGTTTCTGGAGAGTTTTAAAAGGCAGGCTTTGGAGCCCCTGGAGGCTCCAGAGGTGTCTGTTTCCTGGGGACATTTTCTAGGGGACCCCTTCAGGGAGTGGCTCCTGGGGTCACAGGGAGTCCTGCTCTGCACCCACAGCAGCAGAGTGCGCACAGGCAGAGGGAAAGGGGGTTTGGGGTCAGGTTGCCCCATGATTGCTTGAGTCCTGGGAAGTCTATACTGCGGAGGGGCCTTCACGGTTTGGGGGGCAGAGAAGTAATGCGTGGGGATGGGCTTCAGAAGAGCTAAAGCCGGTGGAGGTCCCTGAGCTGATGGTGCCTTTTCTGATAGACCTCGAGGCCGTATCCTGTCAGTTCTGTGATTCTGAATTCAGGAATATGGGACAAAAAAATCAGCTGCTCTGATTAACACTGGTCAGTGAGTAGCAGAAGGCAATCGGTTTCCAGAACCTGCCTGGGCCGCTGGAAGGTGCCCGTTACTGCTAGGAATCCGCGGCCATGAGGGATGCCACCCCACTAAGGGGGGCGCTTGGACACTCTGAGGGGGAGGCCCTTCCTGTGCGTCTGTGGGACCCCTGTGGCAGCTCCCTGGCCACTGACCGGGGCTCAGCTGGCGGGACACCTCCAGGCACAGCGCTGCAGTGTCCATGTTCCCGGGTGTGAGAAGCCAGCCAAGCTGCTCCCCTCCTAGGAGGACTAGTTTCCTCTGGTGCATCCCCGTCTGGGGCCACTCTAGGGAAGCCAACTCGAAAAGTGCTCCCGAGGCACTCAGCATTCAAGAACCTGCTTTTACCGTGTCTGTTCACTTTCCCATCTACAGAGCAAGAAAAACGGCAGTTGGTTTTGTTTTGTTTTTTCGTAAAAGGGGATAAACTCCCTCACCAAAAAGCAAGACCCAGCCCCACCCACTTGGAGAAAACGACACACTGCTAATAAAGTGGACTCGGAACAAGCATGAGAAATCATGACATGAGACGAGGAATGAATGGTGCTGAAGGAAGTGGTGAACAACTGGGTAGCAGTGTTTCTGGGACATACCCCTCGCACTCCAGGACCTTTCCCATAGGCCACACGGTAACATCTAATTAAGATGTTAGCTCCTCTCTCCTCCCTGTGTCCATTCTTATCAATTCTTCCCAAAGTCTCCCATTTCCTGCAAGGTCGACAGAAGTAATGCGGGCCACGGAGATGCGGAGAGCATTTTAGGAATGTGAGGGAGGAGAATGCAGCGAAGGAAGAAAGACCTTAGCAGCGTTGTCTCTAACATGCTTTAAAAACAGGGAATCTGGGCAGAGGAACGTGGGGGCTGGGGGACACTTGGAGGCCAACTGGGCACAGAGAGACCCTGGGGGGTGAGGCAGGAGTGTCCGCAGGGGGTGCACGGTGCCCGAGGCAGCCGGTCTGAATTCCCAAGCGCAGAATTCTCAACCACCCAGGAGTCTTCCAATTCTCAAAAACCTCCCATGGCATTTTCAGAACAAATCAGATCGAATTCACTGGAGTTAGAAACATGTTTGCGGTCATGGCCTGACTAGGAATCTGAGGCTGGGGTTACTATTGCAGAGCTCCCCGAAATCTCAGCACCTTCCGAGCAGCAGTGGGGAAGGGGGGGCATGTCTAGGAGGCGGGGGGGCCCTCGGGGAGTCATTTTCTCCATTTAGCTGGGTATGGGCTCTGAGCATAGCTCGGAGTCTTCTGAGAGCCCGGTGCCTGATCTCCACCTTCTGCAGAGTTGAACCCAGGTGGCTTTATGGAGCCCCCGAGGGCCCTGCAAACACTCAGCAAATGGCCTCTTGTTGAATTTAGCAAGGCCTTCGAGTACTGAAGAGAAGACCTCTGGCCTCAACTTCGGGCTTCACGTTGGGGTCTCTACCAGGCAGGGAAGGGATTGCACAACTCTAGCAGCAAACGGGCCGGCACGCAGCGTCTGCCAGGTGCATCCTGTTCCCCAAGCATATTCCACTCCATCCTCACAGCAATGCCACGAGGTGGGTGCTCATGTTTCATGGGCGAGAAACCGAGGCTCAGATGGCTGACAGGACTGGCCCGCCGCTGTGGGGCTGACTCACGGGGAGCTGGGATTCGGCCGGACCGTCTGACCCCAGACCTGAGTCCTCAAGGAACCGCTCTGCTGACCTGGGCCCTATGGAAGGGGGGCGGGGGCAGATGCTTGTTAAGTAACTCTGTGCTCTACCCCAACTGATGGTTCTGGATTGTTTAAGAACAATCCACGTTTCAAGCAAATTGTTACTCCTTGTAACGTGGCCAAGTTTGACAATGATTCCTTAATTTTAAAAAACATGTAAGTTAGCACAGATTCCAGACTTTGTCTCTAATGTTGCGACTCTTACTCCGAAACATTTTTAGGAGAGAGAAAGATGGGAGGAGGAGAAGCAGCTGGTGGGCCTGAAGTTATACCTACAAGATCGTCTTGTGGGTTTTGCCAGAAGAAGTTTGGGAAATCTGTGCCAGGAAGTGTCTGGGTTCCACCTTCTTTCTTTCAGCCTACCCTCCTGGTGGGGGGCTGGGGGCGGGGGGCGGTGTTATCGTAAAGATAAGAAAACTAGGCTCAGGCAGATACGGGACTAGTGTTGCGGGTAGAACTGTGTCCTTCAAAAAGATAAGTTCAAGTCCTGACCCCTGGTACCTGTGAATGTGACTTTCCTTGGGCCTAGAGTTTTTGCAAATATAATCAAATTAAGAGGAGGTCATGAGGGTGGGCCTAATCCAATCACGTGTGTCTTTATAAGAATAGGGGAAATTGGACACGTCAGGAGAGCCCCATATGATGAGGCACAGACTGGAGGGATGTGCCTACAAAAATTCTTTGCAACCAGGGAAGCCAAGAGGCAAGAAAAGATCTTGCTCTAGATCCTTCTGAGCGAGCATAGCCCTCTGACACCTCAATTTTGGACTTCTAGCCACCAGAACTGAGAGGAAATAAACTCTTGTTTTGGCCACCCGGTTTGTAGAAACTTGTCACGGCAGCCACGGGAAATGGATACGCCAAGTTTTCACCTTGCTTCTGCTGTGTCCTTGAACAATTCCGTGTTAGGTTTGCGGGGGATGCTGAAGAGGGCTGGGCTGCTGCCTGCATCCAGCTGGAGCCAAATGCTGCATGGTCTTGAGAACCAGAGGAGGGACTGAAGTTTGGGGCCGCACATAGCGGGGAGCTTGCAAAGCATAAGCACTGGCAGAAGCACAAGAGCGAGATGAGAGTGTTTAGAATATTTGTGCTTCATCAAGGGATCAATGAGGGTGAAGGAACGGCCTTTCCCTGTTACACCAGCCGTGCTCCCCGAAGAAGGAGAAAATCCAGAGTTCCTTTAGGACGCAGGGGTGTTAAGAGGGAGGTGGGGGGGCGGGGAACGGAAGGACCGTGTTGGTGTTAGGGGTTGTGGCCGCGGGCTGTTGTCCAGAAGGGGGCTGGGGTGCCCATCTGGGTGAGAGGCAAGGATGGGAGAGAGAAGGAACAGAGACAGCCCAGGGGCAAGAGTAGCCCCCAGGAGGCCAAGAGAAGTCAAGTTGGCCCGAGAATTGTTGACATATAAAGCATACGTGGTTCCTGATGATAAATCACCCCGCAAAGGCATTAAAGATCGTGCTCGTGAGTGACTCAGAAGCCAAGTATGTTGGTCCTCTTGTAATGTGGGCGGCCAAGTTCTGTTGAACGAGATGAAGGGGTTAGTATCTCATGAATGTGCGTGGGAGGCTGACTGCATTGGAGAAAGAGTTAATCATTAAACTGTTTGCGCCACTACAATGGGCTGGGGCTGGCCGGGGTCCTCGGGCTGACCCCACTCCTCACCCACCCTGTTGGTATGTGGCCCACACGGGAAGACCACAGGAAGCTCGGACTGTGGCCCCTGAACAACACGGCATTTTACTTTGGAAACTGCCAGGACGAGAAATTAGTGAGGCGGATGAGGAAAATCAATTGGCGTGATTCGAATTTGGTAAGGAGGAGGAGAAATGAGGGAAAGGGAGTGCTCGGGGAAATCCTGCCTCCTCTGTAAGGTGGGAGTTATCCGACTCCCGTCTCCAGTGGGGAAGCCAGGCTCAGGGAGGTTAAGTAGCCGGCAGAGGTTTCGCAGCTAGAAAGGGCGGCTGAGCCAGGATTGAGGGTGCAGGCCTGTGGGCTCCCAATGCCTGCAGCCTGAGCCCCCAGCTGGGCTGCCCCCGCCAGGCTCCTGAAGCTGCCAGAGAGGAAGGCTTGCAGGCCCTGGCAAGAAATAGGGGGCCCGGATCCCGCCTCTGGCTCTGCCCCTCTCGGGTGGTTATCAGGGATGAAGCAGGAACAGGGGTGCCAGCCCCACGTCACCATGACCTGCCCAGTGGCCTTGGATGGCCTCGCGGCCTCTGTAAAGGAGCTGATGGTGCCTTCCTCTGGCAGGTAGGGCAGACTGGATGACGTTTCAGGATACTATCCCATCCCAGGATTGCATGATTCTTGAATTTCTGGAGTTTTGAAATGATAAAGAATGTCTCCGTGTTCAGAGGGTCTGGGCTCCAGGGCAGAAGCCAGTCCTGTGGACGCTGAGCATCTGTGCCCCCCAGCGCCCCGAGAGCTTCCCTTGCTTGTGGCTACCGCACGTCCAGCTCCATTCCGTTCCCACATACCTTGCGGAGGGTGGCTCTGCTTCTCGCCCCACAGTGCCCCGCCCCTGCCACCCCTCTCTCCAGGGTCTGCGACAAGAGTCTGTCCCACCATCAATCTGACCGAGGCACTGGCGTCTTGCAGACCCCTCTGTGCTTCCCCAGGTCTCAGCACTCCACACCGAGTCTCTCCCCCGCCTCAGAGACCCTCATCTTGTTACGGAATCTGGAATGGATCACCCGACGGAAGAACCAAGTGGCACCCGGAGATCTTGGAGGATCAGAGGTTTATTTAACGCCGGTGGGCTCAGAGGAGAGTGGTCTCCAAAGGTCTGAGCCCCGAGCACAAAGGGGGGCAATTTATACACTTCTTCCTCTGCATACTTGGCACTTTCGGCGCGTGCGCGAAGCGTGGCAGGGAGAAGAACCCGGAAGAGCCCCGGGGCAAGGACTGGGACTCTCTCACTGGCTCGGTCGGCCATCTTAGGACACAGATTTTCCTTATCAATCTAGGTCCCCAGGATGTCCTCGCTGCCTGAGGATTCCCTCGGCCAGAGCCACGTAAGGACTCTAGCCTCCTCTCCTCATGGGGGGCCGTGGCCCCTCCTCAAACCTATTCCTTCTAGCTGTTTCCCTTACGTGATTCCCAGAGCAGCAGATGCTGCCTCCTGGACAAAACTTCTACAGAAGACGACCAGTCCCCTGTCTTTCTGTCTCTCAACATGGGACCCCCAGTTCCTGGGAGGGTCCTTCCCCAGGTCCTTAAACCCATGGCTTCCAGGCAGGTGTTGCTCAGTGATCACAAAGATGCCACCTGGGTGGGCCCCGGAGGCCACTTAGCTGGCTGAGAGTGGTGGGAGTCTCCTGAGTCACAGCATGTCCCAGGGGAACGCCTTTCTTTGACTGTGGTGGGCAGAATAACAAAGACACCCACATCCTAATCTCCAGAGCCTGTGAACATGGCACAGACAGGATTAAGTAGGGATACTGGGATGAGGAGATTATCCTGGATTACCCAGATGGGCCCAGTGTAGTCACAAGGGTCCCTATGGGTGGCAGAGTCACTGTTGGAGTGACGATGTGACTCAACTGGCCATTGCTTTGATGGTGGAAGGGGCCGGGGGCCACGGAGCATGGGCAGCCTCCAGAAACTGGGGAACACGAAGAAACAGATTGTGCCCTGGAAGCACCTGAAAGAACGTGGCCCTGTAAACACCTTGATTTTAGCCCAGTGAGAAGCATTTTCGACTCTGGCCTCCAGAACTGTAAGATAATAAATTTGTGTTCTTTGAAGCCGTCAGGTCTGTGATAATTTGTGAGAGGAGCAACCGAAAATGAATATACTGAGTGACATCTCTTCTTGTGACACGTCTCAGGGAATTGTTCTCCACGTGCACATGTCCAGGGATGGACGCTGGGCGGCAGGAAGCGAGGCATCTGTGAGCTGGCAGGTCCTGGAGCCCTTATGCCTGTGTGGCATGTGGCAGGACCCCGTCAGCTCTACACAGAGCAGTACGCTCTCTCACACCTGTCCATCTAGTGAACGTGTGACCCTCCGGTTTAGGATGATTCCTCCCAGGCTCTCGGGAGCAGGTGCGGCAGGTGAGTATTTGCTGGGCTCCGGAAGCTGGACAAATGGGCCTGCAGGCTCTGGGAGGAGTGCATCAGGGCTGGAGGAGGGAGGAGGGACAAACATGTCTGTCCTAAGCGTTTTCAGTCCAGCCAGGGACGGGCACGTGCAGAGAAGATCCCACATCAGGGCATGCTAGGGGCAGGGTCGTGGGGCACGGAGCACAGTCTGTGGGCAGAAGGGCATGTGGGACACGGAGGAGTCCCACTGAAGCTGAGGAGCAAGCAGGAGCAGAAGGCAGGTCTGCACAGAGGCCACTACGGTGGACAGCCTGAGGGAAGGGCCTAGAAGGGGAAGCTCAGAAGCTCTGGATCCACAGGCAGGACCAGAGTGGCGTGAGCCAGCTTCCAGGCTCTCTCTTCTTCCTGGGCACTCAGGGAGTCTTCTGCCCCAGCTGGGACATGGGGCAGTGGTGGCCAGCAAGCAGGCTGTCCGCAGCACTGACGTGTGGTCTCCACTTCCTTCTCACCTTCTGGCAGACCTACCTGGAAGCCATGTGTTGAAGAGGCTGGGTCCCAAGACATGGAGCGTGTGTGTCCCAGCCCCGCACCCTGTGGACTCGTGGTGTGAGCGAGGTGTGGCCTCGGTTTGTGATACCTCGAGATTCCTGGGTTCACTTCTTATCTGGGCCCGGCCACCTACACTGGAGGATTCCCCGGGTTTAGGAAGAGCCCCGTGGTCTTGAGAAGGCGCTGAGCGTGTAGCTGGAGAACATGAGCACGATGGGTTAGTACTGCGGGAAGCTGAGGGAACGGTCGCGGGGTTGGCGGGGTCGGGGGGGGGGGCAGACCAGCAAGGCAGAGCAGCGGCCCCGGAAGAGGAAGCCTGCCTCGGGAGAGCACTTTTCACTCTTGGAAGCTTCTCCCAAGTCTCCTGTGATCCCGCTCTGGGTTTTTATCTGTTTTCTTGGGGACCTCATTCCATGCATCTCACAGTGGGTCCATGGCACCTACAGCTTCTAGAACAACGAATAAGTCATGTTGGATCAAGTTGATCAGTTTTTAGGCACAGCCAGGATAAGGACTTCTAAAAGTAAATGGTTTTTGAAAATAAACTTTTGAGACTTTTTAGTGGAGAAATCCATGAAAGCCATTCCAGCATCCCCTATAAAGCACATACATCGGCACTTACTCTATTATGAGTAAAAATCTTGCTCCCTGGATCCTTACAGGTGAGTATATCCCTCCTATAAGGCTATTAATACATGATAAGGATAGTCCAGCACCCTTTACCATAAATTCTAAATCAAAGTATAATGTGCAGAGACTTACTAATTATATATGCTGTGCCTACTGCCTTTGTATTCCCATAAAATGACCATTAAGGTAAAATAGATAAAATCAGAATTTTATGCGAGGTGTCTTTATTCTCGCACAGCAAGTGGGTGGTGGGCAGGAATCCAGGCCTGGGCTGCCCCAAGGCCAGGTTGTCCCCTCTCTGCGGGTGGAAGGGAGGCCAAGGGCAGTGAATGGTTTACCCCAGGCCAGAGCGGGCTTTCTATCAGCTTTTATCAAACCGCTCCCTGCCAGGCATTGGCTTTGCCCGTGGCCAGAAGGAGCACGGGGTCTGATGGGTGGGCAGTCCCAGCACCTCCCAATTTGTGCCCAGAGGGAGCGGGACTCCGAGGCTACCAGTGGTTAGTGTGGAGGGAGGGAAAGGCAGCTTGAATGCGACACATTTTTCATTTTAAAATTTGTTGCCCTGACTTGTCAAGCAGAAATTAGAACCATGCCAGTTTCTGGATGTTCTCACACTTAAAAAATCTAGAGGTGATAGGCAACACTTCTCAACCTCTCGAGGTACATGTTCATTAATTAGGCCAGAGAACATTACTGAGGAGCGGTGAAGGTGTGTATCTTGTCTCTATTTCAGAAACACTTTGGGGAAAATGTCTTTCTCTCAAATCAGATGAAAAGCATCAGCTCCGGGGCTTTTAAAAGAGGGACATGACTGTTGTCTCCCAAATGTCAGTCCCCGTGAGAGATGACTGTTTTGTGGAGGGTTTCCCCATCTCCCCTGAACGGCCAGCTTGCCCGTGGCACGAGTGCCCAGCTGCCCACCTTAGTCTTCCCCTGTTCCTCGGATGAGCACTCTGAGCGCCCTGGTGAGCGGGTTGATGTCGAGTCAGTCGTAAAGATTTGAGACTGGGGCTCTTCGCTTGGTGCCCGTCCACTCCCCAGCTCCCAGTGGCCGAGCACTCGCTGGGGCCCTGGGCTTGCACCTCGCCCCGGCCTGCCGGCTCTCTGGTGGCCCCCTCTGCTGCTGACAGTGTCACACATTCGGCGTGACGTGGGTGAGGCAGAGACATTGTGAGAAATTCAGCTCTCCAAGCACGACTGAAGGAGAGCTCAGTGAGTTCATTGTCACAAAACGAAAACAGGAAAACTGTGGGCAGATTGAATCCTTCGCTGGACACAGTATGTTATCAAAGTGGAGGCTCACTGTGTCCTGGAAACTGGAAACTCAGCCCCGTGACTCTTGGACCTTGGGGCCTGGCCTGCCGGCATGATCTTGGATGTCCTTTGAGGGAGGTCTGTGCTTTCCCATCCTACTCTGCCGGGGGAGCTCCCCCATGGGGGACGAGGTCCTCACATACCCAGCAGGACACCCGGGCCACAAAGGACAGGCCCTAGTGGCTCTCTGCCCCCGTCTTCTGTATCCCAGCTGGTCCACTGATTCTCTCGAGGGTTTCAATCCCAGTGTTGGAAAGTATTAGCTCTGTAACTCCAGGCAAGCGTCTTAACCTGTCTGAATCTCCATTCCCTCATCTGTCAAACGGATGCGATGAACCTCGCTCAGAAGACTCTTACGAAGGTGCTAGGCATCTGACCCAGGGCCTGGCACTGTAGGTGCTAAAAAGAATGTCACTTTGTCACTTCTTCACCAATCTCCTGCTATCTTTAAAAAAACTATTACTCCTGCCCCGCCCCTTCCTGCTTCTTTTGATTTCCTGTCTCAGGCCATTCTCCTGTGCTTGCTCTCTCTGACAGATCCCTCTGCCGCACCCCTGTGGGCTCCCACACTCTGACAGCCCCTGGCAGAGTGGTCCTGGCCGCTTGGCAGCACCAAGGCCAGAGGAGGGGTTCTGGAGGCCGGGGGAAGGAGAAGCTGTAGCTTCCCCGAGTGACACCCTCCAGGCGAAGTGGGGCAGGAGAAGTCCCTGGCCCCTGGATCTGCTTGGAGCTCACACTGGCTGCAGCAGACAGAAAATCTGAGGCCTTTTTTTTGTGAGAAAAATGAGGAGAATAGTGTTTTATGTGGCTGTCCAGTGGCGGACACCCGTTCCTCTGGGAAGCTGAGAAGTGAGTGCATGGCTAGAGTGGGAAGGTCCTGGGGAAGGGAAGATGGGACCTGGCTAACACTGTCTTGTGGGGGAGAGAGAAGAGAGAAGTCCCTGACAAGGTCGTTTGGAAAGCAGGCATCAGAGAAGCAGAATGAGAGAGAGAGAGAGAGAGAGAGAGAGAGAGAGAGAGAGAGAATGTGCTTGTCTGTGGCTCCCATCCTAGCAGAATTTGCCCCTGCTCCTGGCTCTGTGGAGAGCTGGCTCAGTCACTGGAACCCAGACGACGATGGGGTTGTCTGTAGGGTTGTATGGCCGGCCTAGTCACCCGTTCCTGAATGGACCTGTTAATGGAGGGTTGACTGCCACCTCTTCTGACCCCCCTCCCCCCAGAATGGAATTATAATTCGAATCTCCTTCCATGGTTCCTTCAGCAAAGTGCCTTTCCTGGATAAACACCCAGTGTGGTTCTAGCATGGGCCTGGGGCACACCCATGTCTGACTGCTTGTTGGCAGGTGGTCTCTAGAAAGTTGCTTAGTCTCTTTCTTTTGCTGATCTGTGAAGTCATGGTGTCCCTGAGGGAGAAGGTCTTGCTACATGAGGTGGGGCACAGGAAGGTCTGGGCTCCTGGCTAGCAGCACCCTGGCTGGGGGGAGTGGGCTCTGGGCCCCCTGGCGCCCAAGGCCTGGGTTCAACTCCATGCTGGATGCTGAGTGACCAATGGGAGGGCTCCTCCTTGTAAGGTGCTGACCTGAGGCTCACAAATGATCCTGCTGAGGATGACTCCCCCACCGAGGGGGCCCATTTCCAGGAGGCTCCCTGTTCTTCAGTCATGGAGACCAGTCCTTGACCTGGGCCTCAGGAGCCAGACTCTCAGCCTTGGAGAAGGCTTTATGGGGCAACTGATGGGGAAAAACAAGTCCCTTCTCTGTTTGCCCACTCCCCTGGGGTCACTGCAAGCTTGACTTAGTTCAGATAGCACTTTATTGCACCACTCCCTACTCAGAAAAATTCCTGCAATTTAGGGATTTCCTATTTATCTTTTAGTTTTATGGCTATTTGGTGAAATGACTATGACTGTGGCCTGTGTGTGTTTAACCTGTGTAGAGTTAAATTATATATTGAGATCTCATCACCCCTCTTTCTCACGCACACTCACACTCTCTCTCATATACTCCCATATGCACCCTTTCACACTCATACACATTCTGTCTTATACACTCAAACATAAAACCTTTCACACCCATATACTCAATCAACCCTTTCACACACATACTTTCACACTCACACACTCTCATACACATTCTCACACGTATTCTCTCACACTCATACAACCCTTTCACACTCACATTTCCACATACCCTTTCACACTCACACACTTTACACTTACACTCAAACTCTTACATACTCACATACATAACCTTTCAACTCACACACTCATATTCTCACACACACCCTTTCATACTCACAGTCACACACTCTCATACACATTTTAACACATACTCTCACACACACACATTCTTTCACACACACATTCTCTCTCACATACACACTCATTCTCACACACACGTTCTCTTACACACACCTTCTCTCTCTCACACATACATTCTGTCTCTCACATACACACTCACACATTCTCTCTCCCCCTCACACACATTCTCTCTCACACACATATTCTCTCTCTCACACACACACACACTCCTCATAGACTCCACTCTCCACAGTCTCCAGCCGCCTCCTGTGACTCTGCTCTACGTAATGAGCCATAGGCTACCATGAGCTCTTGCTTCTCCTGGAGCCCCTTGGGTCTGTTGACTGGTCTGTAAATGGTGCTTTGTGGAATCCAGGGCAAAAGGGTAGCCTGGAGTGGAGTAAGGGTTGGTGCTCTAGCCATGTTCCTTATTTACACTTCAGTTAGACCAGCTTCGCATTTCTGTTTTGTCTACTGGAGCTCTTCATGAGTTCTCTTTTGAAGAAATAACTCTATTGCTAAAAAAGATTTGAAAATGACTGGCCCACCTCCGTCGGCACTAAGACACTTGGGGAATATCTATGAAGCGTCTGCAACTCTACAACCAATGGTGTAGGGAGATGGGTGAAGTCACTTTGGGTGTGAGTCTGGGGTGGAGGGCTGGAAACTGAGGTGGCTGTATGTGTGGGGTGTGGGTTCTGGAAACAGTGCTTTAGGGGTGAAAGAGCATTCCTGTTCGAATGCTTTTGGGGAAGTATAGGGCAGTTTTCTTTGCTGGAGTCAGCTCGTCTGTGACCCATCCCTCTGTCCTTTATCCGTCTGTCCACACTTTTCTCCACCCACCCGTCCACTGTCTATTCACTACCCAGGCAGCCCTCCCTTTCTAAGGCTTCCTCCAGTCCACGCACCATTCCTGGTGGCTGTGAGCTGTAACTGGGGAAAGTTGGCTGCATGTGCTTAGCAGCATGGCATGGTTAGCCACAGCATCTGAGGAGAGGTTGGTGCACGGACCACTGCAGTAGGACCTCCTGCTGGACCTGAAGAGGCAAGTGGGATGAGACCCCCTTGCAGGTTGGAGGAGGAAGTCTAATACCACAGGCTGATCAGGGTGTAAGCAGAGGGTGGGAAATAGCAAAGATGGATGTCCTGGAGGGCAGTTCACTCTGAGGGATCTCCCTGCAGGAGTAGGTGATACAGAGGAATCTGGGCAGGTCAGGGAGGCAAGGTCTCAGCAACTAGACACGGCCAGGCTTGGACTATCATGAACAAGGCTTAGGCCCTATCCTGGCTGCCAGCAGATGCCTAGAATCAGAACCAGGGGTCAAGGAGTAGACCAGATGTCTGTATTGAGGAGGCATCTGCAAACATGCTGGGCATGCTCTCCTCTCAAAGCCTTGCTCCAGAAATTCCCTCCATCTGGAATGGTCTTTGCACAGATTTCTCTCTGATTGACTCTAGGCTTTGCTCTAATTTCATCTCTCAGTGAGGTCCATGTTGACTGATCCATTTAATATACAACCTACCCCCACCCCCCTCCTCCCATTTCCCCTTCCCTGCTCCTTCCCACCAGAATCCATGTGACCTTTAACCTACTACATAACTTATTTATGTATTAAGCTTATCGTTTATTATCTACCTCTCCCTTCTAGAATGCAGCTCCTCAACCAGTATCTGTTCAGTGAATAGGAGGGACCCCGAGCCAAAGCTTGGCTCTGGCAGGTAGGGGCCGTTCTCTCCCCATGACCTCTCACAGGGCAAGAAATAATGTGCAACTGATGGAAATATACTAGGTCTGTCAAAAGGACACGGAACCAATCCATTCTATTTGTCTGGGGCAATAAAAATATGGCCAATTTACCAAGAGAAGAGGAAAAGGCACCCCTGCCATGCGTAGGTGATGTGCCCCTCTCCTTATGCCTGTGAGGTTGGTACCATCACTACCCCCATTTTAAAGATGAGAACACTGATGACTCACCCAGGGACTCGTAACTTGTAAATTGAGGTTGCTGCTCAGGCTGTGCCAACTCTAGAAGTCTCTGCTCTACTGTCTCCAGTTCAGTGTCACCGCCCCCTCCAGACTGTCAGCGAGCTGTGTGCTCCCAGGAAAGTGACATGAGGTTTCGCCGGGGTACGTATGACTCCCACCCCTATGCGTTAATGCCAGCTGTGAGGGGTGGGGAGGGGGAGCGGAAGCAAGGACAGCGAGCAGCTGAGGCTGGGAGCCATCAGCGGGCCGCTGTGCGCCCGCCAGCCCTCAGCCCCTCGAGCAGGTGCACACATCTGGGTTGAGCGGCTTGGAGTCACACCTTCGAATTTTAGGGCTTCTCGGTGTCCTGATTCTGCAGAAGGGAGTTGCTTGCTGTGTTCTCGGAGGCTAATATTTCAGGGCAGCTTGTTGAAATTGGGTCCCCATCTGAGCAGCCTTTTGTGGCCAGGACACGGTGGCCGAATTTGCCAGCAAAGCCCTGGGTCCAAAGGTCATCGCCTGGCTCTTCACAGTTTGCAGCATCGCGCGTGTGGCTGGGGCTCGAGGCCAGGATGCTGCCCCGGTGCCCGGGCTGGTGGGTGCTCTGGAGGTCAGCCACACAGGCAGTCGGGTCCCTGCTGCTCTGGTCCCGGGATGGTATCAGGCATTCCCCAGGGACCTGTCGCAGGCAGCACAGAAAGGTCTGACGACGGGAGGCCCCGTTCCAGCAGATCTTCCCCATGTCAGTCAGATGTCCGTTGCAGCCAGGATGCTGGGCTTCTGCTGAGAATGGAGTTGACGTCATCAGTTTGAACTCATCTCTTTGGGGCTTGGGGACCATGCGAAATGACCACGCACGATTGGCCCCAACCACTGTCACCTAGACCAGCTGCTCTTCTTCCCCGGAGCCCAGGAGGATCAGGGAGTCCTGCTTTACCCACCAGGCACAGCGTCCCTCAGGCAGAGTGGTACAGAAGCAACATCACTAAGGCTTGCTGTGTGCCAGGCTCTGGGACATGGAGCTAGAACAGTCTCTGCCCTCCAGGTGCTCATGGTCTAGAGGACGACCTGGCTAGGTGAACACCTATTTCACGCAACTCAGAATTGAACAAACTGGAACATTTTTAACCAGGTCTGTGCTTGTAGCTGAGAATCCAGTGGCAAGCGAGGTAGACACAGGCTCACATTCTCATGCACTGGATAACCCAGATATCAGCTCCGGGGGGATGGGGCCCAGGGAGAGATGGGGGTGCAGGGGAGGGTCTCCTTCTGCTCACCTGGGGAGTTGGCAGAGGTCCATGGAAGAAGTGGCATCTCGGCTTAGGACCTAGTCATTTAACAGTTGGGGGAGGGGGAGGGCAAGGGAGGAATAGTGTTTCCAGTAGAAGGTACAGCATGTGTGAAGCCCCAAGGCCAGAAAGTTCAGCATAACTGGAGATTAGTGGGCAAGGGAGGGAGGGGCGAGCGATGCCGGGGAGGTAATCGAGGGACAGGTTGTAGGGAAAGGAGAAGTGTAGAGGTGCATGGAGGGTATGGAAAAGGTGAGTGTGAAGTTTCTGGAGGGTGATCAGCGTGGCATCTGGCAGGTGTATTCAGGCTGGATGCTGGGGGCTGGGGGGACTCTATGGTAACTGGGGCCGTGGAGGGGGTGCTCACCTCCAGGGAGAGGGTGGAACAGAGAGGAGGGCCAGGACCCAGCCACAGGATTACCGCAGATGAAGCTGGGCAGGTGCACTGAGGGAGGACTACCCAGAGGCAAGCAGACCCAGAGAGGAGCTCTTCCTGCGAGGCTGGGGGGAGAGGGCCCTGTGGAGGGGGTGGTCCTCAGGGTGGAATTCACCAGACAGGTTAGGGGCAGAGAACTAGGGAGAGTCTCTTGGAGTTAAGGAGGGTGGGGAGGGACAGTGGGAGGTGGTGGGGTGGGAGGTGAGGAGGGGGAGTTGTGGGGGGAGGGGCAGACAGCTCTCACAGGAGGCCGACCCAGAAGGGCAGAGAGCCCCAGGGGGAGAGGGCGAGAGCAGAGGGCTCTGGGATTGGCCTTGGGGAGAAGGATGGAGGTGGGCCTGTCGTGGCAGAGTGTCGGGGCAGATGCTGGAGGGTGAAGGAGGTTTGCCGCAGCTCTCTGGGGGCTGGTGGTGGGGCTGGGTGAGCACGGAGAATCGCTGGTCCCAGCTCAGGCCGTCAGGCTGCTGCAGGGACATGGGCATCATGTGCCGCTTGGATTCCTCTCGTGGAGGTAATGTAGGTAAAGGCAGGGGCAGGCATGGGTTCTGGTCCCAGCTGTACCTCTGACCTTGGGTGACCCTGGGCAGCTTGCTCTCTCTCCAGGGGCCTCGGTTTTCTTATCTGTGTAATGAGGAGGCCAGACTAGAAAAGCAATAAAGCCCCCTAGAGACCTGGGATTAAATTTAAGGCCACGGTTTGAAGACTGTATTTATTTCACTCCTGATTAGCATAGGAGAGGAGGAAATGAGAAGTTAATATTGAGGCATGCCTGAAATGTGAACTTAAGAAGTGGGAATTTTATTACTACTTGGGGATTTTGCATTGGGTTCTTTTCCACAGAATTTAGGTTTGTAGGTTAATTATAAAAACGTTGCCAGGAAAAAAAAAACCCCTCCTGATTTTTCATGGTTGATTTATGTAGTTGCTGAGTTCCCTTGTCTATTTCTCTTCTGTCCATTGGATGGAGGCATCTAGATTATTTCAAGGCTCTTTGGCATCAGCAGCTGACAGGGGTCAAGGTGCAGCAAGCAGGTGAAGGTGTTCGGTTTTGTTACGTGTTGGCAGCTCTGATGAAATCATCTATTTCTTCACTGGTTTGTTCTTACATTCATCAACAAACCTTTAGTGAAAAGACGGATGAATGAATACATGTGGGGATTGAGAAAGAGGGTAGAGAGACCATTTAATAATTTCATTTAACTCTGCTCTCTTGACCTCTGCCTGGTATAATGAAACATTATGGAAATTGAATATAAGCCATTTATAACATCCACCAGGGGGGAAAGCGCAAAGAGAAAGCAAGTGGGTTATGAGTGCCCTTAGGTACTACTGAAACTGACCTTGGAATTAACACCCATCTCAAGGGATTTGAGAAATTTGGGTAGGGTCATTGTTTTCTCTCATGAAACAAGCCCCACTAAGTCACATGGCAATAGGTAATACATCCTAATGAAAGGAAGCATGTTGAAGAAAAAAATAATATTTCTATTCCTTAAGACTCCATTTTACAGGTTGAGAGAACACCAGGGAGCCTGGGAGCTCCTCTTATGTCTGCCATATCCCGTGAGTCTTGGCCAAAGTCATCAACCATCTCCCTAACCCCACCCTTTTTTCCTAGGTGAGAGAAGAAAGTTCTTTCAGAGCATCTGTACTTTCCTGCAATCTGTGGAGACAGGGATCCATCTCCTTCTCTCCCTATCTTTGGGACACTTGTCTTTTCTCCTTCTGATTCCAGATGTTTTTGAAGCAGGTCAATTTCATCTTCCTTTCAGTCTCCTGAGCTGCTCCAAGTGGACTGGCAGCCCCCTGGGCATCTGTACTGTGTGTCCTCCAGACAACTCCATGGTCCCAGGGGATTCCTTTGCTTCTCCATTTAAAAATTAACCAAAGCATTAGATGCAAACAAAAAAGCACACAGAGCATAAGTACATACATATCTTGATGAATTATCACAAAGTGCACATGCCATTGTCAAGAAATAGAACTTGACTAGTACTCTAGAAGCATGCCTTACATCTTTCCTAGTTACCATCCCTATCCTGCTCTCCAGAGGTGACCACTATCCTGACTTCTAATAACACAGCTTAGTTTTGCTGTTTTTCACCTTCATATAAACTGAATTATATTCTTGTAGAAGAAAATGTATTCTGCTGTTGTTGGATGGAGTATTCTATAAATGTCAGGTAGATCACATTGACCACTTAGGTCATGTATACTCTTACTGATTTTCTGCCTGTTGTATCTGTCATTTACTGATAGAAAGTGTTGAGGTCTCCAGCTATAACAGTTGATGTATTTACTTCTTGCATTTCTGTAAATATTTGCTTCATGTATTTTGATGCTCTGTTATTAGGGGTATACATGTTAGGGATTTTTATGTCTTCTTGGCAAATTCACCCCTTTCTCATCATGTAATGGCCTTCTTTGTCCCTGATAATCTTCCTTATTTTGAAGTCTGCTGCTTTGTCTGAAATTAATATAGCGTTCTAGCTTTCTTTTGATTAGTGTTAGCATGCTATATCTGTGTTCCCAATCTATTTCCGGGAAGCAATGATCTCTGTTAACTATGTTCCCCCGCCATTTCCCTGGTAGGCAATACAGGGAGGCTAGAGGGTGTTGTATTGGGGGGAAATGCCCTTCCCCCAGCTGGGATAGCCCTGACAATCTTCTTTCTTGGAGAATTGGCATTTGTTATGGAGAATGCTTGGGGCATATTATACATGATTACCTTCTCTCCTCCTGCCAGAACCATGGCATGGATCTTTTTTGATTCTTCATTGTGAGAACTTGGTGTGGTTCCTGGAAGTAAAGCGCGCCCCCCCCCCCCAAAGTGTGAAAGCCCACCAATCCTGTAGCCCCAGTAGTTTTTCTCTTTTAGGCTAGTCCACCCTCAGCCTCTAGCAATTTGTCAAAATGACCACTTAAATGTCTCTACCAGTTTATGACTCTAGTTGGTGACTTTTGCTCTCTATGTAAGATCTTGGCTATGATACTTGTCTCTCCCAATTTAGGGGTGATGGTTTGTCCTGCAACACCAGTCTCTGATGAGTCTAAGAAAAGTCATTGTTTTCAGTTTTCCAGATCTTTCATGTTGTAAGAATGGTGGGTGACTACTTCCGACCTATTTACATGTTGGAGCTAAGCTTGGAAGTCTGAAGTTTACTCTTTGATCATGTCTTGGGTTGGGTTTCATGCTTGTGTTCATAGATTTTTTCTCTTCTTTTGGTGGAACAAATCTTCCAATAACTTCTTGAGGTATGTGGAAGGTCAATACTTTGACACCTTGAATGACTAACACTATCTTCGTTGTACCCTCACACTTAGTAGTTTGGTTTGGTACAGAATTCTGGTTTTGAAATTGTTTCCTCCCAGATTTTTGAAGACCTTACTGCATTATAATCTAGCATCCGGGGTTACTCTTGAGAATCAAAATCATTCTGATTTCTGATCCTTTGTATGAGGCCTATTTTTATCTCCCTGATGGCTTGTAGGATTTTCTTTTTGTCCTCAATGTTCTTAAATTTCATGCTGATTGACTTGGGGTGAGTCTATTTTCATCTATCATGCCAGGCATTCAATGAGTCCTAGGCTAGAAACTCATGTCTCTCCGATCTCGGAAATGTTCTTAAATTATATCTTGATGATTTTCTTTTCTCTGTTTCCCTTGATTTCTTTCTCTCGCTCTGGAACTCTCTTTTCAAATGTTGGACTTGTTGAACTAAGCCTTTGGGTTTTGCTCTGTTTCCTCTATTGTATCTTCTGATCTTTCTAATGAGAGGTGTTGGTTTGTGGGAGGTATGGATGGAGCAATGACAAGGCCCCTCAGACACGGAAGAGCAGGGGTGGGAAAGAACGGAAGGGTCAGGAGCAGGGGCTCTTCTCTTGATGTGGTGTTCTGATGCGGAACCCATAAATGTCTGAGAACTCTAATTTGAATCTGGCTGTTAGGGCTTACATTATGTCCTCCAAGGAAATTGGGTTGAAGTCCTGACCCCCAGTACCTCAAATTGTGACCTTTAGAAATACGGTCCTTGTAGAATGTCATTAGTTAAGATAAGGTCATATTGGAGTAGAGAGAGTCCCTGAGCCAATACCACCGGTGTGTCTATAAGAAGGCCCTGTAAAGACAGAGATGCAGGGAGAAAGCCACATGAAGATGGAGACAGTGGTGCATCTATAAGCTATGGGATGCTAGGGTTGCTGGCCGTCACCAGAACCTAAGAGAGAGGCAAGGGGCAGTTTATCCCTCAAAGCCCTCAGAGGGAACCAGCCTCACCCATACGTTGATTTCGGACTTCCAGCTTCCAGAACTGCATTGTTTTAAGCTCTGTCGTGTGTGGTACCTTGTTATGGCAGTCCTAGCAAGCTAATACATTGTCCTCCTATGTCATCAAGAAGGCATGTTTGTCCAGGTAGAGGAGAGATGATAGTTTTTAGTCCTTTCAATAGAGTTTGTTATCTTGGTTTAGCCTTTTTTTTTCAGAGTTAGGGCACGTGGCTTGCTTTGGTACTCCTGCCCAGACCTGACAAATGTCAAGGGCTAGCTGCCTTCTTGGCACCACCCAATTCTGGTTTAGGATTTAACTTTATTCTACTCGTCCAGCCACTTACCAACCATCCTAAGCTTCCAGTTCCCGGCATTTCCCCTGTGCTTTCCCCACTGTGCTCCTTGTGGGTCTGTACCAGCACAGTCCAGTAGAATTTTCTGCGGTGATGGAATTGTTTTTTATTTCTGCTGTTCAGTAAGAAAGCCACTAGCCATATGCAACTATTGAGTACTTGAGACGTGGCTAGTGCAAACGACAGACTACATTTTAGAATTTATTTAATAAAAAGGCCATGTAGCGCATGTGACTTGGCTACCATATTGGATAGCACAGATCTATACTGTAAAACAACACAAAAAAAGTTTCTGTTTTCAAGGTAATTAGGGAGGTAATGAAAGTAAAGGCATGTGTTCCATCTGCTATCTTTACCCTAATGTCTCTTGCAAGTCTTAAATTTTATTTCAAAGAGATCTTAGAGCTAAACCAGCAATAGCGAATTAAAAAAAAAAAAGTTCTGGCCCCATGTAGTAGATGAGCTCTGTGATAGGGTTCTATGTGTAAGAGGAGGCTTTGTGGTGGTTCTTCCTGTCAGAGGTGAGAACCTGGGCAGGTAGGAAGGGGAGGGGCTGCCTGTGTCCAGAATGGGTGTGGGACCCCTGCCTCCAGGCCTGTTCTTGCTGCAGCCCACCTTTCCTCCTTACTCACGGCTCGTTGGCCAACTGGCCTCATCTGCGGTGGTTCAGCCTCCTGTCAGGTCAGATATGCCTGAAGCTTCCAGAGACTTCACCAGGCACACCTTTGTGATTCCCAGGTATTTAAGTTGACCTCCCAGACCCCGCGGCCACTGGGCTGCTAGAAAACAGATTGGGCTGGTAAAAATATGTGTGTGTTTGTTACCACAAAACCTGAGAAAATCACACCTCCACTTTGACAAAAAAATCTGTTTGTGCTGCTCCAATAATCACTTCCTAACTGGTGGGAAAGCAGGCCATATGTCTGCGAAGTGGCTAGCGGAGGAGATGGTTTCCTTCCATTGCACCTTGCAAAATGCCTTGTTCTAGCTGATCAGCTCCGAAATCAAAAGACACCAAGTCACGTGCTTCTGCTTCCAAACAGTAATCTCTGTGCAAACTGCTCTTGCAGACGGAGGGCAGAAGGACTTGGAAGCAGCCCCCCACAGGTCGTGATGTGCATGTGCTTGGGGAGGAAGCAGCCAACAGGAGGTTTAAGTTTAGAAGTTCAGTGTTGGGTGAGGGGAGATGCCAGCCCCTAGAGAGTGGAAAGCAAGAAGGTTCCAGTGGCAGAAAGTGGGCTTTGATTTATTGGGGAGACCTGCAGCCCCTCCTGCGGACTGTGGCATCTGACTCTGGCCAGCTCCTTATGCTAAGCTCAGCTGCCACTGTTTGTGATATTCTGTTAGGCTCCCACGATGTCAGGTGGAGGGTGAGCAATCTGCAAGCCTCCCACCTCCTTCACTGCCGGCCCTCGGGCCTTGTTGAGGCTGTGGCTCAAGCATTCAGCCCTGGAGGTGATCACTGTTCTAGGGAGGCTAGTGCATACAGTAGAAAAGCAGTAATGCCTAGGAGTTTTCTCCTCTGAGCCCCTTCCCCAAGAGTCAACTAGAGCTATTATTCTAGCTGTGACCTTAGGTCGATCCCAAACATTATGTTTTGATTTTCTCACCTGGGGCTCCAAAAGGTAGTGTGAGAAGAAATCAAGTTAAGAGATGTAAAAAATACTTAAAAAAAAAAAAAGTATTTATTTATTTATTTGAGAGAGAAAGAGAGACAGAGATAGTGAGAGAAAGCACGAGCAGGGGCCGGGGAAAGGGAGAAGCAGACTCCCCGCTAAGCAGGGATCCTGATGCAGGTCTTGATTCCAGGACCCCGGGATCATGACTTGAGCCAAAGGCAGATGCTTAAGCAACTGAGCCACCCAGGCACCCCACAAAAATACTTTTAAGAAATTGGGGCGCCTGGGTGGCTCAGTCTGTTGAATGTCAAACTTTTTTTTTTTTTTAAAGATTTTATTTATTTATTTGACAGAGAGAGAGATAGCGAGAGCAGGAACCCAAGCAGGGGGAGTGGGAAAGCGAGAAGCAGGCTTCCTGCCGAGCAGGGAGCCCGATGTGGGACTCGATCCCAGGACCCCGGGATCATGACCCGAGCCGAAGGCAGATGCTTAACGACTGAGCCACCCAGGCGCCCGAATGTCAAACTCTTGATTTTGGCTCAGGTTGTGATCTCAGGCCCAGGGAGTCTGCTTGAGATTCTTTCCCTCTGCCCCTCCCCCTGCTTGCGTGCTCTCTCTCAAAATAAATAACTCTTTAAAAAATATTTTAAAAAACTTATTGATTTGTGTGCCCATTTCAGTTTTATTTTAAAAAATTTATGTGTTCTATAAACAGCTACCTGTTCACTATGTGAACTGCTTCTCTTTTTTAGAAAAAACATTGATGTCCTTTGTGCTCTGAATTTATTGATTATTTGAAAGATCTGGGAAGTGAAGCTTACCTCTTGGAGTCCTCATTATCCGGCAGGTGGGGGTTTATCAAGGAGTGCTAGGGACTGAAGCCTTGTGTCCCCCCCCACCTCCCCAATTCATATGTTCAAGTCCTAATCCTCCATGGGATGGTATTTGGAGGTGGGGCCCTTGGGAGCTGATTAGGTTGTGAGGGTGGCGCCCCCATGAATGGGGTCAGTACCTTTATGAAAAGAGATACAATGAGGTGATCTCTGCTGCACCCCATGAGGACAGGGCAAGGAAGCGGCAACTGTAAGGCGGGAAGAGGACCTCCACTGGCACCCAGCTCTGCTGGTGCCCTGATCTCTCCCAGCCCCCAGACCTGTGGCAGACAGATGTTCGGTTCGGCTGTCTTATCGGCGGCGTCCTGTTATACAACAGCCCGGCCTGAGATGAAGACATGGCCTGTAATCATCCAAGCCGGTAGCGTGGCCCAGTGCATGCGACGTAAGTATGCACTTGGTCCTGGGGTCCTGCTTGGACACCTTTTGCTCTTGCCATCCTGGGAGTGCCCGTGGAGACCCACGAGTCCACTCTCCTGACCACCTTGGATGTGTGATGCTCTTGCTCACGCAGAGAACAGAGAGTGTTCAGTCGGACACTCACCGTGCTGGCAGCAGCAGCTAAGGAAAGCGAGACCAAGGAGAGACACCGTTATTCCAGAACCTGGACGTGACGCTGGCACGCAGAGATTAGGCCTGGACCCCAAGGGCCCTGCCTCCAAGGGATCTTTCCCGATCTCTTCCAGCTGGAAGTAATCTCCCTTTGGAAGCCCCTCGTGCATTATCTGCTGCTCTTGGGGGCACTTATTCCTGTCTGTCTGCCTCCAGCGAGTTATTTCTGAACCTGCCTTATCTCACCGGTCGGACACTAGTGCCTCAAGGGCGGGGACTGTTGGAAACACCTGCTGTCTCCCTGCGCGAGGGCGCGGGCTCAATCTCACTCTGTCCCTGGATCTCGGGCTGAGCAGTTTCTGGCACCTGCTGGCGCCTTGGGGAGGGGGCAGTGTCTGTAGCCGGCCGCCGCCTGGGGCACTGAAAGCCCCCCTGGAGGATGTGCCCTGGGGCAGTGCTGGGGGTCTGTTTGGTTCCCTTCACCACTCCTGCCACGCTCTGTCCTGCCTGCTTTGTGTTCAATGTCTTTCCATCAGGTACACCTCTCTCGGCCCCCTCTTGTCCCGGCTGATGGCCATTCTTCCATCCTCTTCCTTTCTTTAGCTCTTAGCATCCTCTGCGCGCAGCATGCCACGCACGCCCAGATGCTCTCTTTCCTTCTGCAGGACTTCAGCTACCACCTGGAGCCGACGCCCCTCCAGCCTGCTGCTGTGGTTCTAGCCTTTTCCTTGATGTTGTTTCACATACACATTGCCGGTGGTCATCTGCTTCTTGCCAGAAGCTCCCCAAACACTCATGTCTAGGATACAGGCAAAGACTTAGCGTCTAGCATCTCCTGCCAGAGTTAGGAGTTAGCAGCACCACCTTCCCCTGGCTGCCCATGTGCTCATCCTGGGCTTGCCTCTGTCCTCAGTGCCATCCAGCGACCAGTGCTCTGATCCCCCTCCCCGGCATGGTCAGGTGGGCTCTGCTGTGTAACAAAGATCCCCGAGATCTCAGTGGCTTACTATAGTAAACATGTGTTTCTTGCCCGCATGCAGTCTGGCGTGGCTTGGGCCTGACTCCCAGCAGCTCTCCTCTAGGTAGCCCATCAGAGGTGGTTCCAGCCAAAGCTATGCCACCTGGAGCCCACGCCTTCTTGGATTGCTACAAGAGCAGACCAGAGGATCCTGCAAGAAGCCTAGAAGAGGCTTACGTCACCTCTGCCCCATCCCACTGACCAGAACTCAGTTGCATGGCCCCTAGGCCACTTGCCTTGTGTGCTCTGGGGGAGGAAATGAGCTGGTGCCCCTGGCCTCCCCTCTGCTGTGCAGCCCGCCCTTCTGCTCCTGCTGCCCCCCTCACGGCCACATCTCAGCCCCTGCCGTCTCTACCTGGACCTGTGGGTGCAGTCCCTTTCCTTCTAATGGGCTTCCTCAGAGCCGCGGGAGCATCTTTCTCTTCTGCGGACCCCACCACCTCCTGCTTAAAATTTTACAAAGGTGCAACTCCCGTGCTCTGGGGATTCTGTCCATTCTCTATTTGAACAACGACAGGAGGCCTTTGGTGGCTGGCCCCTCTGGGCCTCTCCGCTCTCATTTCCCATCACCCTCCTCAACTCCAGAGGCCACAAGCTCCTTGCGGTTCCCCAAATAGTGTGATATTCTCTCCCCTGACTTCGCCTACAGGTGGTCTCTCTTCCAGAACATAGACCCTGATCTGTATGCCAGAGCCAGCTCAGTGCGGCCGAGACAGAGGCTCTGTTCTCATTTTACCTTAATGGCCTCTTTGAGAGCCCTGTCTCCAAATACAGGCACATTTGGAGGTACTGGGGGTTAGGACTCAACCTATGAGGGTTGGGGTGACACAGTGCAGCCCACAACAGGCAATGAAGCCCCTGCGGCTCTTGGCTCTGTGTCCAGCACCTCTGTGACCTTGGACCAGTCCCCGCTTCCCAGGTTTCAATTTCCTTATCACCAGCATAGGCAGTCAGAGTAGATCACCCTGGGTCTTCAGAGCTTCAAGGCTCTGTGAGAACCAGTAACAGCATCGTGTTGGGGTGATACACGGCTGCTGGGCCTTGGGCCACACTAGGGCTCTGGCATTCAAGGCCACTGGTCCCTGGTGCACTCTGGTTTCTCAGTATTTGGCCACAAACTTTATTATCTCTGTCGGCAAGCTAAGCATTTCTCCTGGGCTCTGAAAGCAGTAACAGCATCTCAGCTGGAAACATCCTCAGTGAAACATTTGGTCTTTTCCCGTCTGTTGTGTCCTGAGGTGGGAGCTCCTGGTTATGCTCTGAAGGAAGGAGGGAAGATGTCTGGGGCCTTCTAAGTGGAACAAGGGCACTTTCTATTCAGGGCAGCTCTATAGACGTGCACTGTTAAAGATCAAAGCCAAAGCAAACCAACCAGTGAATGAAAACAGCGGGGACAGCCAAACCCTTCTTGTGGGCACTGAGGCAGACCCGCTCAATCACAGTTGGCTTTGGCCAGCTTGGAGCCCGTCCCTAACTTCCCAGGTCCCTGGAGTCAGCTGGGGTGGGCAGTGCTTCAAGAACAAGCCTGAAGCTCGCAGCCTATTCTTTATTGAGCGTTGATGTGGCAGACAACTGTGGTGCACCCAGCCCCAGTCCTGCCTCCTCGGGTGGTGGCCGTGTGGGACCACTGCCTCCTTCTGCAGGGAGCTGAAGGAAGAGAAGCAGGTACTGGGGCTCTCTGGGACCGGGTTCTCCTACCTTGAGTGGGATCTTTGTCCTTCTCTTCACTCGAAGAAGCTGGTCTTCAAACCTAGTTTCCTCATATTTATGCAAGTCATCCAACTTTCCAGATTCTGTTTCCTTCACACAACACTGCAACCCAGAGGCGCAGGAGAGCCGTCCTGAGGGACAAGAGAGATTCTTGAGCATTCAGAGCCAGGGCCCAGGACATGGCAGCTATCTGTTTATTTATTTTGAGTGTGCCTCTGTTGAGTTGGGGGAAGATTGGGTGAGTCTGGACATTGGGGTGCAATTTCCCATGGGGAATGCTGTGTGTAGCTACCCCTGAGCTCAGCATGGTCTGGACACAGCACTTGGTGGGGCACACAGCCCATGATGCACGTTCTCCCTCCAACCCCCTCCATCACGCTGTGAGGTCAGCGCCGCTCCTCTCCCTTTACTGGAGGGATACTAGAGAGACAGAGGTGAAGGTCACCTGTCCAAGGTCATGCAGGTGACAAGAGGATGCGGGAAGAGCCTGGCTTGGTCCCCTCGTGCTGCTCTGAGCTTCTGGACCCTGGGGCCCAGGCTCATTTCACGCTCTCAGCGCTCACGACGGTCCTGCAGAAACCCCGCCTGCAGCCCTGCACCAGCCGTCGCGGAAGCCCAGAGGGCCTCGGTTTATCTGAGCGGGCCAGTGTGTGATCCTTATGGACCCACTGCTCAGGGCTCTCAAGTGATGGCAAAAATGTGGCTTTATTGAGGCTCTTCTTTACCACCATGTTTGCATAATCTGCCTAAAAGAAACTTGTTAAAAACTGAGACTCATTGTTACCCAAGCAGGCCAAATTATTTGATGCTCTCGCGTATTTTCAAAATGTGCAAATGTCCAATATCTTTCACCTATTGTAGGAGACGGGAAAGCGACCCCGAGGTGTAAAATTCCGGTTTATGTGGAGTTGACCAAGGCACCGGGCCCAAGAGGTCTGCCTGGACTTCTGCTCGCACTGGTGCAGGCGTGTAGGTCTAATGGCCTCGGATGGGCCTTCGTGGGGGAGGAGTGGTAGCTTCTTTCTCCACAGACTTTTCTCTCTCTCTCTCTCGATTGCATACCAAAGTTATCATATCAGTAAGGGAATTCTGTGTGTGGTTTTGTCACAAGGAGAGGCAATCAGGGGGATTTGTCCCTTGATCTTCCCTACAGAGGTGAGTCCCTTCCCAGGACAAAGGGCAGGTAAACAGAAGCTCCAAAATGCATGTGACCTTGCAGTGTCCAGTTTAGGGCTTCTGCTGGGGTGGTGACACACCTGGGGGAGGCGTGGCAGAGTTAGTGGGTCAATGACCCCATCACCATGAGAGAAGGGAGCACACTTGGATCCTGAAATGTTGGCAGGCTCAAAGTACCCAGCCCAAGCCTGCAGGCCGAGAATGTCCCCTGAAATTGTTCTGAAAGTGGCGGCTGTCTACAACTTATAGGTGGTAGGGAAGGAGAAAGTGGCCAGTGGTAAGCGTAGTCGAGTAGGAGAACACCGAATTTGGATTCAGACATATCTAGATTGGATTCTCACTCCGAATCTACCTGGAAGACTGTAGACAAGTTATTCAGTCTCTCAGTGCTTCCCGATGCTGAATGAAGATGATAACTCTGGCCTCAAAGGGACGGCGAGGGGATTTGATGAAATGGTACCTGTGAAGTGCCTGGCTCATTGCAGATGCACCATAATGGTGTTTCCTGCAGGCGGCACAGCCACTCACCAGCTGGTGACCTCGTGCAGCCTGATGAACCTGCTCAGCCTCGGCCTCTTTGCCTGGAAGATGGGGAGAGCAAGACCAGCCTCAGGGGTTTCTCGAGGCTGACATGCCATCGTGGATGTAGAGAAAAGATCAGCATAAAGCATGAGATGCCATCCGTGTCTGAAGGCGATTTCCAGGAGCTCCGAGGCTGGGAAGCAAGATGAGGCTTCGGGAAGCCTGCGGGGAGATGGGGAGGACCAAGGAGGACCTAAGAGGTGACTATGGAGACAAGTGGCCTTTGGCGAAATGCGGTCCCGAGCTGGTTCTGGCTTCTACCCCCTGTGGCACCCTCCTTCCCGCAGACGTCATTGCTGCCTTCTCCGGGCCAGGCCCTGTACTCCAGGTCAGACAGCCAGTGACTTTATTTCGGGCTGATGTGGACAGTTTAACCCAGTCCAGGGGATGGCAGGGTGGGCTCCCGGTTCCCGTCCATTCGTCCAGCTCTGTGCTTAGACACCTTAGCCACTTCCTCCAGGTGAGGACACTCCGACCCCTTGCCTGACCCCAGCACACGTCCCGAACCTCGGCCCCTGCCCCTCACTTGCCTTCCTGCTGTGTTCCAGACCCCGTGGTGACTCCTCTTGGGCCTCTTCTTGCCTTGCCTTGGGTTCTAGTGTCCCTATTGACCACTGAGGGCCAGGCCAGCTTGACCCTCTGCCCTAGCCCTTGTGGCTCGCTCTTCGGAGGCTTTTCCTGCAAACTCCCATCCTAACGGCCTCTGCTGATCACCTCCACTGCTGTCCATCTCGGGGCTGTGCTACCCGAAGGTGCTTTGGGAGGGTGTGATTACTCTCAGTCAATCATGACACTGATGTGAGGTGTCTTTGGAAAGGGCCCCAGGAGTGGCAGATCTTCCTGGCTGGTGTCCTCAGGGCTCCCGGCAGCACCACCCCCACTTTGTGTGCCCCAGCACTCAGTCACAGTGCTACTAGTTGGGAGGACCAGGATGGAAGCTCTGTCCTCCTTGCTTTGCTGTCTGGGTGCTCCTGCCCTGGGCTGCTGGCCCCCCGAGCGCCTCCCACTGCAACTGTCCACCCGCTGCCCAGGACCGAGCCCCCAGACCCACGAGGCATCTCCTGTGAACACTCCAAGATGAAGTGGGGCCTGGTCTATGGCCCACCGTGCCTCAGTTTTCCTCCAGAGTTGTATGATGCTGCGTCAGGACCCGCGTGGAATGAGTGGTTCTTGGCTGGCAGTCAGATGAGTTTAAGAATGACGGCAATTTTTCTTTACAAGAAATAAAAGAAGAAACTGTCTTGCTAAATCAACAAAGCTGCTTATATTGCTGTTCATTTGGCCAGGCAACTCCTCATTGACTTGTAATGGGTTTGGGCTCTGCCAAACCCATTTTTCACTGCCATCAAGACAGTTTATCATTGAAAGTGTTCAGCACGTCCAAGGCCAGGTTGAGGAGCTTGCCATCAGCAGGCAGGGACGGTGGAGAAGATTAGGACAGCAGGGACCTTGGGAGTCTCAGATCCCAGCCCTTTTACAGATGAGTGCATTGAGGCCCCAGCCCCAGGAGAAGAGACTTGCCAGGGTCCCAGCTGATGCTGTCTGGGGCAGGGCAGGAACTCCGGCCAAAGGACTTGGCCCATTGGTGGACCCCTCACGAATGTCCTTTATGAATGATTCTTATGCAAGATGCAGTCGCTGGTGGCCCCTCCTTAGGAAACATGGAAGGGCTCATGGGGAGAGGATCCCACCTTGGCATCTGCCAGGACAGAGGAGGAACGTGGGGAACCTTGGTCACAGCCAGGCTCATCAACCTGGATGTCTGCAACGGGGAATTTCCCTCTCAAGCAAACAAACAAAACTGAGAAAGATTGGCTTTGAACTCTATGGGGCATCTGTAGGGCATTGCTTATCACAGCGCTGGTGAGGAAGTGGTATTTAGTATTTTGTTTGTGGGCAACACAGAATTTCAGCGTCTGGCTCCGTGAGGGAGATGCAGGCTAGAATCTGGCGTAGCTCAATCCCTCCTCCCTGGTTTTATCTGCTCTTGGCGTCCCTGAACTGATGGCCCAGCTGGTTGACGTGTTCATACAGGAAGGACTTTCATGGGAACGAGGGGAGACTCATTCTACCTGCCGCTTCAGAGCAGAAGGCTCGATCCTCTGTGGGAAGTCACAGCAAGTCACTTTCAGCCCAGTCCAAGAGTCCCGTCAGTTGGTCAGTTAGCACCGCCCCAGAGCAGGGAAGGCTGCCTTGTGGGGTGCTGGGTGGGCTCCTTCCAACTGGGTGTCGCCACAGGGGTGGCAGGACCACCTGCTGGGGCCAGGGCTGCTGTTGGGGGTGGCAGGCTGGACCCGACCGATGACCTGTACATCCCCTCTGTCTCAGATGCTGGCTGTCCCTGCCGTCCTCTGTGGTGGGCTTACCGAAGCCGACCTCACTCCTGGAGTCAGTTCTGGGTTAAACCAAGAGAAGGTAAGGACCCTGCACTTCGGGGGAAAGTCCGTCTTGTTCACGTTGCAGTCTATCCCCTGGTCTGCGGCAGCCTGCGTACACAGCGCTGTCCCCTGGGCCGGGCCGGGCTGTGAGTGTTCAGAGCACGAACTGAACCAAGAGCAAAGGTGGAGCTTCAGGCGGTCACAGCCCAGGTTAGCTGCTGAGGAAAGCCGTCCCGTACCTTTTCTTGGACCATAGGAAGTGATCTTTGGCTCAAAGCAGGAGACAGAGGACAGCGTGTGGACAGAGTCCTATCCGGCGGCGGGGCTGTGCTCCCGAGGATTACTCCAGTCAGGAGTGTAGGTTTATGATAAAGAAAAAAATTCAGATTTGGCAATTCCCACTTGACTCTATGTCCCAATCTTTGACTCGTTTACAGTATTTAAACCTAGGGTTTGTCCCCATTTTCTTTAAGCCAATGTGATTTTCCCCCCCAAATCATCCACAGATCCAAAATCTCTGTGCGAACATTGCCTTGTGTTATTAACTCAAGGAGAGAACGTTCGGCTCACTATCTGCCGAGGCCATCTTAATGCTTTTCTGGTGGCTGTCAGTGGGAAATTCAAAAGTACGAGGGTATAGAGTCTTTGCATCTGCCATCTGGGGTTAAAATGACCTGTAAATAATGATTCATTCCAGTTTACTCATATACATATATAGTTGAGATGTAATTCACACACCATACAATCTGGTCCTTTAAAGTGTCTCACACAGTGGTGTTTAGTATATTCATAAAATTGTGCAGTCATCATTACTATCCAATTCCAGAACATTTCCAACATCCTCAGAAAAAATCTCGTACCTATAAGCAGCCACTCTTCATTCTCTCCCCACCAGGCCCTGGCATCTTGGCAACTAATCTAGTTTCTGTCTATGGATTTGCTCTATTTCCTATAATAAAATCCTGTAATATAAGGCCGGTTGTGTCTAGTTGTTTTCACTGAGCATGATAATCTCGTGGTTCTTCTATGATGTAGTGTGTGTCAGCCATTCATTCTTTTTACGGGCGAATAATATTCCATTTTATGGATGTACCACCTTTTATTTGTCCATTCATCAGTTGATGGACATTTGAGTTGCTTCCACTTTTTGACTATTATGAATCTGTTGCTATAAGCATTCCTGTACAAGTTTTTGTGTGGACATATGTTTTCAGTTCTCCTGGGTAGGAACCTTGCCAGAGAATTGCAGGGTCATATGCTAATGATGTTTAACTTTTTGAGGAACTGCCCAACTGGTTTCCAGAGTGGCTGCACCTTGTTACATTCCCACCAACAACGTGTCAGGGCTCCAATCTCTCCTCATCCTTATCAGTGCTTTCCATTGTCCACCTTTTTGGTTTGAGGATCCTAGTGGGTGTGAAGTGGTATCTCATTGTGACTCTTCTTTTTTACATCTTTTAAAAAAATTAAAAAAAATTTAATTTAAATTCAATTTAGTTAACATAGAGTGTATTATTAGTTTCAGGGGTAGAATTTAGTGATTCATCATTTGTATATAATACCCAGTGCTCAACACATCAAGTGCCCTCCTCAATGCCTGTCCGCCAGTTACCCCATCCCCCCATCATTGTGATTTTGATTTGCATCTCCCTAATGACTAATGCTATTGAGCATCTTTTCATGTGCTTATTGAACATTTGTATGTCTTCTTTGGAGACAGGTCTATTCAGATCCTCTGCCCATTTTTGAATTGTAAGAGTTCTTTGATATATTCTGGTACTAAACCCTTATCAGATACATGATCTGCAAATATCTTCTCCCGTTCTGTGGATTCTCTTTTCATTTTCTTGTTGGTGTCCTTTGTCACACCAGTCTTTAATTTTGATGAAGTACAATTCACTTATTTATTTATTTATTTTGCTTGTTTGTGCTCTTGCTGTCACATGTGAGAAACCATTGCCTGATCCAAGGTCATGAAGATGTATAGCTATGTTTTCTTCTAAGAGCTTTATAGTTTTAGCTCTTAACTCTTAGATATTTTTATGCTTAAATTATTAGGCTCAGCTGTGGGAACATTTCTTCCATTTTCTTTTTTTTTTTCATTTCTTCCATTTTCAAATATTTTTTATTATATAAAAGGAAAAAGTTAAGAAATTAAAATTAAAGACAAAATATATAATTTTACAAAAGAGGAATCAGATTTTCAGATCAATTTTGTAATTTGCTCTATTCATCTAATATATCTGAAACATTTCTCTATGTCACAGTTTTGATTAGAGGCACAATGTTCCATGGTTGGGTACACATGATTTTTTATTTTGAGAGAGAACGAGCACATGAGCAGGGGTAGGGGCAGAGGGAGAGGGAGAGAGAGAATCTCAAGCAGACTTCCCGCTGAGCATGGAGCCCAACACTAGGCTGGATCTCATGACCCTGAGATCATGACCTGAGCCAAAATCAAGACTCGGATGCTCAACTGACTGAGCCACCCAGGTGCCCCTGGATACAGACGATTTGTTTTATTCTTTTATTATTGGTGATTTAGATTATTCTCATCTAAAAAAGTAGAAGTAATACAGCAGTGAATGTGTGATAATTTCCTTAGAATAAATTCTCAGAAATAATTTTTGAAGAGTAAATTCCTATTTCCAGCATCCTAATAAAGCAAGTATAACTGTGATTCCCTGACAGAGAATATTCTGGAATAAAATGAAGGACAGTTTAACAGGTAAAAAGAACATGAACTTGACACTGCTTTCATTTTGGGAAAGTGCCTTCTTGACCTTGTCCAATAGTCACATATTTTCTTCATGTAATAATACCAATAACCTTTTCTTTGTTACTGCAGTTAAAATGATAATTTTCATCACTGTATAATATTATATTGATTTGATGTGACTTAATTTACTTTGACATCCAGATGTTGAATACTTCAGTTGTGTTCAACATTTAACATATAGAAAACCCCACAGTGAACACATATTTTTTAAAGATTTTATTTATTTATTTTTGCGAGAGGGAGGGAGAGAGAGAGAGAGAGAGAGCATGAGTGGGGAGTAGGGGGCGGGGAGGGGGTGGGAAGGGCAGAGGGAGAAGCAGACCCCTGCTGAGCAGGGAGCCCGATGCGGGGCTCGATCCCAGGACCCTGGGATCATGACCTGAGCCGAAGGCAGATGCTTAAACGACTGAGCCACCCAGGCGCCCCTACAGTGAACGTATTTGTGCATATGGCATTTTGGTTCTTCCAAATTGTTTCCTTAGGGCAGGTTCCCAGCAGATTGATTTCTGGGTCAAAAGGTTAGAATATTTTGAGGGTATACATATGGTTCCATTGCTTCTGGAAAGGATTGTGGCAATTTGCACTGCTTTCAGAAGTGTGTGAGGATCCAGTCACCAGGCAAGCACACCTCCACTCCCACAAATGTTTTTAAATGTTTCTGCAAAGAGTCCAGGTGAATGGTTCTTGAGTCAGGGGAGGGTAAAGTTACCTTCTATTTTATTGCTATTTTTAATTTTTAAATTTAAATTGAAGACTGATTCTTTGTTCTCCATGTGGACTACGTATTTCTCACGCATCCCTTCTCAGAGAATGAAGTTTCAAAAATTGTCTTTAATAAAAGAGAATAATGAGGCTACTGTATTAGAAGGATTGATGCTCGCAGTCTCTGAATTGTGAAATGTTTAAAGTGCATGGAGAGATATGACATAAAGTGCATGACATATGACAAGTTAAAAAAAAGTCGTTCTATTTTTTTCATGCGGTGTTCTTCCAGAGATGAAGATTCTCCCCATTTTATTGTTCCGTAACCATAAACTTGCCACCAGCCACACCCTCCCAATTCCCTGATGGCTATAGATGGCCAATCGTCACTGCAAACTTGGGTCTCCGGAGATTTCTGAGTGTGACAAATGTGTCCAGTTTCTCAGTTATTGTGATAAATTCCTTCAGCTGCCTGGGTTCTCATCCCTGAGGGAGTGGATTCACCCAGTGCCTGATGTGCCCACCTCAGCCGTGGTGGAGGGACTCCCAAGACCTTTAATGAGAATCCACTGTTGTCCTGAGAGCTCTTGGTGTCTAGAATGTTCTGTCAGTCATTTCCAATTAAGCTGGCCTTGGGGCAGGTTTGGCCCAGGAGGGTGTTTGTGCTCTGAACCTCAGAAGCAGGAAACCTGCTCTCCCATGGTCACCGTGGGACCCTCCCACCAAGTCAGGGCAGTTTGGTCATGAGAAGGTTTGGTGGGTTTGGAGGAGAAGGAAGAGTCCTGCTCCTGGAGGAACTTTGTGAGAAAGGAAGAGCCTTTCTTAGAAAGTTAATAACAGTGAGGGGCAGCTTCTGCTGTCCGTGGAAGCCTGTGAGAACAACCAGCATGTGTTTGGTTCCTGATGTTGCTTCCTTTGGTTGTTGAAATGGCCCAGATCCTCAGCCTCCGTTTGGAGGCGTGTGTAGAGGGCGGTTCCGGCCCCGGGAGTTCGGATTCTGATCAGGTCCTGCAGACCTGACTGAGGAAGAAAGCTTTTCACCTGGAAACACAGAAGTTAGCCCTGCCCTGTGATTGGTTCCCGTGAGAATGGTATCTGTCTGGGAGACAGCAAGTTTCAGGGCTGAGGTGCTTTGTGTGCACCTCCTATCTCTCATCCTGCCTTCCACCTGGGCACCTGTGTCTGTCTGAGTCCAGGCCCTCCCCACTGCCCCAGGTGGACTTGAACTCTGGCTTCCCCAACGTGGTCTGCCTCTGGGAACACTCGTGGCCCGGTTCCGGGCTCTCTGAACCTGGCCCTCCCCCAGGGAGGGGGCAGGGAATGAGGTCCTTTCTGGTTCTTCCTCCGGACTGGAAAAGAGCAGGATGTGTTTTCCTACAAACCAGCTCACCTGTGTGAGGATGGTGCCTCCGTGGATTCTCCTTAGCTGCAGTGGCCCAAAGACTGAGATGGGCTCCTGGGAAGGCTGCCGGGAGGAGGCAGACACGACATTGCCGGGAGAGTTGACCTATTCCTGGAGTCGCACCCTCATATCTTGCACATGGCACCGGGGCCCTGGCTGTCTCCCAAATTAGAGACTGCTGAAACCCCACATCCTGCCGGCGACCCTGTCCTGGATATGTATGTCTCATGCCACCTCTGCCCACCCCTCCCATTTCTGCTCCCGCCCTCCGGGTTCAGGCCTTCATCGGATATTGTATAGGGATTCCCTGCTAAATGAAAGATGTACATTCGTACTTTTTTCATTAACTGAGAGAAAGCAGAAGAGCAGCAAGGGTTGTCCCGCCACGCGCCTTCCCCGGGACCCACACTCCGCGTCTCAGCGTCCAGCCTCCAGAGCTTTGAACTGTGTCTGTGAGCCTCTGTGATTTATCTTGATTTATTTTGTGCGTCTTTTAGCAAGTGTGTTCTAAAGGTATCAGCAAAGCTTAAGAGAGGTGATTCTTGGGGTCTGGGAACGCTCAACAGTTTTTCCATATAAATTAATGGTAATCGCTTCTTTGCTTTACGCCATTTTGGCTTATGGACGTTTTCATGGGAATGCTCAGCTTTCGGATAGCAGGGCAAAGCTGTATCTCTACTGTGTTTTGTGTATTTTATGTTCGTCATATATAGCATACCCACCGTGAGTTGTAGATTCTTAGGGTGTTGTAGACCCATGGTGAGCTGTGTACTGCGCCGCCTCGCCCGCTGGTCGCTCCTCCAGGTCCTTATGCTCCTCGGTGTGTGGACTGTCTCGCTCTGCCAAGAGCAGCTGCGGGTCCTTCCTGGAAACGGGACTAGTGATTACTCAGCACGTGATGGTCACAGACTGCCTTGGTGGACGTGAGCCCATTCTCTTGGCCATTGTCTGAGGGAAGTGTGGTTAGCTTCCGAGGTGGCCCGATTGCATGGACCGACTGGAACAGGGTCCCACAGCTCCAGTGAGGCAGGCTGGGGTCCCACCCACTCTTCTGCCACCAGAGCCAGGGGACTCCATGCCCCTGGGAGTCACGGATAGGTCTGCATTCATGGTCCTGATTAGGGAAACAGATTTGTCTCTTTGCCCCTCACTGATCTGCTAATTGTGTTGGTCTTTATGGGCCTGTGGTTGGCCACTGGGGACTTTCCTCCGACCTTGCTTCTCTATGTGGTTTATTTCAATTGATTTTAGTTTAGCTCTGCTGTTCTCAGGCTGGGGGATCCTTGATGGTCCTCCCCAGGCCTTGATAACCTGCCAACGTACTAGGGCACAGGGCTCAAGAAGGGGAGGTTTCTCTGATCCCCTGTCCTGCTGTGCAATGGTTCCCCTGCTTGGAGATCGACCCCCCAACCCCTCCACCTGCAGCCTCCCTCCAACGTATCGCACGCACAACAGCTGCAGCCTCACTCACCCTCCAGCGCACATTACACACGCTCTTCATGCACGTGTGCTTGTTCAGAGTCTTCCACACACGTGTTCACACGTGGCCACACACCACTTGACACATCAAGGCTCATGCACACATGGTCTGCAGTTTCACACACGCTCCCTTACCTTTTGGCGGCAAATTGCCGCAGGACTCGAGGGTCCCCCAGCCTGTTCCAAGGACAGCCTCTGCCGCCCGGATCCAGGATCAGCCTCACCGCCCTCTTCTTCATGGCCCATGATTCCCAAGTGCCAGCCGTGTCTCAAGATAGTCAGGTAGTTTTCCTAGGAGTCTGAGGACCGCATGCCCAAGACATCCTTGTCCTCTGGGTGAGGGAGAGAAGGAGAGAAGGAAGGAGGAGAGCGGGCCACACATGGGCGATGCCGATGGCCTTGAGCAAAATTAACACGTAGTCTCGTATTTGGGCGGATGCCCCCCAGCCCTTCACGCCTCCTCTGGTTAATTAGAAGCATTTAGTTTCCTTTTCCTTACTGAATATTGCAATTTCTGCACATACGACTGCATGTAGTTTGCTGAAAGTGTGAGTGTGTGTGTGCGCGTGTGTTTGGTCATGTGTCAGCATTATTTGGGAGAGTCTAGAGTGTAGGGTGCCTAATGAAAAAGTTCCTGGGGAACACTCTGGAATACTTCTGAGTTCTGGAGTCATAGTGTGAAAGGTTTACCCCTTTCTCGAGGCTTGTGCTTCACAGTTCTGACTTGGTCTGTGATGAGCTGGAATTGGCCACGGGGCCTAGGATGTGGTTGAGGGCCACTGTCCTGTCCCCTCCCTGTCCCCCACCCCTGTCCCATCCCATCCCTCCCCCCATTCTGGGGAGTCTGGGGGCTGCAGTGGGAGCTCCTGTTGAACTAGGGGGTGAGTCAAGCTGAAGACTTGGCCTGGAGAGGAGACGAAGGGCCAGTCCCCAGGGAAGAGGCTGGAACGGGTCTGCAAGTGGGGCATGGAGCCTGGCATCTGGGCTGCAGCCCCCTGCACGGGGACTGTTCAAGGAGCCAGGAGCACACAGGTGGGCTCTGTGTAGCCCCGGGGGGGAGCGGGGAGGGGCAGTAAGTGGGTGAGTGGGTATCGGGCAGTATCTTCACTGCCAGACTGTGGTCTGCACCGCAGCAGAGGGCCGGATGGAGCCTCTCCCAGGGAAATTCCAGCCCAGAAGCAGGTGTGGGGAGAGGCTGCAGGCTCAACTGGGCCTCCCAGCCTGGGCTGTGTGTGGATGCTCACTGCAGCGTGCTAGAAAAAAGGATACTTGGAAACTGCTTGTCCTGGAAGGGATGAGAACGAGCCTCGAAGGCCTCTTGAATCGGCCTGCTGGCCGGATGACTCATCCAGAGCAGATATGGGTGAGGAGGGAAGGGATGCAGGCAAGGGGAAATTTCAGATGTAGGGGGGTGAACTTTTCTCAAATAGGACCATGCTCACCAACGCAAGTCTGTTACCCAGGGGGAGCAAGTATGGCACAGTGTCTTGGAAGGTGGTGCTGACCACATTGTAAGGGACTCTGGGGACCAGTTCTGGAGCTGCCGCTGGTGTTTCCTCGAGTGTGACAAGCGGGCAGAGCAGGGACTCTTTCTCAGGCCCCCTGGGTCTTCTGATGACAGCTGATGACTCCATGACTTTATGCTTTCTGCTCATTTTCATATTAGTACCCACATGTCCTTCCAAGGCAAACACATTTGTTATGAAGAGAAAAAAAATAAACTACTTGTTATTTACTATTTAATGTTTTTTCTTTTGTATGTGAAAATTTGGTGTGCAGATGGACAAGAATCATTTGAATAAAAGAGAAACATTAATTTTTATTAAGGTATGGGCTGCAGGGCAACTTTCGTCTTGGATGCTTATTTTATTCTTTTATTGTATTGTTGTTTTTTCAGTAAGATAACATCATGAAAAATAAAGATTTATTTTTATGGTGTGTTTTTTCAAGGGTTTTCACTGGATGGAGAAACAGTTTTCATCAGGTATAGCTATACAGAAAGGAAGAAGCCCACATTATAGCTTGGACTAAATGACATCTTTTGAAACCTTAAAAAGGGGAAAAGGCCATCATAAGATGTCTCAATGTTTTTGGCGGGTAGACCCACTTTCGGCTCATCTCTGACCCTTGTTTGCAGGACAGAGGCTTCTTGCAGTGAACAAACATGGCCTCCATGTCCTGATGACACTTCTGAGCTCCTGGCTCGGCTGCAGTGTTCTTCTGTGAGGGGAAAAAAAGTTAAGGGCGCTTCGTGAAGAGCTGTGGGGCTCTCTGCCCTGGTGCAGAGGAGGTACTGGCCCAGCTTGGCACCCCCTCCATTGGGCCTTGTCCAAGCTCCCGGTTAGGGACCCAGCCTGCGTGGGCACCGCCCAGTGAGTGCATCCTACCAGATGAGTGTCCTCAGAGCTGGCAGGGAACGGAAGCGTGGACACGTTCTGGGCATGGCAGGAACCTGCTCCTAAAGTCCTAGCCACATCATTATTTATTGAGAGGGAAAGGGAAATTTATTATCTCCTCCAAATATAAGGCCATGGCCATTTTTGGTCAAGTGTGCCATGACCTGGGGCCAAGCTTTCCCAGGGGTGGGGTGGGAAGACAGGTGGAAGTGGGCATTGAGGAGGAGAGGAGAAAGACCTGAAACCTGTTCTCCTTTCTCAAGGTGGTGCATCAATCAGGATTTACTGTGGACTAGAACCAGCACTTGAGCTGGTAGGAGCGAACTTTATTGAGAGATGGGCATGTGTGTGTGTGTGTATTGGTGCTTGCACACGTGTGTGAGACACACTGCCTGTGGCTTCCTCTTTTAAGGACTTTTAATCTACTCTTATAATGGGTTGAGCCACAGATTGCTCAAAAAAGAGATAAAAAACATGGAGGTGATAAATTATGGCTTATCATTTTGCTAGTACTGCCGTAACTGAATATTACAGACTGGGGACTTAAACACAGAGATGTATTGTCTCACACTCCTGAAAGGCTGGAAGTCCACGATCAAGGTGTCATCAGGGTTGGTCTCTCCTGCGGCCTCTCCCCATGTCTTGTAGATGGCCACCTTCTCTCTGTCTCCTCACATGGTCTGTGCAAGTCTGTGTCCTAATCTCCTCTTACTGTAAGGACACCAGTCATATTGGATTTGGGCCCACTCTGATGACCTCATTTTACCTAAATTACCTCTTGAAAGGTTCTCTCTCCAAATATAGTCCCATTCTGAAGCAGTGGTGTTAGGAATTGGGAGGGGGGGGACACAGTTCAGCCCATAACAGTGATTTTAAACCTCTAACATAGAATAATGGACATAGAGCATCTATCATGGTTCCCGGCACAGATGAGATGCCGCTGTGTGTTGTTTCCATTGCTTTCCACTCTGCCTTCTACTGCATCTTGGGATAAATTCTCAACGTGGGGCAAGTCTCGATGGACCATAGACCCTGTGGTGGTTTGGGATTTATTTCCTCTGGCCTTCCAATAATTCTCACAGAATTCTCATAGAATTATTGCTTTTTTTTCTCCTTCAGCAGGGTCTGGGTGATGGACCATCAGCCGAGGATGGATTTTTACTGGGTCTTTAGAGCCCTGTGCATATTTTGAACCCCTGCACAAAGTGAGGAAGGCCCAGGGATCATTGAGAAAGCTGTGGAAGGGAAGCCGAGTGGCTGCCGAAGGCTGAAGTCATTCAGAGGCAGAGCCCAGAAGAGAACGCAGGTCTCTTACCACAGGCTCAGAATCCAGTAGTGCCCATGCCCCCTGAGAACTATCAGTCCCACCTTGCTGGCACCTGGTAAGCAGGGAGGCCACCCAGGCATGTGGATGAAGAGAGGCTGTCGCTCAGGATTCAGCCAAGACCCCTCTTCTCGAAGCTCTGTTCCCGTTACATTCTGTTCCCCACCGTCCCCTTCCGCTGACTCTAGGCATCTAATGACGATCTTTTTTTATGTGTCTGTCTGTCTGTTAACTGGCTGTCTGCCTCAGGGCCTCCGTGTCTTTGGGAAATTTGCGCATCACAGTACCTGCCCAGCTGGGCACCACAGCCCCGGACTCCGTATGGATTGTCTATCAGACTGTAACCCCTCGAATGCAGGAAAAGAGTTGAGATTCTGTTTTCTGTGGGCGATTCCTAGCATGTGGCTAGGCATAGAGGAAGCTTTCTATATGCTTTTTGAATACATGAATGAATGGATTTCAGCATGGGATTGTGGATGTGGGCAAAACCTAATGCTCCTTTCTTCTGAGAAGTGCAGAAATCTGCAATGTCCCTGACTCCTTGAATACTGTCTGGGATGAGGTGCCCACTCACCAAGTAACGATTTCCCTACTGGGAAATATGGGCACTTAAAACATTTTTTTTTTTTTTGAAAATTTATTTACCCATTGAGAGAGAGAGAGAAAGAGCAGGGGGGAGGGGCAGAGGGAGAAGAGAATCTTAAGCAGACTCTGAGCTGAGCACAGAGCCCGATGTGGGGCTCAATCCCATGACCCCAGGACCATGACTCAAGCCAAAACCAAGAGTCGGATGCCCAACCGACTGTGCCACCACTCAGGCGCCCCTTAAAACAATTTTTTTTATAGCTGCTGAACTCTGGCTCCTTCTCTTTTATCCCGTGCTCTTAATTCTGGGCAGGACTTTGGAGGTCTCTCATCCAGGGTTTTCCAGAAGAAAGAAAGAAAGTGCCTTCCAGGTGGGGCAGTGGGGTGGAGTAGTCAAAGATCATTTGAAAAACCCAATGCACTGTTATATATTTTGAAATTTGGAAAATGAGAGAAAACTATTATTTTAATGATAAAAACTATTAACAATAAAGGGATGAGAAATTATGAGGGGAGGAACGAAGTCGGGGGAGGAGGTGGTGATCAAGCATGAGGTAGAAACAGATTTCTCAAAATTTACCTGGTTATATTGTTTTGAGTTTCGAACCACATGAATGTTATCATCCAGGTGGAGTGAAGATTTAAATGTTAAAAGGATAAGCAGGACAAACAAAACAAAAGAGACGAGTCCTGTACTGTTGGGAGGAGAAGACACAATGATTCCAAAGGCCATCCCCCACCCCATTTCTTCTGCTCGCCAAAAGGGGTTGCCTTTTGATGAAGGTTAGCGGACACTTGGGTGACTGGCACCCTCTCTCTTGGGGAAGAACGGGAAGCCCAGAGAGGTGGTGTTCAGTCCAGTTACTAGGCAAATCAACGCCATTTCTCCTCTTTTCAGATGTCCCGTGTGTAGAGGGATTTAGTAGAAAACGCTTTGGCCCGAAAATGAAGTTGGGGGTGTTGGTGGACCCCTCCACTTGCATTCTCGCGAGCTATTACCTTGGAGCTGACATCAGGCCTAGGTGTCTGCTCCTCACTATGGAGAGAAACATTTGAAAATTGCACTTCTCAACTTCTCTGAACCTAGGCGTACTTTACAAAATGAAAAACCAGTAACTTGGGAATATGTGAAAAGATGCTCCTCTTCACTGACTCATAAATGCAAGTCAGATCAAGATGCCCTTTCTTTACCAATTACATTGGCCACGATGAGCCAGTTTGGCCATCCATCTGCAATATTGAGAAGGTTGTGGAGACATAGGGTTCTGAAACACTCGTGTAAATCGTCCGGATTTCATTTTATTTGGTGGCAATTTTACATTAAATATCAGCATCACAAGTGCATATATTTTGAGGCTTCCATTTCTAATTCTGGGGATTTATCCTGCAAATAGACTCTGGCAATGCGAGCAAAGATAGGTGAGCAAGGTTGTTCCCTTACAGCAAGATTCGTAATGTGATAAACTAGAAGCTTGGTAGGTAAATTATGATCCATCATATAACAGAGTATTATACTGCCCTTGAAATGAGTAAGGCACATTTTCTATGGAAAATATGATGCGGTATGTTATTTGATTTAAACAAAAAGACAAAAACTTGTGATGATGATATACATCTATTCTTTGCAAAGAGGTATCTGTATGTGTTTGTGTAGGCGAAACATTTCTGGATGGATTTATAGAAAACTATATAGGCAGTGGTTACATCTGGAGAGTGTGGGGCTCTGCGAAATGGGTGGGAAGTTCCCTGGAGATTGTATAATCTTTTGTAGTGACCAAATTTGTTCACTGTGGGCACATAAGATTTTCCTTTTAAAAAGGCAGCCCTGGGCGCCTAGGTGGCTCAGTCAGTTAAGCATCTGCCTTCGGCTCAGGTCATGATCCCGGGGTCCTGGGATCGAGCCCCGCATCGGGCTCTCTGCTCCATGGGAAGCCTGCTTCTCCCTGTTCCTGTACCCCTTCCCCTGCTCGGGCTCTCTCTCTCTCTCATGCTCTCTCTCTCTCAAATGAATAAATAAAATCTTTCAAAAAAAAAAAAAAGCAGCTCCTCCCGCCAACAAAACTCCAACCCCTCATAAGCCCTTGTGAAAATCAGATTGGATAACTCAGTTACAATTCCATAAACTTTTATATGCACTGATAATGTTCCAGCCACTGGCTAATGTATGTAAAAATTGCTTCACAAACTGTTAACCACCATAAAAACTGAGAGCAAACGATTTATTTCAGATAGTACGGCTAATTGACCAAATATTTATAAGAACCAGCTTCCATTTATAAGAAGGAACCTTCCAGAACATCAAGACTCATTACAAATAAGCAGTCATGGTTATTTTATTAAGTGCTAGATTTTCACAATACAGAATTACAATGTTCAAAAGTACACACATAACAACTCCCTCCAAATCCTTCCAGAAAGCCAGCAAGCAGCGTGAAGAAACTTTAGGAGCTGGGAGAGACGGTACCTGTCACAAGGCCTGTGATGGGAGGGAGGCGAGGGAGAGAGAAGGCCATGAGGCCACCGTCTGAAGAGCATGGGACAGGCATCCTTTCTCAGGGGAGCCATCCTACCACTTTCACTCTTTGACTCCTCCGTACTGTGACCTCTCGGTGTGCAGATGTTTAAAGATGTTGTAAGTGTTCTGTTATTCCATCAGATGACGTCTCTCTGAGCACCGGCCACCTCCGACTGCAGTCCTGGGGTAGCGACGCCTTACATTTCCCCGAGCACTCCCCGTGACCTGACAGTAGCAGGCAGGACTCCTTAGCTGAGATTTGTACTGGAGCCAACTGGCCTGACAGCTTCATGTGAGAGCTTCTTCTTGGGTTGTAGGAAATGGGCTATGGCGTGTGTCCTAATGATCCTACGAGGCTGTGACTGGTGCATATTTCAACCTCATCTCCCAGAGCAGTGTGACTCAACAGATCAATGAGCCAGCTCTCCCATGACTATTCCAAGAAGGTAGGGGAGGATGCGCTTCCTAGAGGCTAAAAGGCACTACCCTGCCCTTCGGGATTTTGCACCGCTCTCCTCTCCCCCACCCCCCTTCCTTGCAGGAAGCAGTGTGTGTGGCCCAGATGCGGGAGGGCTACTGAGATCCGTCTCACCAGGCGATGGTCTCTGTAGGGAGACAGGCCTGGAGGTGCGTGGCCTGGGCTCAAGTCCCAGCTCTGGTGCTTACTGCTACTAACACCCAGCGTGGTCCATGCGGCCTCTCTGTGCCTTAGTTTTCCACGTGCGAAATGGGAGTAACAACAGTGAGATCACCCAGTGGCTAGGACAAGCAGAGGGCTCACACCTGCACCCCCTTCCCATGAAGTGGTTGTTAGATGGGAGAGAGGATAAAGGGGGCCTGGAGGCTAGCGGGGGGCCTGAGCATCTTCCTGCCTTTCTCCTTCTAGAGTCCTATTTGGGGTTGCGAGATCGTTCTGGCTGAAGTGTTTTGGAGGCTTTTGACCTGAGGGCCTGTGGGACTCCACGGGGGCTCTGGGAAAGCCAGTGGAGTCAGTGTGGGTCCTGAGCAGAGGAGGGTGGGGCGGCCTGCTCAAGGCCAGGGGCTCTGAGGGGAGGGGCACGAGGCCGCGGGCAGGTGCACCTGGCTTCTGATGGGGCTCTGCCATTGACTAGCGGCCTCCCTGGGCTCTGGCTTCCAAATCTGGAAAATGGGGTGACCTTACACCAAGTTGGCTCAAGGATTAGAAGGATTAGGCATTTAGTGCAGTGTGCCAAACGGGTATTTATCAGGGAGCTCTTGACCATACTACTGGAACTGGGAGAGAGGGGAGGAGCTCAGGACTAAAGCCTGGCTTGGGGGAGGGAACCAGAGGGCCCGAGGGCTTCCGGATTGTTTCCTGGGCCCTGTAGCACCCAGGCTTGCTGCAAAGCCCTGCCACAGTTCCGTGGCCCCCAGAGTCAGGGCCTACGATGGAGCGCAGGCCGCTTCGGTGCCATTTGTCACTGCAGCCCACCTTGAGTGAGACAAGGAGCTGGGATCTGGGGAGTACAGATGCTGGATCGGGGAGTACAGGGGGCTTGTGCTGTGGAGCTGCCGCTGGTTCTATCCCGCCTGATGTCCTTCTCACAAGCAGAGTTTTTAGGGGAAAGCCAGGTTCCCCAGCCCCCACACCGGGGAAGGGCCCACCCCCCAGGACGGCCTGTGGGGGGAGGGGAAGCAGAAGTTGGACAGCTCACTTCCTCCCCTCCCTGGTGCGTACTCAGCACGCTGTACTCCTTTGGGTCTTGACTGGGTTCAGCCCAGAGTAAAGCCAACAGCCCCAGAGGGTGAAATGTGCCCTTCCAGCTGGGCTGGGTGGATGTCTGGGGTTGTCTGGGGTTCACACCTGGGCCCCCAGCCCTGGGAGGAGACAGTGCTTCCGGGTGCCTTGCGGTGGCCAGGGACAGGAGGGAACTTGGGACTCAAGCACGTTCCTCCTTTAGAATCCAGAACACAGCAGTCCGCCATAAGCCCACCCTCTGCTCTCAAATCTCATTGTTCTCATTTTAAAGCAAATTTGGGTAAAATTGACAAGTTTTTTGATCTTCCAAATTCCAGTCTCTGGGTTTAATTGCAAACCTACCCCAAATTTGGGGTGGGTTTAAGATTTGTAGCGTGCTTGTCTTGAGCTCTTCTACGCCCTGTCTTGGTTTGACATGAGCTGTTCCGGACCAGGACCACCCTCCCTGCCCTTGTGGGATCCGGCCCCTGGCTGGCACCACCCACTTCTGTCTGGAAGTGACTGGCTGCTCCCCCTGCCCCCACCATGCCCAGGTCTGTCTCTGCCCTCCAGGCACCCCCCCCCCCCTTGCTGCAGCGCCCTCTCTACCAGGGGGCAAATTTGAGTTCAACTTTAGGAAGAGGCAGGCAAAGCCGAGCTGAACATCCATATGGAGGAAGAGCCATTTCACCCAGGCTTCCCTTCTGGTCCCCGGCCTCTGAGAGCTGTCAACCCCTTTCTTGGAGCCCAGCTTCGTTTCCTGCTCTTCCAGCAGCTGAGGGCCTGGCTCCTGTTGTGAGCCCAGAGCTGTGTTGAAGAAGGGGATGTGGGAATACCATATGATCTTGCTCATATGTGGAATTTAAGAAACAAAACAAACATGCAAAGGGAAAAAGGGAAAGAGACAAACCAAGAAACAGATTCTTAATTACAGAGAACAATCTGATGGTTACCAGAGGGGAGGTGGGTGGAGGTTTGGGTTAACTAGGTGATGAGGATGAAGGCGGGTACTTGTGGTGATGAGCACTGGGTGATGTATGGAAGTGTTGAGTCATCACTATATTGTACACTTGAAACATAACACTGGGATAATAAAAATAAAGTTACGCTTACAAAAAAATAAAATCTAATTCCTCCCCCAAAAAAGAAAAAATAAGAAAAAGAGGGAAAAAAGAGAAGAGGTATGAGAACAGACATCGTGAGGAGAAGCTTCTAGAAGTGTCCAGTGCTATCTCTGGGGGACCAAGTTCTACACTCAGTAGCCAGGAATGTAATCACTTACAGGCCCCTTCAACACAGTGACCTTTCCTTCTGTCTCTGAGCAGGATGCCTTCTCAAATGTCAACATCTGCTATTGTCACCTAGCACTGTGCATGTCAGGTGACTTATAGCCAACTTAGAAGTGGAAATTTCAGACATTTCTGTGTGGTTTGTATAATACTAATAAAAAAGGATCCTAAAACAAAATGCAAAAGGCCCCAGAAAACCCAAACTTTCACAGATCCCCAAACCCGGTTGTGCTTCTCCTTCGTCAGGAAAGCTGGACACCATTCTCAGTACTGTACAGACTCATTTAATCCCTTCCAAAAACCCTATCAGGCAGGTAATATTATTGTCCTCATTTATTTTTATTTTTTATGAACAGTTTCATTGAGATATGATTCGCATCCTATAATCCACTGCTTCTTGGTATATGACATTATTATTAACTTTGTAAAATTGTGATAAAACATACATAACATAAAAATGCCCATTTAACCCATTTTAAGCATACAATTCAACGACGTTAATTCCATTTACACTGTTGTGCAGCTGCCACCACTCTTTCCCAAACTTTTCACCCCCCCAAACAGAAATTGTGTAACTGTTAAGCATATTATCCCCGTTTCATAGATGGGAAAACCGAGGCACAGAAAGGTAAGGACACTCGTCCGAAGTTACACAACAAACACGTGGCGGAGCCAGGGTTTGACACAGGTAATTTGGGTCCAGAGCTTGTGTTCTTCATATCCACCCTGCCCTGGGTATCCAATAGCCGCTGATGTGTGCTGAGAGCCCATAGGTGTTCATGCGTTTCTTCAGTCCTTACCGGAGGTCTGCGAAATAGTGATTACTGCCCCTATTTTACAGCTGAAAAAACTGACGCATGGGGAATTTGCCTCAGCACAACCACAGTGCATGGCAGGCAGAGTTGGAACGTGGGTCCCCCTGACCTCGAGGTTCACACTCTTCCCACCTTGCGGCACACCTTTCACAGCGTCTCGTGGCTTTCCTGCCGCTCTGCCTAGCACCCAGCGCACATTGGGGGCACCAAAGGCCAGCTGAGCTGCCCTTCAAGACTGCAGTGGGGAGGGGAGCCTGGCGGTTCCCAGGAGCACTCAGCGAGTCCTGCAGATAGAGGGCAATTCGTGTCAGGGTGGAGGAAACTTCATCCCAAAGGCAGGGCCCGGGTTCCTCTTCTAGGTCATGAGAGTCCACAGGCAAAGGCGTACGTAAGGTGAAGCTGGAATTGTTGTAGGGTTAAGGGATGCAAGTCCTCTCTCATTCCATTCCACAGATAGTCCTTAAGGACCTCCCAGTGTTCCGCGGTAAGGTATAGTCTGATCAGTCGGATTAGAGGTTTGCACAAATTGCGAGGGTGGGGTGGGGTTTTGGGGGACGTGGAGGTGGGGTGGTGAAAAGAGAGAAAGATTGTACCTGGACCCAGGAATAATGAAAGACCTCATCAAAAAGAGTCTTGAGCAATGAAATGGACTTAAAAAGAGGTGATTTTGACAGTTGCAGGAGATGCCGGGAGGCTGGAATGGGAAGGTGCACGGAGGAGTGGGAACCACGCGCAGAAGCGTCCTGGACCGGGCTGGGAAGCTTAACCCGGAGGAGGATCCGGGCGGGGCTGCGCGCGGTGCGTGCGGTGGGCGGGGCCTCTCGGAGCTCCGCCCCCGGCCCGGGGGCCGCAGCCTCCTCCCTGGAGCGGTGGTTTTCGGGGCCGCCGAGGAACCTGTCCCTGAGGCCGCGCTCAAGACGACGCGACCTGTTTTTTTGACCCAGCGGGAAGTGCTGGCGCAGGTGGTCTCGAATGCGTGTTCCTCTTTGCCTCTGATGTCTGGAAGGGGAATTCAGCAGCAAGGACTCCTGTCTGGAGCTCTGACCCCAACTTCCTCAATCCAGGCTCTAGAGAGGCGCCGGTAGCTGAGCCCCGGGGTCTCGCGGGCCGCGCACTCTCTCTCCCTTTCCCTGCTCTGCACCCCAGCCCGCGCTCCGGCCACGCCCGAAGTCCCTCCGTGCCCGCGCCAGCGCTTGTCCCTGTCCCGACCTGGGCTGGCCATCACCCTGCATTGGGTCGGATAGTCGCAAGTCTCTCCCCTCTGAGACCGCTTCTGTTTTAAGACTGCGCATCGCGAGGCGTTCAGTAACTGTTATGGAATGAATAGTGAGTATGTGATGCCCCCGTGCCTCCGCCAGCCAGGCAGAGCGCCCCCTCCTCCCAGCGCCCCCTCTCCCCATGGCCACGACCAGGTGGCAGCACAACCCTCAGGGTGCTTCTCTGAGGCAGGAGCGGTGCCCCCTCCCACCTGGGGGCCCAGCTTCTTGTCTCCCTGTAGGCCCCGGGCAGCAAGGTGGCCACATCTCAGGTGTGCTTCCCCTATCCTCAGGCATTCCTATCCCCATGTTGGGTGAGGCCTCAGGTGGAGGAAGAATCAGGAACACTGCAGAGGAAAGACTCTTCCTACAGGTTTGGGCAGGGCTGGGGGAGTTGGGGGCTTGCTCTGAACCCCAAGACTGCGCTGGCCCCAGTTTCTCCATGTTCCTCGCCTGGGTAGCCTACTCCCTGCCCTCTGAACGCGAGCAGGTGGTCACCGATGGAATCTGTGATTGGGACAGTGCCCTGTCTCTCAGGCTTGTGGAAAGCAGCTTCTTTGACTTCTTAACCTTCCTGGAAAATGGCCCCAATTTTCTGGAAGAAGGAAGGAGGATCTGGTTCTCGGAACATTCCCGCTTCTTCTCATCGCAGATGCCACTCACTCAGTTGCATGTGAAGGCTGGGGCATTTGTGGTCAGCACTGGCTGAGGCCCATGGTCCCAGCCCTGGCTTTCAGCGGCTCTGTGCGGACCTGCCTGCTCTCTCATGCCTGTCCTATGTCAAGGATGGCCCTGCCCCCACTCAGAGGCAGGTCAGGAAGGCCTGTGAGGGCCCTGGAGGCTTCCTGAGGAGCTCTGTTGTACTGTAAATGGCAGTCCCGCTTCTTGGTCCCAGGACCCAGCTCCCTTGGGCTCCCCGGCGGTGGGGGGCTGACCACCTGCTGCCCCTCTTTCTGCCACTGTGCCCTTTCTCTGTGTGGCCTCTCTGGCCAGGCCTGCTGAGCAGGGAAGCACGAAGAGGCTAAGGGCAGGAGGAGGCTGGGGCCTTGCCACCTCTGGCCAGTGGCTCCCTGGGTCTGGGACCCCATGTGACTAAGGAGGATGAGTGTCAGGGGATTCATTTGGTGTCAGAAAAAGCAGGCGCTCTGGCCCTTTTCCGGAGGTGGTGGGACCCTCTCTCCGTCTTTCCCTCTAGCAGTGCCTCTGGCCGTGGTGTTCTCCACGCTTCCCACCAGGGTGTCCTCATTCTGGAGGGCCGTCGGGAGCTCTCATGGAACCCTGGGTTGGACGGTGTCTCAGGCACCCCGGTGCACTTCATCTGAGCCCTTTGTGCAAACACCGCCCCTGGCAGGCGGTGTCCATGGGCGAGCTGCCGAGGCACCTGGGCTCTGTCACGAGTCCCCAGCAAGACGCAGGCCCTTGTTTCTGTATCTGGCTGCCGGCGGGCTGTGCCGACGTCGTCACATGGCTGCATGATCCTCACGGGCTGTGTTTGCGTTTTCTGACACTGCATCTAGCACTGAGCACACTGCACACGTACCGGATGCTCAGCAAGCGGGTGTCCCTTCCTCCGGCTGCTGCCCGTCAGCCCTCTCGCCAGCCTGGGCGCTGGGCCGTGACCGGGCTTCCGTTACTCTGTTTAAGGGCTACTCAGTCCGCCCAGCGCGCTCCCTCTGCTTGAAGAGCTGAGTTCCCCGAGCATCTCTCACCTCCTCTCCTGCCCCTCCTGGCTTTCCCATCACAAAGGGCTGCCCCAGCTCCTCACACACACACAGAGGTGCTGCAGTTTCCAGAAGGATCCTGGGGGGGGAAGAACCCACCCAGCAGGCAGTCTGCCCCACCTCCCTGCTGGCCATTTCCTGGCCTCCCTGGGCCTTCTTTCCACATGCACAGCTCTTGGGAACCCCTGCTCTTCCCTGTCAGAGGGGAAGGCCTCACTCACCCCCACCTCAGTGACCCCAGGACAGCTTTGTTCCCCCTGCCTCAGCAGCTCTCCCCACCTCCAGTAGGGTCAGCAGATTCTCCTTTGCCTGTTGGGCCCCCGGCTCCGGGCCACATGATCCAGAGCCCCGTCACAGCTACGCAACTCTGTTCTGCTGCAACCTATGACCTTGTTCTCTAAGGCCTTAAGGTTTTTCTCATTTGCCCCAGAGTTACCTAAAGGGCTGAAGGGTGGTGGGCAGCCCCCACCCCCCCGAGGGTCAGGGCATGATCTGGTAGCAGAAGATTCCTTCAAGGGAACGTCCTGAAAAATTTCTGATTTTCATATGGTCACAGGGCAAAACGAAACTGTAATTGCTTCGTATGGTATCCCACTAATCTAGTGGATTGTTATATTCTCTTATGAAAAATGTTTGACAGTGCCTCTAGGGGTAAGATTAGAGCATGTGTTGGGGGAGCACGATGGGTGCCTGTTGTCACGGGATGTGCCAAATCGCATGCTGCCCTTTCCCCCACCTACCCCAGTTCCCTGAACGCTGAGACTCATTGAAAGTCACAACTGCGTTTTCTCGTGCTTGCTTCGGCAGCACACCTACTAAAATTGGGACAATACAGAGAAGATTAGCATGGCCCCTGCACAAGGATGACATGCAAATTTACAAAGTGTTCCGTATTTAAAAGATAATAAAGTCACAATTGTTTTTTCTTTTCAAGTCTGTTGAGAAGGTGCAGAGTTTTGCCTTCCGAGCGTGGATGCTGGATCCAGTGTAATCATGCATTGGTTATTTAAGTTCAATTTCTTGAGCACCTCCTCTCTGCCGGGCACCCTGCTAGGTGGTCTGTGGGGAGTTGAAATGAACAGGGCAGAGACACAGACGACCCTCACCCTCTTTGATGTCAGTTTAAATCCCAAATCTGCCATTTACCGTGTAACCTTGGGCAGTTCAGTGAATGTTTCTGAGCTTCAGTGCTGTTATCTATCAAATGAGGTTGGGACTTCCCGCCTTTCGCACTTGCCTGCCATATAGCAGGTGCTCAATAAATGGCCACTGTTTTTCTTCCAGGCCGTGGGGTGTCCTCTTTCTTCTTACATGGAAATTGCCCGTTGGCTCTGGAGTCAGCTGGCTGTCCTGAGCTTTTGAGTCCCTTGGAAGGATTCTGGGGAGTTGGCCGATTGGCTGTAGGTACTTGCCAGGCTGGCGGCCATGCAGAGTGACCCGGAGTTGGAGTTGTCGCTATGTCCTGTTCTCATTTCTGTTTCTCTGCGTGCTTTGTAATTGGGCCACTCTTTCAGTCAGCTAGAGACGCTAATGACCTTGAGAAAGGATCCCAGCCCTGAATATAGAATCCTGCTCTTTTGAAGTCACCCACTTTCTTTGTGGGTCTCGACGTGTGTGTGTGTTTTCCCTTGTGGGCATGCCTTCCCTTCCGCTTTGATGTTGCCTCAGTAACAACAGGGTTCAGAATTATTAATTCCTACTGCGCAGTGAGGTGCAGTTTTATTACACAGAAAGGGGGAAAATATAATTGCTGTCTTGAGTAATCATTTTCTGAAGGCTGCGAGCATAACCTTTCATTAATATTTCATTTGCGGCCAGGGTGGGTAACTGGGATAGGCCTAAAAATATTGTTGTCCCCTATGCATGGAGAGATCACGAGCTGGGGGACCTGGGGCCAGTGTGTGCTCTACAGTTGTGTGCAATTATTTCTAAAATTAAAGATGTTTAACCCATTAGCCCGTGAGAAAGTGGAGGAGAGGTTTATAGCGACACAGCTCTTTACTGAGTAGGGTAAAGGTGCAAATCCCAGGCAGAACCCATCTCAGCCCCTCCACTGGGGAAGCCATGTCACTGGCCCCTGCAATGGATTTGGGGCATGGGGTCTGGGGGGCCAGTGGCTCCCTAGTCAAAGCCGAGCTTCCGGGTCACGGGGATGGACGTTCACAGGTCACTTGGTTGAAGGATGCCATGGGAAATGCTGTGGTCTTTGATGTTCTCTGGAGTGAGGCCCTTGAAGTGTTCAAAGTGTCTCTAGGGAGAGGGCCAAAGGCTGATTCCCGGACTGGGAACCCGGGAGACTCTGCTCGTGGGGCAGGGAGGCAGGCCACTGGGGAGGTGGGGAGCAGAGCCTTTGGTGACTAACAGTGATTCTGGATTCTGATGAGCTTCCTTCCCAGTCCTGGGGAGTCCGGCTGGGTGGGGACCCAGGGCTGGCTCCTGGGCGGGGGGTGACTAAAGGCCCCACTTTTCATATCCTCACACTATTTCACAGACATGAGCCCATCTGACTATGGGAACAGCCTCCTGAGACCTGTGGGAATGTGGTGACATCAGCCGTTAACCCCAGTGGCTGGTCAACTTTATCTCATGGGATCCTCTGACAACCCTCGAGGAAAGAGATGCTCCCTTACAGAGGAGGAGGCTGGGACTTCCGGCTCAAGTTACTGATTCCCGAGGTCACCTGGCCCTAGGTGAGCTGGGATTAGTCAGTGGCCTGCCTGGGTGCAGGTGACCGTGGATCCTGGCATGGGTGTGGGCTGCTCAGCGTCTGGTGACCATGGCGGGCGGATGTGTGAGGCCCACTGCATTGTGTGCTTTTGCCCGCCAGGCCTCCCTTCCTGTTTGCATCTGCAGGGGTCCTGACTCCTAACCCAGGGCGCATCCATGTGAAGGGAAAGATTGCTAAATCGTATAAGCACCATTGGGATTTTTAAGAATATCCCTGCTCAACCCCGGAGTTGCTGTGTTTCTGTGTTCTTGGGCTTACTGTGTTTTCCTAGAAAAATAAGTAAAAAACATTGGCCAGTAGGTTTATTGCCATGTATCATTAGTGACAAATGGGGTTGTCTTAGTTATTAATCATCTGGGGATTTCTAGACGTGCTCACATTTGTGCCCAAAGACGTGGTGTTGTCAGGGGTTCTCTCTTCAGGAGAAAGGCCACAGGGTGCGGAAGCCCTGAGTCTGAGTTGGGGGCCGTGGGGGAGGCTGGAGAGAGAGGCATGGGGACTTAAGGAGCAGCTGTGAGATTCAGTGTTTCTTTTTCTCAGGACCTGGAGCAGGGAGGAAGATGGCAGGACAGAGGCTGATGGTGACCCCTCCATGCCAGGTGCTTTCTGGTGGTCTCGTGTGACCTGCTGGCTTGGTGTCCTGTTCTACACACAGGGAAATGGAAGTCCTCACACAAAACAACACCCGGGTGCCAGGTGAGTGCACAGAGCAGGATTTGAACCCAGGTCCTGTCCTCGCCAGCCCAGGGGAGAGCTGACCCAGCAGAACAAAGCGGTGGCCCCGGCCTCTCCTTCCGCCTGACACATCCACCGTCCTCCCTTTGTTCCATGCTTCTGTGACTCTGCTCCTGCCAGATCCATACCTGCTAATAAAACCACTTCTAAAGAGGTTTCAACAGGGGCTGCATTTTGTTTATTTTCCCCTTACTCATTCCATTTCCCAAACAGTATAAGGTATTGCTTACAGAAAGCTTGAGTTTTCCTTCCCTGATCCCATGCCCCGAAGTGATTGCAGCTCAGGACCTGGTGTGCGGGGCACCAGACTTGGTTTCTAGGCAAATAGGAACCTCTAAAGATATGGGTAAATATCTACACACGGAGAACTTTTCATTTATACAGAATGAGTACCTATAAGCAGAGTTATTTTAGCAATACTTATAAAAGCCAAAGACTGGAAAAACCTGCAATAAAATCGCGGGAGTAGGGCTTCAGCTGGATCTATGAAACAGCCCTCAATGGAATTATTGTGTGGCTGTTTGGAAAAGAACCGTCCACGTACAGCCATGAGAGCTGCTTACAATATGTCATTAAATAAAAAAAGTGACGGGCCAATCATATGCATCATGTGGACACACTTAACTTCCGTGGCAGCTTCACACAGATGCACCGCTGGTGAGGGCAGCCCCCGCAGATGCAGCCGAGAATTCTCTGTGTGGCTTTGACAGCAGCGAGAAGCTAAGCTGCCTGTGACACTGGACGCCTCCAGAGAGCCATGGCCACCCCAGAGGAAGTTACTTGCTGCCATGTGCAGGGGAAGTCCTGTGGTAAATGCTCCGGCAGGGGTTGGGGGGAGGGGCTGCAGGCGGGGAGACTGTGATTACCCCAATTTTGAACTGAAGCCTTCCTGGGGGGCAGCGCCTCAGAACTGTTCAAATGATTGCACCGACGCACTTCATTTCTACACAGGCAGAAACCCAGGCCCAGAGAGGGAAAGTGATGTGTCTGAGGTCACACAGCAAGGTCATGGTGGGGCTTAGCAGGCTCCCCAGGACCCTCTGGGCGGGACTCTGGACCCTGTACCGGGGTGGGGGTGGACTGGGGCTGCGCCAGCCTCCGCACGTGCCTGTTCTCTGCTCCTTAGGGTCATCTCAACTTTCCTTTTCTCTCTCTTCTTCCTCCTTCTGCCTGCAACCCCCTCAGTTTGGTCTACACACTCCCTGTCAGAGTTGACGAACTTGGGGCAACTTGGTGAAAACCCTGGGTGAGAATCTGGTTTGATGCATTCTCCTTGGAACCCTTGGATGTCCCTGGTATGTGCTGTGTGCACGTGTGTGTGTGCACGTGTGGTGTGTGTGGTGCAGGCGTGTGTGTGGTTCATGTGCATGTGTGGCGTGTGCATTCGTGTGAGTGTGCATGTGTGAGCACGAGTGGTGTGTGTGGGGTGCAGGCGTGTGTGTGGTTC
>NC_058412.1:5902247-6103217 GCF_002201575.2 Neomonachus schauinslandi | reverse complement strand
GTGTGAGCACGAGTGGTGTGTGTGGGGTGCAGGCGTGTGTGTGGTTCGTGTGCAGGTGTGGCGTGTGCATTCGTGTGAGTGTGCACGTGTATGTGAGCACACGTGTGCTGGGTGTTCGAGGAGACGGGGTGACCCCTAACCACAGGAGTGTTTGAACTGACCTGGGAGCGGGGCCAGCCCCAGGCTGCCATGTGCCCCTTTCTGCGGCTGCCGGTGGGAGACGTGTCGCACCAGGGCCAGTCCCTCCCAGCAGAGCCTGGGACTCCGGGTTAAGAGAGGCAAGCTCTCAGAAATAGTAAACCACTGTTTTCTTGCCGGCTGTTTGCCCTTATTAATTCAGGTAGCAATTACCCATTCCGAATATTTGGCGACTAATTAGTTTTTCCTGTGGAGAAGGCAGAATGAGGAATGTTTTGCTCTGACCCGATCCACTTTCTCAGTTTCCCGAGGAGGGGGCTCAGGGCACGGAAGGAGGGAAGAGGCAGAGGGTGAAAGAAACCTGCCCAATGCCTGGGATGCCCCTTTAGCTGTCAGGTCTCCGCTGCGAGTCTGGAGCATGATAAAAATAACCCGCCCGATGTTGATTTTGTTCTTGCTTTCATGTTGCCTGGCCCGTTTCCCCTGTGGGTGCCGCTCCCGGCGGTTTGCCTGATCATGTGGTGTTGGTGTCAGAGCAAAAGTCCCAGGCTGCTGGCTGAGCTGGAGTCCCCCCTTTGGAGTCGTGCCCTCTGAATCCACCAGGTGACCAGGGACCCTGAGTGCAGGGGCAGCGTACTTGGTGAGAGGACAGGCACAGGCTTGGGGGGCAGGGAGGCCAAGGGGCACACCGTTCGGGGGGACAGGTTGGAAGAGACAGCCAGGGGTCCTGTCTGCCTGAGCTCAGCTGTGAGTTGACTTGGAGATGGTTTCTTAACCTTGAAGCCCCTTAGTCAACATCTGGCCTTGATTCGCCTTTTTAGTGCTTGAACCTTTTGCTCCTGGGGGTCTAGTTGTCTGGGACGTTCCTGATCATAGAGGAGCCTCTCAGAAAGGGTTCCAGGAGGTAGGACGGTTTGCAACTCAAGTCTGAGCAGCCTCCTGAATTGGAACACCCCACAGGCATGGGTCTATTTTGGGGAAGTGGTTAATAGGTAAGTCAAACAAACATTGCTCTACCTTTTCTGGGGACTGGGGAGCAGGGGGGCTCAGGCCGTGGGGAGCTGGACCCAGAGCTGGGCACTGCAGCCCTGCTTACCAGAATGGGGCAGTGGGGGGCTTCCTTTGAGCCCCTCGTGTGCTTGCTGCCCGCAGGGACACGCAGGGCTCTGTGAGATCCTGGCTTTGTGTCCAGCACTGTTGTGGTCTCTGTCCCTGCAGGGCACTCTCCACCCGCCTCTCGTTTCAAATGAAAATTTCTGACCGTGGTTGGAAGGCCTCCCGGCCACCTTCTTCCTCGAGCCGTGTGGTGGGGCCTGGTCTTGGCTCGGCCTGCTGCCGGACTTCCTCGTCCTCTGTGGCCACCCTTACAGACCAGTGCCCGCTGGCTGGCTGCACCCCCCCACCCCCCCACACCACCCAGCTGCAGAGGCCTCCTTCAGCCTCACCAGGCCCCTGACTGCTCTGCACGTGCCTGTCTGTCTGACACAGCTGGGCCAGCCCTGCTGATGTGGGGATTTGGCTCCGGTCACTCGCACAGTTGCACTGCTTGCCCTATAACTTACTGCAGCTCAAGGCCACGGACCTTGTCTTCTGGTATTTGGGGTTTCCCCGGGGTACCACGGCTTGTGCTCTGTGCTGGAGGGTGGCCGCTGACTGGTGACACATTCGGGCTGGTTTCTCCCAGCTATGGTGGCTGCAGGTCCTGTTTGGATAGGCTCAGGGAAGGTGCCAGGGCCCGGGAGTCAGGCCTGGCTCTGAGTCCCGGTTCTTCCAGTTGGGCGTGACCTTGGGCAGCTTACGTCATCTATTTGAGCACCGCTTCCCGCATGATGCCCGAGTCTTTGGTGTATGCTGCCCGAATAGTTGGTGCCAGAAGGAGCCAGACCCTCAGGGTTCCCAGGGGGTGGCCTCCCTGGCACAGTTCACATACAGCCCAGACAAGTGACCTTGGGGTCTCCCTTTAATGCCCCAGGAGTCTGTGGGGAACAGAGCATTACTGCCTCCTCCTTGGATCTAAGAGAGCACCCCCCCCCCCCCCCCCCCGCCTTGGCTGGGATTTGGGTCAAGGCCCCTCCCAGATGGGTCCCAGTTTACCTGAGGGGCTGCATTTAAATCAGCTCCCACACCGAATTTCTAGGCTGGGACATGAGGTGGCTTTGGGACCCAGTCCAGCTGCCCTGATGGCTACAGACGGGTTTCCTCCGGGGTGTGAAGCTTCAGACACAATCCCTTCAGCTGTCTTGGGAAATGCAAAAACACCAGGTGCAGTCCTGTCGGTTAGAGTTTCCATTTACATTACCTGGGGCTTTTCTGTCCAGCCTCCCCCGCCCCCTCTTGCAGCCAGGACTTCACTGTTCCCAGGTCACAACCACCTGAGGAATGTGCCAGTCAGCGAGGCCAGGCTGCTCACTGTGGGCGGATGCACCTGTCACAGGGACTGTTCGCCCCAAAAGGCAGGGCGACACAGCAGCTTTGGAGGGAGGGGTCCTTGGTCCAGATCCCTCTCATTACCTGGGTGGCCTTGGGAAAGGCCTCTGAGCATGGAGACTGTCGTGCTTCCTTGGCTGTGGGGTGAGGATGAGGTAAGCTAAGGAACACAGTGGGTCTGGCATAGGGCTTGAGAAGTGACAGCTGAGAGTGAGAACAGCAACCACCTGTGGCAGGCTTCCTATCTCCCACTCTGTGGGGCGCTTGCGAGTGTCACCTCATCTGGATGGCACAGCAATCTTACAACGTAGAAAGCCTGATTACCCCCATTTTACTGATGGGGAAACTGAGGCATGGAGGAGTGAAGTAAGGTACCCAAAGTCACCGAGCTGGTAAGAGGCAGAAGCCCGCATTTGTACCCAGGCAGTCGAACTCCAGGGCCTGTGCTGGCCCCAGTCCCCATTCTATGCAGGATGTCACCACCTTTGGAGGCTGCTGGCCGGTGTAGCTCCCCAGGCTGCACAGCCGTGGTCCAGGGCCCTCAGCAGCTCCTGTCTCTTGAAGTCCCCAGTGGGCGTCGGTGGCTGGCATGACCTGCCCAGGCCCCCGTGCCGTGGTTGGCTAAAGCCCCTTGGCAGCCCTGGGAAGGCCAGCTCCAGATCCTGCCGCCCCACCTGCAGGCGGGCTGGAGCTGGGGAGAGCGTGGGCTCAGAGCCAGAAGAAGCTGCTCTCCTCCAGCTCTGACATTCCTAACTGCGGACCTTGGTTTTGTCACTAATAAGAGTAAGACAGAGTGGCTACTATTATTATGGAGGCTATTCTTTAAAAACTTTTTAAAGACTTTATTTTTAGAGCAGTTGTAGGTTCATAGCACCATTAGGAGGAAGGTACAGACAGTTCCCCTATACCTCCCGCCCCCACACAGGCACAGCCTCCCCGTTAACAACAGCCCCCTCCAGAGTGGGACGTTTGTTACAGTTGGCGAACCTACAGTGACACGTTGTCATCAGCGTTACCCAAAGTCCACGGCTGACATCACGGTCTTCTCTTAGTGTGTGCGTTCTGTGGGTTTGGACCAATGCACAGGGGCATGTGTCCACCATTATCATATATACAGAGTAGTTTCCCGGCCCTAAAAACCCTCCGTGCTCTGCCTATCATCCCGCCCCTCTCCCCTCCATAACCTCGGGCAACCACTGATCTCCTTATTGTCTCCGTAGTTTTGCCTTTTCAAGAATGTCATATGGTTGGAATCCTGCAGTATGTGGTTATTCCAGATTGGATTAATTCACCTAGAAATACGCATTTAGGTTTCCTCCATGTCTTTTCCTGGCTTGTAGCTCATTTCTTTTTAGTGCTGAATAATATTCCATTGCCTGGATGTTTCACAGTTTATCCGCTCACGTGCTGAAGGACATCTTGGGTGCTTCCACGTTTTGGCAATTAGGAATAAAGCTGCTATACACATCCGAGTGCAAGTTTTCATGTGGATGTAAGTCTTCAACTCCTTTGGGTAAATACTAAGGAGCATGACTGCTGGATCATATGGTAACAGTAGGGTTTAGTTTTGTAAGAAACCGCCAAACCGTCTTGCAAAGTGGCTGCACATTCTGCATTCCTGCCAGTGACGCATGAGCATTCCTGTGGCTCCCTGTCCTCCCCAACACTTGGTGTTGGCAGGGTTCCGGGTTTTGGCCAAGCTGATAGGCGTGTAGTGGTATCTCCCTGTGGATTTAACGGGTGTTAGCTTTCCTTTTTAGCCTCACCTAGATCCCCCTGCTGTTTCTTTCTATGCTTTGTTTAATGTTTATTCAACAAACCTTTCTGGAGAACCTTGTCCTTTTAAGTGTGGGGATCCATGAGCACGACTCAGCGCTTGCGCATTGCCTGTTGGAAGCCGCGCCGTGCCTTGTGCGCATGCGTGTTGCATGCGTGCTACGTAGTTCTAGGTCGTAGGAGTGACATGGCTCCGAAGAGGGACTCTGGCAGAGGTACTGGGAGAGACGGGGGGCTCACATCACTGTGGCATTTGGCTGCTCCTTTAGGGTCCGGGCAGGGACCCCTCCTGCCTGTTCTTGGCTTGTTCTCAGCCCAGCAAAGTGCCTGAGCTGCGGTGGACACTCAGGACGTGTTTGTTGAATGAATAAGAGGAAATCAAAGAAGGGATCCTAGAGGAGGTGGCTTTTAAGCTGGGGGAGAGAAGAGGGGGGAAGGGCAGGTGCCAGGCTCAGAGTCGTGGAAATGCATGTAGCTTGCAAACTGGAATCAAGCAAGAGTTCTGGTTGGGCTTTGTTTTGTCACAAGCTGTGTGTTTGGGGCAAGTGAGTTCCTGGAGGAAAGTAGTAAAGATCCATCTGTTTGTTCGATAAACATTTCCTTGCCATCTAGCCCGTCGATGCCAAGTGAAGGCTAACGAGGCTGTGGGCAGCGCTGGCAGGCTGCTGGGGGAACCAGTCAGGTGCCCATGATGTCCTGGGCACTGAGGGGGACTCATACAGGGAGGGGAGCGTTAGGAGGAGGGCATCAAGCCAGGGTCAGAACACAGGGCGCTCTGCGACTGTGGCTTCACAGGGGAGCGGGTGTCAGGGAAGGGCAGGCAGAGCAAGGAAGCTGCTAAAGCTTGGATCTGGGGGTGCAAGAGCCTTGGTGTGGGCGCCCTGGGAGGGCCCTGGTCATGCCGCGTGGAGACTGGAGGGCATATGATGTTTTCAGGGCAGTGGTGCTCGTGTTGTGTGAGCTGGGAGTTGCCTGGTAAAAGAGCAGATCCTTGGCTTCATCCTGGGTGGAGAACACAGAGATGTTGACTCAGCGGGGCCCAGGACCGTGCATTTTCATTTTGTGGGTGTGATTTTGGCACCCCAGGAAATCCTGCTGCTGCCGGCCCTTTGACATCGCAGAAATGCCTCTCTCGAAGCTGGAAACCCGTGCAAGTCCCTAACCTTGCTGCTTCTGCGGGAGCCTGGGAGGCTCACGTCCTGACCACCCAGTCTCCGCTGGCCCCGGGGGACATGCTCCCGGGGGCATGTGGGCAGGGACGTCCCATCGGGGCCTGATTTCCCTCCTTGGTCAGGTGGCAGTCCGGCAGCTCATCGCTCACTTCATCACATTTCTCACGCTGGCGTATTCCTCCCTGCTCAAGAAGCAATTTCAGATGGCTTATATGGTACCAAATATATGAATATGGGGCAGATATTACAAGTGGGAGACACAGAGAGCGGAAAACAAAGGAGGGGACGAAACAGAGTGAAGAAGAATGATGCTCAGTTATCTGGGCTGTCACTCCCCTTTAACCTGTTCTCATTTCTTTCGGGGTTTATGGCTGTGAGAAGGATTAGGGTTTAAGCTGCCAAAAGCCTCACATCTCTATAGACGCTAAAGCTACCAAAGCCATACTTGGTTTGCTTAATGAAATGTTGTGCTTCCTAGCAGGCACGCGGTGTCGAGGGAGTATTGTCTGGCGGCGAGAAAGTCTGGATGCCTGGCCCGCATCTGAATGCTGGGTCCCAGGACTGCTTGCTCAGGCCTCCGAGAGCCAGGCCTCGGGTCATCCAGAGGCGGCCACCCCACCCTCGGGGGCCTTCCAGGAGCCAAAGGGGCCATGAGCCCCCATCTTGAGGATGTTGGGTAGAAGGAGAAGCCCCTGGGATTACATCTGCTTCCTGGTCCTTCAGGGAGAGGGAACCCCCTGGTTTAGGAGCGTTAAAAGCCATGGCCGCACTCTGGTGTGATGTCCCTCGGGCAGGTCTGTCCCCGCACACAATTTGCCTTTGGGTTCCGGGTGGTAGGAATCACCTCGTGGGTGAATGAACCTCCCAGCTGAGACAGTAAAGCAGACTGAGCCAGATCAACCACAGCAATAGCCCCTGCTCCTCTCCCCGGAGGGCGGGCCCACGTTGTGCTGTTATCTGCCGAAACGTGGGATTTCTGAGAGTTGTGGTAATTTTTTGGTTTTAGACTCGAGCATTCGATTGTTCTCTCCAGTGATCTTCCTTTTCTCTCCTTCTTGAACTTCCTCAGGAACACGAGTCAGATGCGGCATCTGCTCTGTGTGTGTGTGTGTGTGTGTGTGTGCATGCGTGCACGAGGGTGCGACTTTCTCTAAATAGTAATTATTAAGCAAAACCAAAGGGGAGTTTTCTGTAAGGATATTTGCCACTTAAACAATCATTAATTGAGGTTAAAGTGTTGTATTCCTAGGTCCTTACATCACTCCCACCACACCTGGCTTGAGAGCTGGGCCTGGTCGCCTAGTTGACGCCACCTCGTCCCCAAGGGTGGCTTCTCTCCTCGGACATAGTCTTCAGCCCCTTCCCTCCACCCTCTCTCCCAGTCTGGCTTTTCCAGGGCCATTCATGTTGGTTCCCGCCGCAGGGTCCAGAGCCCCCTGGCACTTGCAGATCTTGGCTGGTGAGGTCCTCTGGTTGGAGGGAGGAGTGTGCATTTGGGTGTATAGCCCAGGGCTCGCCATCTTGGTGGTGCATTCGTGTGGGACCTGCGAGGCTCTTGGAGGCCAGCGAGGGGGATGAGGCAGGGCTGAGGTTGGGCTGCTCGTGCCCACGGGAGGGCCCCAGGTCGCTGTGTGAGGCCTCAGGAAGGGTGCAGAGGCCATGTGGCAGTGCTGTGTCCTCTGCCTCTTACAGTCCCCTCTCTCCAGCCCAGGGCTTTGGACGAACAGAGGCAGCTAAAGAACAGGGTGCTCAGGGGGTGAACACTGGAGCTGGTTTCCAGGCTGGGAACGTACAGGTTGTACGGGCCGGGAGAGCTGGGAGGGCCGGGTTGGGCTCACCTGGGTGGCAGAAGAATTGGTGGCAGCACCAGGGAAAGGTGGGGGGAGCTAGCTTCTCCACAGGGTGAGAGCTAGCCTCACGGCCTCAGATGGAGGGTGGTGGCCAGATGCATGGACCAGACTGGTGGGTGTCCTGGAGGGAGTGGTCAGCAGGGATCTAGGCAGGGACAAACCCCTCCTCCTTCCTTCCCTCCCTCCCTTCCTTTCTTCACTTACTTATCACCTGACTTAGGCGTCCTGTCGGGCACTGGGGAGATGGTGAATGTGGCATGGCCCCGCCCTCAGCAGCTCTCTGGTCTCTGACTTCTTGGGGTAGGAGGGTCTGTAAACACGGGGTCGGGCCAGGCCCCCAGAGTTTCCAGCAGCCCGTGTGCCTCAGGAAACAAGGATTAGGGGTGTTTCTGTAGCACCTTCCAACAAAGAACGAGGCCTCCGTGACAGCACTGTTGCCCCCTGGTAGTGGTGCGGGTTAAAATGAGAGGCGCACCCACCCGAGCTTCCAGGCACCCCCTCGTCTGGGTCCTGCCTCAGCCCCAAGGAGGCAGCCTGGTCACCACTAGCGCTTGGTGGCTCAGGACCCAGGCTTGGGAGAGGAAGCGACTCGCCCCCAGCCCACGCAGCATGCCCCGGCCTCACACAGCACCAACTTGCTGCCGAGGTAGATGGGATGGTGAGACAGAGAACACTCTAGAGGCTCTGGAAGAGAGAGGACTCTGGGTGTTAATGGGGCTTTATTCAGTGTGGGCTAAAGGATGAGGCACAAGTAATTGTATTAGGTTAACTATACAAAATTGTCAGTTTATAGGGCCAAAGATGATCAAATATGGTTTCATGTGGTCTACCTGATGTTGGAAGGGCATATAAATAAAACTCATATTGTATTTTAGAATAGGGGGGTCGTCTCATTCTGACCGAGACTGTCCCTCCAAGGAAACCTGTTCTGCAGTATTTCTCCAAGTGTAATCTGAGGATCCATTCGGGGTTGGGGTGGGGGTAGGAGTTTAACTGTCACTCTTTGAAGGCATAGCCCCGTGTTCTCCTGGGTTTAGAGATGTCCTGTGACTTGTTAGTTCATCAGCCATGAGTATATTCAGCCTCTGTTCCAGTCTGTGTGTTACACTTTGGTATCTTTTGGGATAAGCAGTGTTTACCATCTGCTACAAAATGTAGTTCCTTTTCCACCCCTGTATTAGCCAGGGTTCTTCAGAGAAACAGAACCAATAAGGTGTGTGTGTATATGTGTATATAACATATATGCATACATATATATGGAAGAGTGAGAAAGCAAGTGAGAGATTTTAAGGAATTGGCGTGCATGATTAAGGAGACTGGCAAGGCCAAAATCTGCAAGGTGGGCCATCAGACTGGAGACCCAGGGAAGACCTGATGTTGCATTTCAAGTCCAAAGGCCGTCTTTGGCCAATTTCCTTCTTGTTTGGGGAACGTCAATCTTCATTCTATTCAGCCCTTCAACTGATTGGAGGAGGCCCACCTACATTATGGAGAGCAGTCTGCTTACTCAAAATCCACCAATTCAAGTGTTCATCACATCTGTAAACATCTTCATAGGAACTTCCAGAATAATGTTTGACCAAATATCTGGGGCCAGCCAAACTGACACACAACTAACTATTACAGGTCCTAAAATTACATCTTTCCAATATCCAGAAGTTTCTTTGGTTTTAGAAGGCTGATGTAGTTAGTACATGCAAGGTAGGTTCCAGATTCCATGGAGTGACAGAAATGCATAAAGCTCCATGAGCAAGGCTAAATTATTTCTATCAATTAATTATTGGGCATAGGATAGCCATTCTGTGCCCATCTTGGGCAGTGCGAGCATTACAAAATTTATAAAATAGATCACACCTCAGAGTCTTCTTTGCTGCAAGTCAATTTTTTTTTTTATCAAAACTTCCCTCCCTTCCTCCCTCCCTTCCTTCCTTCCTTCGTTCCTTCCGTGTTTATTGGGCATCTAATATATTCCAGGTACTAGGCCAGGCAATGGGGGATCAGGAATGAAGGTATCCTACTATCATAGTGACTTAGAGCCTGAGAGGGGCTCCTGGTGTAGAGTCAGTCTCCTAAAGGTTAGAATTCGGCCTCAGGAGCCGGGTTCCCTTCCCGTTCTCTAAGGCTTCCTTAGCAACACAAGGTCTTCCATGCAGCCTGCGATAGGCCTGGGTTGTCCTGGGGGCAACACTCCATCTTTTACAGTGTGTCTTTTCTTCTAAACAGAGGGGTCTTGTCCCCTTTCCCTAAAGGTGGGATTGAGGACCAGCAGCTTCACCTGGCAGCTGGTTGGAAATGCAGACTCTCAGCCTACCCAGTGAGCATCTGCATTTTAACAAGATCTTCAGGAGACTCCTAGGCATGAAAGTCTCACATGTGCTTCCCTTGTGCTTGTTTCCCTCAAAGATACAAGGAAGTTCCACGTAAGAGCTGGAAGAATTGAGGGCCTAGCCAATGGACTAGCCTGCTTGGGAAGATTTTCACCCAGTGTAAGAGGCTGGACTTTCTTCTGAAAGAGGCCTGGGTGGCCTCTTCTTGGGCTCAGAGAGGGGTGGACGGAGGCTCCCCCCAAGGAGGACAGCCTTTGTCTCTGCACCTGCACTGTCCTCTCAAGAGGCTTGGGCAAGATCCTTCACTTCTCCACGATCGTTTTCTCTTGTATAAGATGGAGATGATAAAAAAAAAAAAAAAATCCTCTTTTCTGAGTTGCTGGGAAACTTTGCAGATGCACAGGGTGTGGATGGTGTGTTGGGAGCCGGGTGTGGCTTGTGATGTCACCGCGGCAGCAGGCGGCCCAGGGGGCGGGGCGGGGGGGCTGGAGCCCGGCTCCTCATCGCTGAGTCGGGGGAACGCCTGCTGCATAGGCTGGCCCGAGGATTAAGAGACTCTGCATGCACAGTGCTAAGGTGACAGCTATTATGTTCCTAACAGCTGGCTTGTGTAACTGCCCTGCGTGCGACGGCCGTATGCTCTGGCTTCAGGGAGGCCCCGGCACCTGAATCATCCAAGGACAGGTGGGGGCAGGTCGAGGAAGAGGCCACGCTGGGCTGTGGCCATGCCTTCTAGATTGTTCACAGAGGCACCCCTTCTCCCAGCGCACTCAGGCCTAGATTCCTGAGCGAATCCGTAAGAAGCACAGAAGTTAACATGACATGTTGCTAAGTAGATTTCTTTTAAAAGGTGTTCTCTCTCTGAGGTAATGACAGATGTGAGTGTTGCTATGGTGACAAGTTGTCTGGACGCACACAGCACAATGGTTCAGACGGCTTGCCTACGATTTGTGGTTGTGGGAGGTAAGCAAGGCCCCTCTTGGGAAATGTTAGTGAGGGGTCTTCTCCTTCTGGGTTCTGGTTTCCAAAGCTGATTTTATTTTGTGCCTTAGGTGACCGGGTGAGATAGGGAAACCGTCGTGTGTATTTAGCCGGACAGAATCTATGCACGGCACATGGTTGAAAGTTTGGGGTCTTTTCAAGAATTGAAGGTGATTAGAAAAAAATCCCGCGAGGAGCAGAATCTGTAGCCGGCCGTGAGGTCATTTCAACATGACAAGTGCTCACGGACAGCCTGCTGTGCCCTGAGGGTCCCATGGAGATGGAAGGGTGGGCACTGAGATGTGAATGTGAGTGAGCCGGGGGCCCTGGTCCTCAGGGGTCAGGGCGGAGGGCTGGACGCAGGGCAGACAGGGCTCCAGGCTTCTAGTGCCGTGGAGATAGCCAGGATGAGTCCTGGTGCGAGGGGCCCGCCGCGCCTCATTTGGATGTGTCTGGAGTTGTGGAAGCTTGACTGCCCTACACTCTCCTACAAATGGACCTGGAAAGCTTGTCGGGAGGTTCTAGCTGGGGAGCCACCTACTCCAAACCCTTGACCCCAGAAGGGTCCTCCTCTCTCGGGGAAAGTCATCCTCTTGCTCTGAGCAGCTTCCAGAGGGATGCACGGGAGTGGTGGGGGAAGTGGGGGACACTGCCTAGCCAGCCAGGTCAGCCCGGTCAACCCTGGCGATCAGTGGGGTGACAGATGCTGCGGCTAGAGTGCCCTCACATCCTGTTCTAGAGACATGTATCCCCGGTGTCCTGGTCCGCTCGGGCCCGGCCTGCCAATGCGTCACCTTGAGCAGATGCAAATCCTCATCTTGGTGTTTCATGGCTTCTGCATCTGTTCTTTGATTTTTCTGTATTTCGTCTCTTTTGAATGAGAAAAAAAAAATGCCCCTGCTTATGAGAACAGAAGGAGCCAAGTCCTCATTTCTTAGTGGGGAACGGCATCTCATTGCTGTCCACTGAGCTGTCTGTCATGGTTTTTAACCGGGACCCAGCCATGACCTGTCCCTGACACCGTCCCACGAACGTGCTCCTCAGGTGCAGCTCTGAGCTCATCCTCCATGGTTCTTCTCCAGCTGTTTCTGTTCTCTTTACTCGGCTCAGCCCAGAAGGCAGATGCTCTCTCCAGAATTCCGAGCAGACCCCTCTCTTTCTTGTTCTCCCACTGGATCTCCTGATCACAGATGCAAAGATCCACGGATGGAGGATGGAGACACTCTTTGAACACAGCCCTGCCCCAGGGATGCGATTTCCTGCCCAGTATTCAGGACTCCTTTTGTTGGAGATAAGAAACACATGACACCCGCCAGGGGCTGCCTCGTGCCTTTCCTGTGACAGTTTCTAGCAGGGACGGGGAGGGAAAGGAGATCGCCATCTGCGGGTACCCATCAGGACATGGACCCTAGCCTGGGTAGCCACACACCAGCTAGCAGTTGGCTTTGACCTCAGATCTGGGCTGCTTGTCACACTGCATTGCCGACTTGCCCACTGGCTTCTAGGAGGGCCGGTCAACAGTAGATAATCCCACAGATGTGGACCCAGCGGCACCACCCAGCTACGGTGTGTCACTGAGCACCCAGCTCAGCTTGGACAGAGTTAATTCGGATGACAGCTGTGTAAAAGGTCACACAGCAGTCCGCATGTGGGCAGTGGGCAAATTCTCACGGTGCAGGGGGCTGGACTAGCTGTGCAGGCTCAGAGAGCAAATCCCAAATCCCTCTCTCTGGGGCAGACTCACATTAACCACGCTCCCAGCACTGATGTCTATGCTGGATGTCAGCTTATTATTTTATAGGGAGGACCCCATCTGTCGAAGGGTCCAGAGAGCTGAGTCCTCTGCTTACCCTAGTCTGTGTGGGGAAATCTACCTGGCAAACTCCTTAATCCAACGGTTGCCTGGTGACTGTGGGCTCAGAGCCAGGGAGCAGGCTAGCAGAGACATTAAACTTCAGTGCATTTCTCTCCCCAATCTCTGTTGCTAGGGGCGCCGGCCATGGGGACCGGAGAATTAAAACCCATTCCTGAGACAGACCTGCTTCTCTCCTGGCTCCCTGTTTTTCTGGGTTTCTGTGGCTGAAAGATTCTCTACTCTAAAGAACAGTTTCCTTTAGTTATGGGACTCATTTTAGAGACTGTCTTGACTTTCTCCCTATTTCACTTGTGTTCCCGGCTGGACTGATCTCCAGGCTAATGGTGTCTCGTATGAAATTTCCCAAGCTTCTCAGCACACTGTGGAAAAGGACTTTGGGGTCTCACCGAGGTTGTGTCTACCCATTGGCAGGTCTTTGTTTTGGGGGGATTGGTTCTTAGTTCCCCTTTCTGCCTTTGCTTGTTGTCAGCGCTCAGCCTGTAGGGAGGCCTGCAAAGGGCTTTCGTGGGAGATGTTACCATCCTGTCCCCGAGCAGGGCCGTGAGACCAGCCTGAGCAGCTGTAAGGGCAGATGCAGGTTTATGGGGCTTATACTTTTTAGGCTCCTCTTTAGGATGAAAATACAGAATTTAAGATATAGTATTAGGTACACAAAATGACTACTTATTATAAAGGGCCTAGGTTAGTAAGGAGCCTGAAGCATTTAGCTTTATGAAAGGCCTGAAATACTGACCTCTGGCAGGGGGTATGGTACAGATGGGGTGGGTTTGCATCCAGAGGATCCGTGATTACAGACTGTGGGCACTCAGGACGGTGTCTTTTTGCGCCTAAGCTTAAAAGCGTACATTGAGGGGCGCCTGGGTGACTCAGTTGCTAAGCGTCTGCCTTTGGCTCAGGTCATGGTCCCAGATTCCTGGGATGGAGCCCTGCATCGGGCTCCCCATTTGGCGGGGGGCCTGCTTCTCCCTCTCCCTCTGCTGCTCCCCCTGCTTGTGCGTGCTCTCTCTCTGTCAAATAAATAGATAAACAAAATCTTAAAAAAGAAAAAAAAAAAGCGTACATTGATAATACACAAATCCAGCATGGATTTGCTCTTACACCTGTAAGGGAAGGAATAATGCGGAATGACCTGGAACAAAAAGGACATAATTCTCCTCTAATTCTGTTGCTCAACCTGCCTTCTCCTGTAAGTAATCCCTACAGACAATTCAGGGCACCTCCCAGGCCTTTTTCTTAACAGATGTAGGTGCATATCTCCCTCATTATTTCAAAGCATGTGTGGTAATCTGCAGTGTGTCTGCTCACAGTTTACATGGCCAATCACCTTTTGATAAGCATGTAGGTTTATTTCAGTTGGTTGCTTTTACAAACAGTGTGGCAGTGATTGTCCTTTTGTGAACATTTTCTTGCATGTTTGGACATGTGGGAATGTTTCTGTGGGGCAGGCAACTGGAAATGGCACACGGGGTAAAAGGGTGTGGGATTTAACATGTTGGCAGACTCAGTAAATCATTCTCTAGAAAGACGACCCCGATTTACACTGCTGTGATGGTATAATGGTACTTTTTTCTCTATATGCTTCTCAGTGTCTACTTTTGTCAACATGATGGGTGAAAAATAATATCGTTATTGGGTTTTTTTGGATACTGTTTTAATATGAATATATATGATTGTTAGTGACTAACACTTTGTTTGGACTTGGACCAACCCCAAAATGAATGCATTCTGCCAGAAAATCCCGTTGAACCAATGTTCAGACCAGGTACAGGTTCTGGCCACTTCCTGCCCACCTACACTGTTTCCACCTGGCTGGTGCTGCCATGTTCCTTGGTCTGGAGGACTGCAGTAGAGTCCTCACTGGTCTTCCTGCCCCTGGGCTTGGCTATTTCAGTGATGGCCCTCAGATCATCCCTTTACAACTCCTGGGCTTGAGACCTTCCAAAGCCCCTGCCCTCCCGTCTCACTCATCCGTGACGGAAGGTGAAGCCCTTGTTATGTCCTGCAAGGCCCCACTAGGCCTCGGCACCATGTCACCCCCCGCCCTCTCCCCATTGCTAACTCAGTTCCAGGCACACTGACCTCTCTGCTCTTCCTCTGCTCAGATGAGTGTCCACCACGGGCTTTGGCACAGGCCGATTCTCCATCTGGAAAGTTCTTCCCCCAGATATTCACACTACCTCACCTCCTTCACATCTTTGTCTAAATGTCATTTTCTCAGTAAAGCCTACCCACATTTAAAACTGCAAACTCTTCATCTTTGTGGCTGTGTTTATAGATTTTTATGGCACTTTCGAACATATTATATAATTACTTACTATTCTGTTTATTGTTCATTATCTGTCTCTCCCAGGTATAATGTCAGATTTTCAAGGGGAGGGCTCTTTTATGTTCCCCTCTCCATTTATTTAAACAAGCAAATGAAATACCAAAACAGTTCACCCAATTCTTCTACTCCCTACCCCCCACCTCTGGCAACTGCTAATTTGTACTCTATGAGCTTGGTTATCTGTGAATGCAAGTTTTTTTTAATGAATTTTTTTCTAAGATTCCACCTGTAAGAGAGATCATTTATCTTTCTCTGACTTGTTACACTTAGCGTAATACCCTTGAGGTCCATTCGTGGGGCAAATGGCAAGATTTCATTCTTTTTTATGGCCCAGTAACAACCCCCTACATGGGTACCACAATTTCTTTACCCATTCATCCATGGGTGGACACTTAGGTTTGTTTCCATGTCTTGGCAATTGTAAATAATGCTGCAAAGAATATGGGGGTACATCTTTTTAAGTTAGTGTTTTCATTTTCTTTGGGTGAATACTCAGAAATGGATTTGCTAGATCATAGGACAGCTCTAATTTGAATTTTTTTTTTTAAGATTTTATTTATTTGACAGAGAGAGAGAGATGGAGGAGGAACACAAGCGGGGGAGTGGGAGAGGGAGAAGCAGCCTCCCCGCTCAGCAAGGAGCCCGATGTGGGGCTCGATCCCAGGACCCCGGGATCATGACCCGAGCCGAAGGCAGACGCCTAACGACTGAGCCACCCAGGTGCACCTCTAATTTTAATTTTTTGAGAGACCTCCATACTGTTTTCCACAGTGGCCACACCTGTTTTTATTCCCACCAACAGTGCACAAGATGCCCTTTTCACCATATCCTTGCCAACACTTGTTATTTCTAGTTTTTTTGATAATAGCCACTCAAACAGGTGTGAGGTAATGCCTTATTGTGGTTTTGATTTGTATTTCCCTGATGATGAGTGATGTTGAGCATCTTTCTGGGTACCTGTTGGCCATCTGTAGGTCTTCTTTGGAAAAATGTTTATTCAGATCTCTGCCCATTTTTAACTGGATTTTTTCTTTTTTCTCTTCCTTTTGTTTTTCTGGGTTTTTTTTTTTTTTGCTATTGAGTTACATGAGTTCTTTATATATTTTGGATATTAGCCCCTTATCAGATGTATGACTTGCGATATTTTCTCCCGTTCAGTGGGAAAACAGCTGTAGGCCTTGTTGACAAAGATCTCTGTGAAAGAAATTCAGACAGGGTCTGAGGTTACTGCAAATTGAGGGTCACCAAAGTTCCTTGTGAATGAAACCTTGGGTAGGGCGGGACTCAGGCAAGGGCACACCTGAAGGGCCTCCTGGACAGGGAGTGAGCGACTGCATGGCTACGCCGGACTGCCCAGACCCCACGTTCACGTGCGTGCTGTGTGTTGTGGTTCTAGATGTTATTACCTGTTTCGCAGGTACTTCCTGTTTGAGTCCACCTGTGCTGACTCCACTCCTCGCCGAGAGTCTACGGTTAGGTGGCCAGCAGCCTATCCTCTACCCGCTGCCCCTTTCCCTCGAGGCCTGTTCCCGAGCACTGTACCTCGTGGGGAGGGGTTTGCCCCTGCTCTGCAGTGGGGCCCCACCCAGGGGGAAGTCCCTTACTGCTCCCATGTGAGGAGACCCTCCCTGGGCTGGGGGGGCTGGTGCACCACCTTCCGGGCCTGGAGGCCATGCCTCCTGTGGTGGGAGCTCCCACACAGCTCCCCGCAGGTCATCCCTGCTTCATGCTCCGCTGCTGGACCAGGGCCTGTCCTGTCACAGGTGCCCATGTTGGAAGGTGATGATGGCAGATCACCTGGATCACAAAGTCCTGGGCCCCCCTCTACCGCCACCTTCTCCCGGCTCCGTCAGGCTTCCAGACCGAAGGGCTCGGGTATCGGGGCCCGTTTGCTGGGCTGAGGAGAGAGCCAGGGGGGCTGTCTGTTGTTGAACTCTTCTAGATTGCTAGACTTGCTGTCACCTGAGACAGGGGCCATGCTGCCTTGGTGGGGGGTGGTGGGAAAGCCAGCCCGCTGTGGAGGCTTTCCCACCAAGCGCAGGGCCCTGGGCTACAGCCTGCCTGCATGGGTGGCAACATGCCCTCTAGCGACAGCATCATTGTCAAGAGCTCACTTGGTCCTCACAGCAACCTCACCCAGCAGGTGCTTTATTATTACCCCATTACACAGATGAGGAAACTGAGGCATAGAGCCATTGAAAATTGTCCTACTCACATGGCTAGGCAGCAAGAGAGCCAGGATTCCAATGCCAGCAGTCTGGCGCCAGGGTCCGTGGCCACATGTACCCCCCTTGCCGTTCTCCCACACCTCAGACAGAACAAAAACAAGGGTGAAGGAAGCATTATACTGACTTTTAAAAATATCACTAAATGAAGAAGAATTAAATGACCAAGATGGTTTAGTTGATTCTTGATTCCATAAAAAATTGTAACATTTCTTTTAAGATCACCATTGATTCATTGGCTACATTAACAGAAATGTTTGCGAACACTGTAAAGAAACATTTTTTCTTCGCCAAGTACAATTGCTTCTGAGGTACGAATTAAGTTCCGCTCACATGACCGGATGTCGCTGGTCATTGTCAAGGAGCTGGGTTTCTCGTCCAGGCTTTCCATGCGGCGTGGTGTTTATGGAAGGACAATTGACAGACAAACTAGGTGATTCAGACCTGGGTGTTTCGCAGACATTTTCTTTCTTTTTTTTTTTTTTTAAAGATTTTATTTATTTATTTGAGAGAGAGAATGAGAGAGAGAGAGAGAGTGCACATGAGAGGGGGGAGGGTCAGAGGGAGAAGCAGACTCCCTACCGAGCAGGGAGCCCGATGCGGGACTCGATCCCGGGACTCCAGGATCATGACCTGAGCCGAAGGCAGTCTCTTAACCAACTGAGCCACCCAGGCGCCCTCGCAGACATTTTCTTGAAAATAAATGAAGCGAGCCTGTTTCTTCACGAAAAATAACTGACAATATTTGTTGCCAATTGTAAAATTGAAACTTCCAAGTGAAAATTAGAATTTTAGAAAACTTATATCCACTCCTGTGAGCTTGATAGCTTCCTGATTCAGACTTTTCTGATGAGGTTAGAGGTTATGTTAATGCTATGATTTCCGGAGGTTGTATAATGAAACGTGTCAACATATCATTAGATCTGCACAGCTCAGTGAATCAGTATTTTCCAGATGACCAATGCATGATGTTGCAAATTCATGAAGAGGTAAAAAACAATATTCAAAGTGCATGATAGTGGGTTTCAATGTGACAGTGTTTGCAAAATTAATTGATATGGTTTCAGATTCTACATTGCAACTAACCTTTAAGAGAGTACCATTTGCTGAGTTTTGGTGTAATATCAAATAAGAACAGCCACAGGGTTCTGAAAAGCCTATTACAAAGCTGTTCTCTCTTTTCCAACTACATTTTTGAGGCTGAATTTTCTTCACATACCTCAACTAAAACAACAAAATGTACAGATTGAAAGCAGAAGCAGATGTGAGGTTCCAGTGGTCTTCCACTAATTCAGACCTTTAGGGAGCCTGGGAAAATATAAACAGTGCCATTCTGCTCACTGTTATTTTGGCTTTGGAAAATACAGTTATTTTTCTTAAAATGAAATTTATGCCAATATGTAATGAATCTATATTGTGATTTTTGATACAAATTGAAAAATATTCAAAAAGTTGCCTCAGTTTTAATTTCTAGTACAGTAAATCGCTTCACAAATATAGCTCACATGAGCGCCAGCTCCTTAGGGATGCTCAGTAATTTTTAGGAGTATGAAGTGGTCCCGAGATCAAAAAGTGTGACATAAGGTGCTTTTTAGAAAAGCCGGCCTTAGTGGAGAACAGTTAAGAGACTCCTTTCAAGGCCCCTGGTTGGTGATGGCCATGCCAGGAGCAAGGGCAGGCCTCCACGCGACTTCCCTGTGACCTCGCACCAGCTCAAACTTCTGCCTTCCACGCAGAGGGCCTGGACCCTGTCTGGCGTGGCTTGGAGAGTGCTTGGGCAAGTCTCCTCTGTGGCAGGCTATTTAAAAGCAAAATGTAATGTGGGCACCAGCATTTATTTCTGAACAATGTGCGAAAAGAGAACAGCAGAATATAAAGTTCAGGAGTGAATGTGCAGTGAGTAACGTGGGTGTCGTGCACCACGGCCCGGCAGCGGGAGGCGTTACCAGGAGGACTTGGGGGCCACGCCGACTCGGGGAGTGTGGGTGCTCCCGACGCGCACGACGTGCACTGCAGGCCTGTTTCGCGTCAGCCTGTCCTGTCTGCACCTGCCTCTGCTGCCTGCCCATTTCACCCGGACTGTTGGAAAACGGGGCCTCAGACACCCAGCTTCCGTGGCTCAGCAGCTCTGTCAGGTCAAGCAGTGGTGCGCTGGGGACCTCTGGCACCCCCATGCTTTCCTCCCTGTCAGGATAGGACTGAGTTTATGTTGTTAGATTTCTAAGTGGAAAGGTGTCTTTGTATTTCTGAGCACTAAGGAAAGAGAGTAAAGCATCTTTGGTGGGTTTTTAACCGGGGAGTCCAACCAATGAAGGGTTTCACCTTCTTCCTCATTCCTGACAATATTTACCGTGTCTCCGCCCTGCTCTGGATTCAGGGATGAATCAGACGCAACCCCACATGGAAGCGCTCAGTGTAACTGGGAATGTCTGGGTAGCGGAAGATATGCGGGGCCCGGAGAAAGCCGTCTCCTATGACATAGGTTGGGTAGTAGCCAGTGTTCGTACAGAAGGATGCTGGGGACCGTTGCCCAGGTGAGCCGGAAGGCTGAGTCCAGGCTGACCCAGAGGGAGTAAGCAGGTAGTGATGATGAGGACGGGGCTGTAGGTTTAGGGAGGAAAACTCAGACACTTTCCTGGAGTGGTTTGCTTGCTTTGATGAGTGTTTTTATTTAGCAGATCCTATTGAACACACACTGCCTCCCACCAAGTCCAGCCTTGGATGGCTGGAGTGGTCTTGGAGAGGTTTGTTGAGAAGATGGGGCATGAACTTGACCTTGAAGGGTGGCCGGGATTTGAGCAAGTGAAGAGGAACGGGAAAAACATGCAAGGGTTAGGAAGTGGGGTGAGCAGAGGCACGGGAGCAGGAAGATTCAGGCGTGTGGGCCAGCGTAACCCAAGCAAAGGAGTTGTGTGGGGAGCAGGTTGGGGCTGCAGAATCGAAGGTCTTGAACTCCAGACCCAAGTTTGGAGCCACAGATGGTCTTTGAGTGGTGATGGGGCCTATATGCATCGGGGCTCTGAGAAGGTGACGCTGAGAGCGATGCTTGGAAGTGATTGAAGGAGAAGCTCTAGCCCTGGATCCACTGAGGTGTCTCTTCATTAGAAAAAGATGAAGAAAGAAGCACTCTAGGGGGACCAACTGAAGTCGTATGGCGAGGGGGTGGGAGTGAAAGCTGCTGCCAAGTTTTTAGCCCAATGCCAGCGAAATACACTTGTGTTTCCTTACATAGCCGAGTGCGCCGCTGATCTTTAAGAAATGCTCATCTTCTTTGGCACTTAGTTTCTGGGAAGAACAGGAGGAAGAATTCTCTCAGGCTGGGAATCAAGTTTTAGCTCACTTTGAGCCTATTATTCTTACTTAAGAACACACAGTTAGGATTTCTGGGGTGAGGAACCAACGGACAGATAATGAGCTTATGCCTCACATTGTTCGTGGACGCCCGTCTCCTCTGCTAGTCCGACATGGTGGGTAGCCTGGGAGATGGCCCACAGCCCCCACTTCTGGGGTCCATGTCCTCATGCCATATGCTTCCCTGGGGTGTGGCCTGGACCCTGGTGACTTGCCTCTCACGAACAGACAACAGACATCAGCAAAAGTGACGAGACGTCACTTCCGTAACTGGACTACAAGTCAACTGTGACCTCTCTCCTGTTGTCCCTCTCTTCTGCTCCCTCGCTCTGAGTGGAGCAGCTTTTGCAGTGTGAGCTGCCCCATGGGGAGCCCCCCGAGGCAAGGAAGTGAGGGCTCCAGCTACAGCCAGCCGCCACGAGAGTGAGCTGGGAACTGTTTTTCCCCAGTCTGCCCCGGAGGGGACGCGGGCTCTCATCTTTTTTTTTTTTTTTTTAAGATTTATTTACTTATTTGAGAGAGAGAGAGCATGAGTGGGAGGGCAGAGGGAGAGGGAGAGAGGGAATCTGAAGCAGACTCTGTGCTCAGCGGGGAGCCTGGCGGGGGGGCTGGATCTCAGGACCCCAAGATCACGACCTGAGCCCGTGAGTCGGACACTTAGCTGGTTGAGCCAGCCAGGCGCCCCAGCACAAGCTCTCATCTTGATTGCAGCTCCAGGGAGGCCAGCAGCCAGGGGAGCCAGCTAAGTCGCTCCCAGATTCCTGACCCACGGGAACTACAGGACGACAAAGTGATGTCGTGTCGGGCTGCTAAATATGGGGACATTTGTGACACAGCCATAGATAGCTCATACACCCGAGTCCTCTTGGTGCTGTTGAAGAGCACTGTGGGAGGCCCGACTGTGTGGCTTCACGTCCTGGCTCGGCTGTTTACAAGCTGCCCAGCCTGAAGCCAATGACTTCTGTGTGTCTCAGTTTCTTCGTCTGTAAAATGAGAGCAAGGGTAACAACTGTGGTGGGGTGATTGTGAGGATTAGGAAGACAGTCCCTATATGTTTATCAGAACATTGTTAGGGCTCAGTCGGTATTAGCTACCGTTGTGATTATTGTCCCTCCTTTGAGGGCAGATATGATGCTAGTCCCTTCTGCAATCTCTAGGGTACTGCTCCCCCATGCTAGCCTCTCCCACTTCCAGCATCTGCAGCATCTTGTCTGGACTTTACACCCTCGTTTTCCATTTGAACCCTCTGACTCGTCCTCTGATGGTCTCAGCTGTAGAAAGTCTTCCCAACTCAGAAGTGTCTCCAGGACTCGGCGGAGTGCTTGACACAGAGAAAGGGGTTAGGGATTAAAGAAAGCAGGCAGATGAGGAGGGAAACAGGCTCAGAAGTGACCTCCTTGTGGTGAGGGACATGTGGAATTAATAGTTACCGTGGGACCAGGGCCAAGCATTGTCCCAGCGCAGAACAGGTGCGAAGCAGTTTTTTTTTTTTTTTTTAAGATTTTATTTGTTTTGGGGAGAGAGAGCGAGAGAGCGAGAGAGCAAGTATGAGCAGGGGGAGGGGCAGACAGAGAGGGACAAGCCAACTCCGTGCTGAGTGTGGAGCCTGACTTGGGGCTTGATCCCACGGCCCTGAGATCATGACCTGAGCTGAAATCAAGAGTCGGACGCTTAACGAACTGCGCCCCCCAGGCGCCCAAAGCAAGCCCATGACACTGATGGAGTGAGCGAGCGTAAGGGAGGCACTTTCTGGGCCATACGCACACGCATGATGGAGACGGCAGCAAGGGGGACGTGGGGGGTCCTTGCTGGGGTGGTCCCGACGACACAGAGGGGGTGCCTGACAGACGTCTGTCGCATGCATGGAACGTGGAGCCCAACGTGAATTCTGCTGACTCAGTGAAGGTTCACCAGATCTGGTGGAAGTGACCGGAATTTGGATGGTGGGGAAGGAGGCTCATCCCATGAGAGGGAACACAAAGCCGAGAGCCAGGGGAAGAGCCAGGCGGCAGGAGTCCGAGCATGGGGGCCTGGATCTCTGGCGGTACCCATCCCCTGCCGTGCCCGCTCTTGCGGTTGGCCTGGCGTGTGCATGTGAGTTGGTTCTTCCTGGCAGTCAGCTCGCTGGGCAGGCCTCCGTGGAAATTTGGCAGTAGGTAGGGAGAAGGCAGAGATCCTGACAAGCAAGAAAAGGTATCAGCAGCTTCTCCCCGGCACATGGTCAAGTGAGGATTGACCTTGTCACCCTGTGCCCTGAGCACCACAGATGGTGAGATGACGAGGGGGGAGGGGCTGACTGTCGGCCTGCCTGAGCTCTGGGCACGCACCATGAGGTGACAGTCTCCAGGGGCTCACTGTCAAGTCCCGCCTTAGGCCAGATGGCCTCTTGGACCCCAGCTGCAAACCCCTTATTAGCACCTGCCTTGGTGGTCAGCATGGCTTGTTCAAGAACCCGCAGGCTGGAGCTCAGTGCACTCACCCACACGTGTTTTCAGGGCATCCACTGTGTACTGGGCCATCCACGGGGGCAGGGCAAGCCCAGACGCATTCTTGTCCGCTCCGCTCTTACCTAGGGCAGGAGGCTGGGTGTGGGGCTCCTGGGCCGTGGGGAAGGGCTTTCCTTGCCGTCACAAGGGCTGGAGTGCCGCAGGCATTTGGTAGGTGGGGCCCGGCCCTCCTGCAGTTCACAGACAATGCCCCAGGGTAAAGCATTACCCTGCTCAGAAGACTGGGCCAGATCGGCTTCCGGAATTGCTAGCCTAGTGGGAGAGATAAATGTTAATCAATTAACTACACAAATAAGTGAATAATTCCAAACTTATTAACAGCTATGAAGAAAATGGTACAGGAAGGTCAGAGGGGGGATAATACAAGACATCTCCTGTGTGGGGGGGCAGGGGTGGGCACAGGGAAGAAGGAGGGTCTTCCTGAGAAAGCAGTGATTAGGCTGAAATCAGAAGCATGAATAGGGCATTGGGTTGAAGGGGTGAGTGCTGGGACAGATAAGAGGAAGACTGCTCTGAAAGAGAGGGGCAGGGTAGGGTGGGGTGGGGAGAGGATGGGGGAGAGAGAGGAGAGGGAGGGGGTCAGAGAGAGAGAGGGAGGTGGGGGAAAGAGAGAGGGAGAGAGGAGAGAGAGAGGGGGCAGAGAGAGAGAGAGAATAGGCTGAGGCCTGTCATGCTTGCAGGCCCTAGGAGGCCGTGTTGGGATGTTGCGATTCTGGTCTGTGCCCAAGAGTGTTCTGAGTGAGGGTGCCCTGACCGCATCTGAGATGTGGAAGGCTCTGCAGCCCTGGAGGGCGCCGTGTGGAGGTGGGGGGGCAGATCGGTGGCCGTGGCCCTCCCGGGTCCCAGAGACGGTGCTGGTTTACGCTGGGGGACGGGGCGAAGACAGAAGACAGTGTGGGTAGGTTTGCCAGCTGCCGGGAGGGAAACAACTTAGGGTAGGTTAGTCTGGGGCAAGAGAAAGGACGGTGAAGAACCAGTGGCGGCGGCCATTCAGGAAGTTGGAAGCAGGACAGATCTGGGAGGGCTCAGAGGCTCCGTTTTGGACCAGCTGAGCCTGAGGCGTGTCTGAGACAGTGAGAGGGGCGCATGTGGGATGGACTTGTAGTTGTGTTGCTGTGGGGGCAGAGGGGAAGCCTGGGAGAGGCTGGGAGACACAGAGTAATGGGCTGTGGGAGTGGGCGAGCTTGCCTAGAGGGAGGTTAGAAGGGGAGACGTGAACCCTTCGAGGGCTGGAGGTGCCCTGATGTGAGTGGCCGGGTAGAGAAAGACCATACAGGCCAAGAGGCGGAGAAGAGCGGGAGGGGGAGGGGCAGCAGGAGATGGAGCTGTCACAGAAACCAAGGGACACGCATGTCCCTGAAGCTGAGGGGTCAGCAGGTCCTATCGGTGCTGGAAAGTTGAGTAAGAGGACGATTGAGAAATGAGTCTCGGACTTAGAAAGTGGGGCCACTGGTGACGTTGGCAAGAGCTGACGTGGTGGCTCGAGGGGGGCAGCAGCTGGACGAGTGGGCGGGGGGAGAGGAAGCGGAGAGTCCTGACAGCCCTTTGAAGAAGTGTTGGAGGGAAGAGAGAGCGGTAGTGAGGGGGATGTAGGCGTGAGGGGAGGCGTGTATGGATGTGATTTTGGGCGGGTGAGGTTCTAGCAGGCTCCTTCCAGCCCCGAGCCGGCCAGGAGAGCCACGGGTTTGACCTCAGTTACATCACCTAAAATACTAGCTCGTTATGTAGAGATCACCACAAAACAATTGTCCTTACAATGAGGCGGCACGTCACGTGGAGGCCCAGGGTGGTTGTGTAAATTGCCCAAGGCCACACAGCTAGGAAGCAGAGTGGGGCTTTCACCAGACACAGTTAACCACAGAGGTCACTGAAGTGTCCACGCATCTTAACCCTCACATGCTGCCCCGCGGGCCTCTCGTGGGAGGGCTGGTCCGCTCGTGGCCGGGGTGTGCTGGACGGTGGAGCTCCGGGCAGCCCAGTGGGCTGTGTCTTCCCAGCTCCGATTCGGGGACCGCACTGGCCATGGGGGGAGCATTGACATCACCAGAGTTGGCACAAATCAGAGCTATTTTTCAATCTCCGGCAGAGCCGGTTGTTAAACACTTAGGGCACAGCCCCCTGCTCGTCCCTGAAGGACCTCAAGGTGAGCTCTGCAGAAACCCTCCATCTCAGGCAAGACTTCTATGTTGGACGAGCAACCCAGGGCCTCCTGGATCCCTTGGAGGGTCTCCATCTGCTCTGCACTTGGGAGGTCTTCCTCCCTCTGGGGCCCCTTGGGCAGGAGGGAGTCCGAGCGCTGCCTTCGCCACATGTCACACGTGGGCGGGCCCTTTTCCTGTCACCCCCCCCACCCCAGTGTCCACGGCGTCAGCCCAGAGGGTGGAATATTAGACCCCGCTTTCAGAGCTGCCACTTCTACTTGCCAGAATGCAGAATGGTTTAAATAAGGACACAAAAGGAGTTTTCAAAAAAGGGGAGAAAGGCTGCGGGCTCCGTCACGCCTCCTGGGGTGACGGGCTGTGAACGTATTGGGAGATGACATGCCTGTGCATGGCTCCTGGCAGAGACCCTCTAGCGCCCCGGTGGGATAGGGCTCCGTTCACTCCATTTTAGAGACAAACACACTGAGGTGAAGGAACGGGACGGGCCCCGGGCACACCAGTAGTGAGTGGCAGATCTGAGATTTCCTCCAGGCCAGACCAGGAAGGCCCGGGGTCTTAATTCTGCGTTCTGCTCACCGAGCCCGCTGTGTGTGGCTCAGGCTCAAGGTCCTCACTGGGGCACGTGGGCTCAGGACGGTCACGGGGCTCGAGTGCGGCTGTGTATACCACCTGCCTAACACGAGGCCGGGCAGACAGTGGGTGCCCGAGGCTTCCCTTTTCCGCCTTCCAGGCTGGAGGAGCCTGAGCTCTGTGTCCCAACCTGCAGCCAGCCGCGCCCGCCCCCACGTGACGGACTGGCCCGTACAGTTCCCCATTCAGCTGAGGGTGAGGGCTGTGCTATTTTAAGCCCACATGGAAGTATTTTTTTTTTTTTTTTTTTGTAAGGACCATCTGCTACCGGCCCCAGCCCAGATGATACAGTTAGAACCTACCCACAGCATCCTCTCCCGCCCTCAGATAGTTCCAGGAACAAGGGTGAGTCAGTCGCCCAGCTGAACTCCTGTCTTGCTACCCTGAGAGACAGCCGGGGTGCCAGCAGAGGGGGTCGCTCCTGCCAGGGGGGCAGGTGCACCTGGCTGCTTCTCAGAGGCTGGGAGGGACCCCCTCCCCCTCCCCACAGTGGTGCTGCCTGCAGGGAGAGCCTGAGGAAGGCCCCAGGGGGACTCAGGTCAGCCCTTCTCAGCTGAGCCCCTCCCCCTGAGGCTGCAGTCGGGTTCTCGCACCACAGCTTGTCAGGAAGCCCGGCACAGAGAAGTGAGGGGCTAGCGGGAGGGGCTGGGTCACCACCCTGACCTGGAGGTCCCTGGAAGAACCCCTGGGTCTGTTTTGGGGCACAAGGAGGTTGGGCCCCGTCTCACCGGGCTGCTTGGGCCGGTGTCCCACCTGGGCCGTGGGAGGATGTTCCTAAGCCTGACCACAGGCACTCAGCTAGAGGCTTTGCTCACCTGCTCTCTTTCCCTCAATTCCACACCCCATGGCTCCCTGGGAGTAGAGGATGTCTAACCCGGCATAGACTGCAGAGCCTACAGTCAGGTCGTGAATCTGGGCACTGCCCCTTATCAACTCTGCGACCCAGGGCAAGGTGTACTTAATCCCCGGAGCCTCAGTTTGCTCATCTGTAAAGTGGGGGATAATCTGACCTACTTCCTCGGAGGGGGGGCATTAAATGGGGTCGTGTATGAAGGGCTGGCACAGCGCCTGGCTAGGATGTTCTCTGTCACTATGAATGTCCGAGGACCTGTCCTTGGAATTGGCTAAAAAGCTGGGGGAGTATTTGAAAACGTGGGTCTGTCCCTCGGAGCACCTGGCCCCTCTCCTCCTGAGAGTTGGGTGTTTTGGTTGCAGGGACCCGGCTGGCTTCAGGAGGTGCATGGGCAGCCGCTGACTTGATCACCGGGGCACAGCCCGGGCCTGATGATCAGAACCCCTGACACCCCCGCCCCCTGCTGTCGATGACAGAAGCCTCTGGAACTCCCAAGCCAGGGTTTTTCTTGCTGTCTCTTTCTCCCTCTGACCACTGCTTGCGCTGCCCCCCCGGGTGGGGTGCGGTGGGGTGCTGGGGCCCGTGCCCGGCGGGCCTTGCGCTCTGCATTTGCCCACCACCCCGCAGCTGCGGCGTGAGCATCATCGGGGGGTGTGCCCCGTGCGCGGGCGTGGGGCTGCGGCCTGACAGCGCCACTTCCCGTCCCAGAGTCTATCTGCCGCTGCTCTGTGGGGTCCTACAGTTTATCTGTGGTCAGTGCTCTTACCCATTTCCTGCAGCTGCTACTGGTTTTTCAGTCCGCTCCGAGAGCTACAGTAACTGGGAAAGGACACGGGCTTCGTGATTCACCGGCCGGGGGCCGGCAGGGCACTGACCTGCCGTGCAGGGGGCATGTCCCTCGTGAGCACAGGGACGGCCCCGCCTCTGTCCCCCGGGCCTTCCCCCAGCCCCAGTGACACAGACGCAGAAAAGACCCACACATTCATTGTGAACCGAAAGCTGGCGTGTGTGTGCGTGCGTGAGTGCGCGTGTGTGGTAGGAGGGAATTTTTTTTTTGAATGTGCCAAAGCCAAAGTAAATGGTATCATGTTTTGAGAAGTTAAGAGCGTCACCCTAGGCTGAGCTTCGCCCCCTTTCTCGGGGAGCCCCGGGTCCCCTCGGAGGTCTAACTGTGGTGAGCTTGCAGTGCCCCAGATGAGGATATGGTAGTCACACTGAAAATTTTATTTCCTGGCATTTCTAAAAATGCAGAGGAAAACCCCCCCACTGAAACAAATGACTCCTTCAAACAGAAAACTTAGAATGGGTCTGTTAATTGTTTTTATGTCGTGGGCCAGAGGTTTGAAGTCGTCCAAAACGTTAATAAGCACTTAGTTAAATGTCGTACTTGTCTAGAGCTCTTCTGCTCCGGTGTGAGCTCAGGAATGGGGAGTAGTCATTGGTGGGAGGCAGGGTGAGGCCAGGACGAGCAGCAGGGGCACCTGGGAGCTTGGGTGAAATGCAAAACCTCCAGCCCCACCCCGGGCAGTCTGGGTTTCCACCTGGTTCTGCAGGTGGGCCTGTCTCGCATTCAAGCATGGCGTCCCCAGCAGATTTTATTAATCTTCTTCATCGATGTGGGTTGTGAAGAAGGAAAACAGCTCTGGGTGCAGAATGAAGCTGTTCCTTCCGTGCATGTTTGCTGCACCCCTCGTGGGCACCAGACTCTGAGCTAGACACAGCAAGGGACCGCCGCCTGGTGCCCAGAGCCCAAACCCTCTCCCCACAACAAGGATGCTGCCTCATCCAGAGAAGCTCCCTAATCTGACATGGGCGGGGGGACCTGGGGAAGAGTGAGGAGGGGCTCAGTGGAGTAGTGGATGAGATGGGGACTATTTCATCCATGGTGGGAATTAGATGAAGGGGAGGGAGAAAGATGAGAGATTACAGTGGTGGCGGGGGACTGCCAAGAATGGCCTTGAGGGGCTTGGGGCTCATCCCAGTTACCATACAGTGCGGTAAGCTCAGGCACGTCTCTGTGCTAAGCCTCTGTTTTCTTATCTGTGTCATGGCTTTAATGATATTTCCTTTTACAACTGTTTTGAGACATAAGCGAGGAAATGTGTGCAGAGTGCTGAGCACAGCCCTCTCTAAACGCTATACAGACAATGATAATTTTTGCATCTGAGGGCAGTGGGGGCACATTGAAGGGTTTTCAGCTGGTGAGTGATGTGAGCAGAACATTGTAACCGCCCCAGAAATGCCTGGTATGCGCAGGCCAGTAGAAACTCTTTGTTGAGCAGAAGATCCACATGCCATTAATATTTCGGGCTGTAATCATGTTTAAAATGTGGCTGAGAAAATATCTTAAATCCTAAAAAGCATCCCTCCCATTTCTCCATTGCCATATTTTTGGATTCTAACATCAACAAATGCAGAATCTGACCACTTTCCAAAGCAACGTGCCTTTGGACTGAGAACAAAATTGCCAAGCAATGCTTTAGTTTTTCCCTTCCAAAAAGTCACAGGGCCCAGAAGACAAGAAAACCTTGGCTTTTGAAACCCATGCTTCTTGGGGTGGCTGACAAACCCCACTGTGCACGGGCAGGGACCAACTCTGGGAGTCCCCGCTCTGGTGACCTGCTCTCTACACTTGCTGGCTGGAGCAGCTCTGGGCGTTGCTGAGGCAACGAGCTGACCAGGATTTGTTCTTCCAAAGACAGAAAACCTTGGGAGAGCGGACAGCAGATCTGTGAGCCACAGAGAGGTGAGCCCTTGGGAAGCACCACTGCCCTCGGAACGATCTGGGCCAAGCCCCATCTCCATCCCCTTCCATTTCAAGCAGCCTCAGCACGGATGGCCTTTATCCATCCTGCACAGGAGTGCCGGCTACCTTCCACGAGCCCGTCCTCAGCGCACTTCGCTTAGTGGGAGAGACGCTGTTCTTTCAACAGATCACGGCACAAAGGCGTGGATGAGGACAGACTGGAATGAACTCAAAGAACGAGGGCCTTGGTGCTGCAGCTACATAGAGCCCGCGTCAGCTCTGCTCCGCGGTCGGTCTCCTTTCTGGCCTTAGGTTTTGCACAACTGTCCGCTGGCTTCGGAAGGGGGGCGGCATTTCAGGTGGGGCACCTCACAGCACCTAGATGTCCACATTTGGAGGTGACACGGGTGACCTAGGTGCATTTGCAGGAAAAAGCGTGCTGCTGCCACACCCACATCAAAAGCGTGTGGTCTGAGTGTGGGAGTCCAGGGCGGTGGGAGCACGATTCCTGGCACAGACACGGACTTCCTGATACGCAGCCTCCCTTTACTTCGGGTTCCCCATCTCTAAAGCAGGGCAAGATCTAACTTTCCTGGTTCCACAAAACCTTGTGGGCAAACCACTTCACTGGGAGGACCCAGGGTGCCAGGGACCAGCCCCTCCAGCGTGCTCCCCAAGGTCTTCTGAGAATCCACTGGACACGGTCTCCACTGTGTTTCTTAGAGGAAGCGAGGCCATTAGAAAAAGTGCTCCCCGGTTTCGAGGTTAAGCTTCACCGTGGCTCTCATAGCTCCCGTCTGGCCTCGGCACTGCCTCCCAAGGGCTTTTCCCAACTCAGTCAGATTCTGCCTCTCCAGCTTCACTCCCACTAAGCACTTATGGGGAGAAACACCCAGGGCTGGCCCACCATCCTCGACCTTCTGAAGTGATCATGCTGGCAGCCCAGATTAGTTTCAAGATCCCCAGCAAGGCTGGTCCCTTTTCACGTCCCAGGGCCTCTGCAAATGCTGCTCCCTCTCTGTACATTCTTCCCTTCTGATCAGCTCAGCAAACTCCTCTTCATCCTTCAGAACCCAGCTCCTTTCATCCCCTCTGGGAAGTCTTCCCTGGGCCCCTGTATTGCCTCTCCTCAGGCTCAGCATCAGGGGGCATGGGAGGCCCTGAGGACTGCCCTCCACCCCAGGCCAGGCTGGCTGGAGTGCTTCTGGGAAGCAGGAGCCAATCTGCCTCTTCCCATTTTGCATCCAGACTCCTTCCCCCACAAGGAGGTCAGGAACCTCCCAGGGCCAGGCAGGCCAGAAGCAGGGAGGGATGGCTGGAGATAGGTGGAGGGAGATGGTCTTCCAGATGTAAAGAGATTGGAGCTGGGTGAGGGGGACACCTGGGAATGAGATTATGGGCTCCTGGTTGTATGTGTGATCACCTCCTGCTGGTTCGTGGGTAGCCCAGGGATGGCTCTTGGGAGAGGCCCCTCTCTGTCATTTTCAGCACACATCCAGTGGGTGCCCGAGCAGCAAGCTCAGGAGGGGCCGAGGGCACCCTGGTGCCCAGGATCCTTCTGCCCGAGCTGAGCTGCTGCCCTCAGGAGGAAGAGGCGGCCGTGAGAAAGGCAGGCCCAACTGCCCAGGAGATAAAACCTGGGAGGGGAGGTGCCGGCAGCCCGTCCTCTTTCCGCCCCAGGCTGGCCACGGGTGACGTTCAGATAGCTCCCTGGGTCTGGCTTTTCCTGTTCCTAGAACTGCACATGGTAATTTCTCTGGGCTAAGTCAGAAGTGGCCGTTGGGGAGCATCCTCTGTGTGTGTATGTGTGTGTGTGTGTGTGTGTGTAGTATCTCAGTTTATAGAAACAGGAAATTTGGGATTTGAATCAGCACCATGTCCCACGCGGCCTTATTTCCTAGAAAGGACGGAGCTGATAGCCTGGAGCTGGACCCCTGGAGGAAGGGGCTTCTGGGTCTCACCTGGCTTTGGCCCATGGCAGCGTCTGATCCCTGGGTGTCTTTTCTTCTCTGCTAGAAGGAGGCCCAAAGCCCTTGGCTGCCAGCCTGGGAGGGGCTGCGGTGGGTAGCGGGCTCAGCTCGGGGAGGTTCTGGATTCTGCATCTTACTGGGTCTTTAAGTTCTGGTGGCCTCTGTCCTGGGCCCCGAGTGAGGGGAAGGGTAACTCTGGAAGGTGGGTGGGGGGGTTCCAGAGGGTGGGGAGGGCTGGGACAGCTAGGGGGTCTGGTGGCTGGGAGGTTCCTGGGATCTCTGCGAGTGAAGCCTCAGGTCCCAGAGGATTTATGGAAGTGAGGTGGCTAGTGTCCTTCCCAGTTGAGGAAGCCGAGACCACAGAAGCTGGCCCCATGGCTCTCCGCTACTTGACACCACCAGCACCCCGCTTGGCGCTCTGGGATGTCCACATTCTGAATTCCAGGGTGGGGCACCTGGATGAGCGTTTACCTCCCCCCGCCCGGCCCAGGGGGCCTCCCCTCAGTGCAGGTCCCCCTGGCCACTCTAGCGGGGGCATCTGGGCTGGACGCCACTGTCATAAGCACACGGGGGGCCTGGCTTCTTGGGTCCTGATGCGGGAGCCATTCCCGTGGACCCCAGAGGAACTTGGTCTGGCTTTCCGGGCTCAGCAGCATGGCTTGTGGAACTTGGGCTCTTCTGATGGATCTCTGTCTCTACCTGCTGATCTTACTCAGCTCAAGAGAGCCACTATTTGGGTGCCCAAGTAGGAGGCACCCTCATGGGGAGTGGAAGGGGCCTGGAGCAGCCAGGGCGGGTCCTGGCTCTGCGCTGAGGGGCCCAGGCCTCTCCCTGGAGCTCCCGGGACCACAGAGACTGGCTTCGCCCCAGAACGCAGACCTCAGTCTCCCCACAGCCCTCCCCTTAGGAGGCACCTCCGCCTGAGCCCTGACCTCGGTGCTTCTTGCTCCTGGGGTTGAGTGAGCACCCCCGGGAGGGGAACCTGGGGCAGGGCCCGGGGCGGCCTGGAGGCCAGAACAGCTCACATTGCAGCCTCCCTGCACCAATTTCCCCCTTAGCTTGTTCCACTTTTAAAAATAGCTAATGAGGAAATTAATTTTGTCACCCAGATGTATTCAATAAAAACATGTCAGGGAGAGACAATTAACCTCTGCACTGATAAATCCTTCCCAAATTAATGAAGTTAATATTTGTAGATGTTGAGACGTTCATTTGGGGAGAGGGTCCGTGAAAGTAGGGCTCCCCCCAGGCACAGAAGGAGAAATGGAGAAAAGGGGGAGAGGAGGAGAGAGAGGCGGGGGAGGGGGAGAGAGGGTGGGGGCAAGGAGCTGGAGAAGGACCCGCAGAGCAAGGCAGGGAGAATGAAGGGGGGCACGAGTGACTTCAGGGAGCACAGCTGTGCTGTTTCCCGAGAATGTTAAACTTCCCAGGCATTCACCTGCAGTAGTTTGGGGCAGGAGGAGACTTGACAAAGTGAGGCACAGAATGAAGGGCTGGGATCCCCTGAAGATGAGGCATGTCTGAGCCCACGCCCGCCCACGAGGTCTTCTATCTGCTTAAGGACTCTGGGTTCTTTTTCCCACCTGAGGCCGTGGGGAGCCCAGGCCCTGGGGAGGGGCTCACCTGCGGGAGGGGCCAGGCCCGCTGGCTGATGGTTCCCAAACGCCCAGTCTGGGAATCCTGTTTACCCTCCCACCCGGAGGCGCGGACACCTCCTTCACCCCCTCCCCCTTCACGTCCAGCCCAGGACTCCGGCTGCAGATGACAACCCCTTAGGCCGGTCTCTGCCTGCGTGAGATCTTTGCGTCCCAGGCTGGCACCGGGGATGAAGGACAGGTGAGCTCGCACCAGGGAGAGGTGCAGGCAGGGGTGCGGGCCGGGGGCGCCGAGTGGGCAGGGGAGGGCGTGAAAAGAACGGGCCGCACCCCCCTCCCCGCGGGGCCCACGGTCTGCGGCCTCGGCTCCCACCTGAGAAGCGCCAGCTGAGGAAGCACCTGGGGATGTGGTGCTCCTTGAACCCAGCCTGAAACGGAAAGTCCTAGGGGGACTTTGGGCTTTGGAGATGGCAGCTGGGATGGCTGAGGGGCCGTGTGAGCTCTCGGGGTTCGGCCACCCCTGAGACTGGAGTCGGGCTGCTGCTGGGGTGCCGACGGGCGGGAGGCGCCCGGGGAACCTGGCTGGCATGTTTTCCCGGAGGGTGAGACCTGACGGTCAGACCCGAGCCAGAGTCGCTGCTCCGCTCCTGTCTGGGTATTTCTTTCTGAAGTTCTCTGACTGTGTGGAGTGCAAGCAGAACACAGCATTCACCGTTCAAATCCTGTCGAATGACCAGTCCTGAGAAGGGGAGGTCGGACCGGGGTGAGCGGTGGGGGCTTGTATTACTGTCCAGGCAAAGGGGTGTGAGACACATGGGGCTGCGAGCCTTTCCAGAATACCCAGAGGCGGCGGCATTGACCAGCCAATGGGAGGGCCCCAAAGGCTTGGGCCGCGGCCCTGCTGGAAGGGGAAAGGCCCTTGGGCGGGAGCTAATGGTGTGGGGGTTGGGGGGGACCTCGCAAAGCAGGGGCCTGCCTGCTCTGTTTCTACACTTGAAAAAGTGCCAGTGAAGCTAGCCTCACAGGCGCTGTGGGCACAGACCAAAGAGAAGCAGATATTAGGTATCTCAAGTTGGATTTTCTGATGGCCAGGGTTCTCTCTAATCTAATCTTTGCAGGCCGAGTGACAGGCTTGCAGATTGCAGGGAAGTGATAGATGTCACCTATCTTGAGTTCAGTTAGGCTGTTGCTCTGCTCTGAGCAGCATACCTCTCCCTGCTCCCAACCAGCAAATGGGAGGGAGATTTGTCCTGATCTCTAGGTCCCACGCTGGGGAGACCAGACCCTTCAAGTGCCCACCCGACGCAGACCGGGTCTCAGAGTGACCTCCCAGGGCCCAGGCCTGCTGGATGGTGGCATGATACTGGGATCAGAGCTGGAGACCTGACAGGTTTTGCAGAGGGCCCAGTCTGGGTGGGGAGGGCCGTCGGCCAGGCAGGGAGGTTCTAGATGCAGACGGACGACTATGGGGAACTGTGAAGTGGAGAGAAATAGAGCAGAGCTGGGCACATGGGGCGGAAGGTTTGTCTGGGCACCGCTGGGCCTTGGGCTGCTCCCTGTGTGTCTTTCCCAGCACTGAGCTGGGCTCTCCACCATCTCATCCCATCACAACTGGGAGTGTGGGGCCCGAGGATGCCTGCCAACTTCTACAGCGAGTGCTCTCTGCCTCCCACTTGCCTCCCACCCCCAGACCACTGCCCCCAGAGATTAGTAAAAACTGGAAAATTAGAAGCAGGAGGGAAGTTTGGGGGAAGCCGAGCCTGCAGGATGACTGTGACGTGTGCAGGAACACGAGGGTTTTTACAGAATGGGTGTTGAGTGGGTGGTTCTCTCTCTTCTGCTCTGGACAGAACACAGGAAACGGGCTCAGGCTGCAGCTGAAGGGCTGGGTTAGAGGTAAGGGGGGCGGTTTACCGGTGCATGGGTGAGCCCCGGGAGCCCCACCGTGTGAGGCCATCCGCACAGGTGGGTCGGTGCTGCCTTGTGGTGGTGACCCATCCTGAGGCTGGTTTCTGGGACAGGTGCAGGGCGCCTCTTGGGCGGGGGGTCGCTCAGCTCTGAATTCCAGCCCAGTGATGGAGCCAGCCCCAATCTCAGTTTCCCCATCTGTGTATTAACACAATGGTTTCTACCTCGTGGGATTGCTGCGATGATCAGGGGGAAAAACATATTTAAAAAATGTGTTTTTAGTTTGGAAATACTATGTGAACACCACCCCCCAGCGCAGGAGGGCGCCCGCCAGCAAGGGCTCTGGGTTGGGATGAATCGCTGCATGTTTCGGGGAGCACTCTGGTCCTCTTCTGCGCTCACCCACATCCCCCTGCACCTTCCCAAGGCACAGCAGACGCCCCCTGCCCAAGTCACTGAGCAACTTGCCGGAGTCCAGGCCATGGGCGAGGGCCTGCCGAGAGCCCCTCCGTTGTCTTCCCCTTGTGCTCCTGATCTTTGTCAGGAAGCAGCCGGGAGGTACAGGAATGAAAGTAGTGAGCAGAGCAACATCGCAGTCTGAGGTCACTCCTGCCTGGACCCTGGTGCAGCACCCGGGGCCCCGGGGAGGGAGGTTTCATTTATCCCTGATGGCTCCAGGCCTGGGTGGCCCCTCATTCCCCAAATCCCTCAGTGGGAGTCCCTGTCTAGGGGCTGGGCTGGCCTTTGGCGGGTGGAGCCCTCCTTCCGCTCCTGCCTCTGCAGATCCCTGAGGCCGAGTCCAGCCTCTCCTGCTGTCAGGGGCTGATTAGCAGCCAGGCGGAGCAGAAGGGTGGTTATAGGAGGGGAAAGAGTGGGGAAGTGGCAGAAGTTGAAGAAATCTCACAGGGCTCTGGTAGCGGGGGGTTCTAGTTCCTGCTTGCCCTTGGCCTCCGGCTCCCCTTCCACCCTGCGGAGAGCAGGGTGCCACTGACTCAGCTCCTTCTTCAGGGGGTGACTGTGGCCAGGGGTCAAGTGCATTTCCCAGCTGGTCTGGCCTGGATGCCCCCTACTCAGGGAGTGGGAGAGACAAGTGACATCCTGAGGTTCATAGGGTCAGCGGTGCAGGTGCGACCCCCCCTCCAGTGGACAGGCTGGGGCCCCCTGGGCTCTCCTCAGGGCCCCCCTCTGGCCATGGAACCTTGGCAGAGTTCTCAGTGTTCCTCCCGTTTCCTCACCCGTAACACAGATGTTATCTACTCCCGGGCAGGTGCGTTAGTCACTCCGGCGCCACGACTACGTATCACAACCCGAGCGGCTTAGCCAGCAGAGCTCTATGCTGTCAGGCTTCTGGAGGCTCGACGTCCACTGTCAGGGTGTCAGCAGGGTCCGTTTCTTCCGGGGTTGCCAGGGAGACTCTCTGCCCTGGCTTCTGGTGGTTTGCTGAGCACCTGTGTGCCAGGCTCTGTTCTGAGGGCTTCAGCCCCTGAAGACCCTGCGCCCTGGACCTGCCCCCCTGTGTTGGCTGGTGGCCCTTCCCTGCCGGATGCTGACTCTCGGCCCCCAGGATGGGGCCCTGGGACTGCTGCCCAGCTCTTGTGTCCCTGCCCTGTCCCCCTCCAGCTGGACCAGGATTCCAAATGAAGAGCATTCCTCTTGCTGAGTCTAACAGGTGTGGCCGCCTTAGGAACCAGACAGGGACTGACTTGGACTTCTTTTTCTCCTTTCTCGTTTGAATGTTAAAAACCACAGGTGAGGGCCCAGTCCTGGTGCCTCTTGGGATTTGTCCCTCTGCCCCCAGCTGCTGATGTTACTGCCGTCCTGGGTTGTAATTAGGGCCCGGGACGGACAGTGAATGGATGGCCAGGGTGGGGTGTGTCCAGTGGGGGACACCTTCTCCGAGACATCCAGCAGCATTCCGCAGACAGTGGCTTTCTGGGAAAGGGGAATTACAAAGCGAGTCAAGCAGCCAGTTCACCACGGAGATGGCCTGAGGCCTCGGCCACGTTGATCCTCTCCCCTGGACAGGCTGCTGCCCAGCCTCGCCCCCTGGTTCAGGGGCGGGGGCTTCGGGGCACTTTCGTCTATTCGTTGTCTTGGCCAGAAACAGAGCGCTCTGCTCTTAGCTGTGAGGCCTGAGCTGCTGACCTCTCACTTGGCAAAGGGGAGGGCAGTTTTGCTTGGAGAAAAGGGTGGGCACGACCAGCAGGAGGCCCCTCCCTGGCCTCTCCCATTCCCTCTCTCTGGCCTTCCCTCCCTCTTTCTATACCCGTCTGTCTGTGCCTTTTATATGTTTAGCCCATTTTTTCAGCCTCTTCTCTGTGTTTCCCTGCGTTCCCCCTGTCTCTCTCAGCCGTGTCTCTCTGCCTTTCGGTGTGTCTTCTGTGCTCCTGAGCCACATCCCGCCCGCGCTCCCAGCTGGGTGCAGGGATCTGTGCGGACCCCGGTGGGTGCGGTCCACCACGACGGAGGGGACACCGCTGTGACAGATCTCTCCTTCGCACAAATGAAGGACAGCAGGAGCTCTTTGGAGAGATCCTTACAGGCGTCCCCTTACAGGCCCATCCGCCAGGACAGCCCCGAGTGCAAGCGTAGCCGGCAGCCCGCTGAGGGCTGGACGCTGGCCCTCTCCTCTCCGATCTGCGCTCTTCTGCCTAGAGGCCTTTGAGAGGTGGAAAAGGAAAAAAGTATCCTCCTTCCTTTTCATTTGGAGGCAACTTGGATTTTGTTCTTGTGTTGAACAAATTAGTCTAAAAAATTATTATGGTTTCTGTTTCAGCTGTGCTTGCCGTGTCAAGATTTGAATCCGAATATCGGAAGAATGATTAGTTTGTGTCAGCGGGGCTCTGACGGACGGCTCTGTTCTGTCCCCCGGTGGTGGCGGGTGCCTGCACCTTCCAGGCTGCCTCCTGAAGCCGCGCCTTCCCTCCCCCTGCCTCTGATTTTCTTTCCTTTTCCACTTCCCCTGCCCCGATCTAGGTCTCTGTAAGACATAGCCCTGGCTTTTTTTGGACAGAAGGCAGCCAACATTCATCATAATCTTTACACATGTCAGACTGTGCCAGGAATTCCTCCCCGTCCTTCCACTGAGAGCTCCTACCTCCCCAGGGAGATAGATAGGATTTGACCGTTCCCATTTTACAGATGGGCAGAGACTTGAGGAGCGTACAGAGACTTGTCACAGGTCATGCAATCGGGCAGGGCTGCCGGGGCCCACGCACGGTTGTTGGAGGTTGGAGCAAGTAGCAGTGGACGGAACGGCTGGAGGGGATGTGTGTGCGTGTGTGCGCGCATGCAAGGGAGTGCACGTGCACCTCCATCTAATGTGCGTGTGCATGCATGCCGTGCACGTGGTGGGTGGGGCTGGGTGGGAGGAAGTCACACCGTGGCTGGGGATGTTGCAGGAACAAGTTTTGGGACCAAGGATGGGGCACCGAGGACACAGTGTGGAGTCTGCCCATTATCCTGCGGGGCAGGATGACACAGTGTGGAGACACGGTGACAATTTTAAGTGGGAAAGTGTGTGGTCAGGAGTGTGGTTTGGAAAGCTCACTCTGAGAGCAGTTTGGAGGGTGGATTTGGGAGTAGCAGTGAGAGGGGAAGTTAGGAGGCCATAGCAAAACGCTGGGAGGAAGCCAGTGATGGTTGGTGGCAGCAAGTGGCCATAGGGGAGGACACGGGTACCCAAGATGAAGGAGGTAGAATCTCCAGGACCAGGGAGCAGGCTGGATGTGAGGGCTGAGAGCAAGGGGGAGTGCACACGGTGCTCGGGGTTCTGGCTAGCATGCATGTGTGTGCACCGAGTCCCTTCCCCAGGATAGAAGGGACAGTAAGAGGGAGGAGAGGTGGGCTTGGGGGCAAAGGGGCTTTGAATGCAAGACTTTGAGAACCAAAGTCCCTAATTCTCTCCATTCTACTGTCCCAAAGCTAAAGGAGTGGGAGTGAGTACCCCAACCCTGGAAGTATTCAAGCCTAGTCAGATGGCCTCTTAGTGGGGATTGTTTAGAAGGTTTTTCTGTCCTGGGAGGGCAGGTGGAGGGTGTCTTAGTCAGCTTGGGCTGCCCTCCAGAGCACAAATTGCTGAAGACTGGCAGGTTTAACTGCAGAGATTCTCACGGTTCTAGAGGCTGGGGGTCCAGATCAAGGTCTGGCAAGGTCAGGTTCCCATGAGAAAGTGATGAAGAGAGAGCTCTGGTCTCTTAAGGCCACCAATCCAGCGGCATGGCCCTGACCTTGGTCACGGTCCTCGGGGCCTAGGGGGTGCATGGAGAACAGAAGAGCCACCTGTGTGCGGGGCTGGCCTCTGCCTCTGCCACCCCGCATTTCATCGTTCCGTGGAAGTCACCTTGGCGCCAACAAGCTGCTCCGGGTGCCCCGTGGCTGCCGCCGGTGCATCTAATTAGTCCTGTCCTCCAGCTGACAACTGTCACCCCTCTGACTAAATGGTGGTTTCCCCCTCAAGTGCTTTCCTCTGGCAAAGATAAATATTAATTATCTCCCTTTATTTCATGATTATTCATGGGCGCCAGTGTCACCCCATCACAGAGTGAGGAGTCGGCGCCGGGAGATGGGAAAAGTGGTTCATTGTAGCGAGCTGCCCAGCAATCCTGGAGCACGTCAGACTGTCCTTGCTCGGGGAGCCCGGCCTGTCTGTCCCCGGGCCACCTCGGAGCTGTGCCTGATGCGTGAGCCGCTGTCCCAGGTGGAATTTCAGGGCCCAAGGGAAGAGACGCCATTTGCCCTGCCAGGCAGTGCAGGGGAGAGGCGCTCCCTTAGAACCCAAGCCGGAGCTCGTTCTCACCTGGAAGACACCTGCACGGTTCCGTGCTGACAGGTGAATAGACGCCCACAGGACACCCAGGACGCTGCGGGCAACAGGCAGGCGCTGGGGACTGAGGCAGGGTCAGAAGATACGGCCCGATACGTGTGCAGGGCTAAGGCCAAACCTGGACACATGGCAGGAGCCGACTCTGGGCCTGGGGGGCGGGGTGTGAATTTGTGTGTCCTGCCGTGTGTGTGTGGGGGGGTGGGTGTGGGGGCGGCTTTTTGCACATTGGGGTGCCAGAGAGTAAGGGGAACACAGGGTCCATTTCTTTGCATGATGCACCTTCTCAGCACATGGGGTTTAGCAAATATCTGTTCATGGACTGAGACACAGTGGAAGGGGTGCTGCTCACCCCTCAACTCTGGCTGTGCTGTCCCTCCCAAGGCTGCTGGCCTGGAGGTTGCCGGCATATGGCCCAGAGTCTCCAGCGTGGCAGGTGGACAAGGCATCCCAGGATACCCATCACTTCCAAGTAACAGAGCAGGTCTGGAACTACAATATGAGGTGGTCTTAACTGGAATGACATCAAATAATGTCTAGTCAGGCACTGTCCATCCCTTTATTATTTATTATTTATTTATTGGCACTGTCCCATCTTTGAGTCTTGTCATCGATTCAGATGGAAAACCTTTCAGCTTCTCTGTGGCGAACTTTAAAATTCTCAGTTGGGGGGCGCCTGGGTGGCTCATTGAGTTGAGCATCTGACTCTTGCTTTCAGTTCAGGTCACAATCTTGGGGTCCTGAGATTGAGCCCCATGTCGGGCTCCATGCTTGGCCGGGAGTCTGCTTGAGATTCTTTCTCTCTACCTCTGCCAGCCCCTCCCCCAAATAAATAAATCTTAAAATAAAATAATTCTCAATTGGTGTTCCTCTCTTTCTCTCTGCCCCTCCTCCTGGCAGGTGACAGGGCGGACCGGCCGCTGGCCTCCAGGGGGTGCTCAGGCCCGTGTGCCGGCCTGCCTTGGCCCATCTGCCACACAGAGGGAGAGGCAGGGGTGGAGGGGCCCGGGGGAGCCAGGAGGGATTTGGAGAGGACCAGCCCCCCCGCCCCCATTTGCTCACGGGGAGCCTCCTCTTCAAGAGGCAGTGTCATAGAGGATGGAGGACCACAGTAGAGTCCAGGACACCCGAGCTTCTACCCCAGCCAGCTTTCGCTCACCAGGTCCGCCTGTGAATGCCCCCTGTCTTTCTGACCCTTGGCTTCTCCGTGAAACGGAGCTGGTTTGTGAACCGAGGCTAAAGAGGGAGGGGGTATGGAACAATAGTTCTAAGCAAAATTTCTAGAAATCTCGTTTTTCAAGATGGATGGGAGGGTTTTGCTGCGCAAACCAAATAATAATGTTTGCCCCAGGGTCGTAGATGTAGTGAGACAGTGCCCTGAGGCATCGCCTGAGGCCCATGTGTGTGCTTGTGGGACACTCGGCCCCTCCCAGGCATTGCTGGGGACTCTGGGGAGTGAGCACCTCCCCATCCCACTTTGCTCACCTTTGCTCACCCCTGGCCAGGTGGCCACGAGGGGTCTTCCCACAGGTGGCCTCTGACCAGCGGGTCACAGCATTTGTAGGTCTGCCCTACTCCAGCAGTGACAGAGCCCCTCCCACCCCGTGTCCCCAAGCAGCCATGTTCACCTGGCTTCACCCACGCCAGGGCTCCAAACCAAGTGTCTTCTCCCCTCTGCCCTCTTCCCTCCTGCTCCTGCCCTTGAGCCTGGCAAACTGAGCCTCAACACCTCACTCTGAAGAATCTGCCCTTGGGGTATCTCACTGTTTAGGGCCCCCCCAAACAGCGGGGGAGCCCTCGCCTCACATCTGCGGGAATGAGCGGCCCGTCTGAGGGAAGGTCTCTGCAGAGGCTGGAGTTCTTTCCGAATGTCAAGCTGATGCAGTTACCAAAACAGACAGACTGAAAACTAAAGTCGCCTGCTCTGTGTTAGGTCTCCCTCCACACAGGACAGGCCGTCCTGTGCTAAGTTTCTCTTCCAGAAATGCTTTAAATTGTGGCAAAATACCCATAACATCAAAATTTGCCATCTTAACCATTTTTAAGTGGGCAGATCCGTGGAACAAAGTTTCTCTTCCACAATTTTTAATATCTGTTCCCACCTGACAGTGCCACCTAATTCCCCAGGGTAGAACAAGACACCATTCGCAGTCGAACGTCCCCGTGCTTCCGCAAATGGCGCCCTTGCCCTCGGGTGGCGTCTTCTTGGCTGCAGCCCTCTCAGCTGAAGCTTTGGATTCTGTTGGCCCCAGAATTCTCCGCTTTGAGCTCCGTGACTTTGGACACATGTCTTTGGCTTTCTTGTCCATGAACTATACATAGCGAGGCTTCCCCTGGGGAGAGAGACTAGAGTAGGATAATGATGCCCAGACAGCAGCCGTCGCCCACCGGCCCCAGGAAAGGCCCATCTCCCCAAGGCCGCCCTTGGGGGGTCACGAGCGGCTTCTTCTCCAAGCAGGAAGCGCGGAACAGGCTGGATCCTGTCAGAACAGGTTAAAAAAAAGCTCCAACTCCAGCAGGAAGAGACTGGGTGAAAACTAGCCCGGCCTGAAGCCGATCACTGACCTCCTGCTTCGTGAAGTCGATATGGACTCTCTGTTGCCTCTTTGTGCCTTCACCTAATAGGAAAGTCCCTGCAGGTGTGAGCTGGGACTTACAAAGGAGGTCGGGAGATAGCAGCCCTGGAAAAATAATTCCACCTATAAACACCTGTGTTAACAAGTGCTGTATTTGTACAGCTATTTTCTTTTTCAAATACTGTTTACACACACCTATTCTCTCATCCCGCTCAGGTGTGGGTTGCATGGCATCTGGGGACCCACTGGCTGGCGGCCAGCCTGCCCGGCAATGTGCGGCTCGGAGGCCGGGCCTTCCTGGGGCCTGTTGTGGTACACGATGCTCCCAGGGCGACTGCCTGGAGCCCAGCCAAGTCCTGATGAGCCTGAGGACTGAGACCTCCGTGGGGCAGGAGGGACCGAAGGGCGGGGGGTGGGGGGGTGGAGGCTTAGGGGACAGTGACCCCAGCTGGATGAAAGAGGACACCTGCTTTGCTCCTCCTGGCCAGGTCGCTTTGCATTTTCACACTGAAAGGAAATTTGAACCCCGCAACCACCTGATTACAACTCCCAGGACTCAGGAGTGGGAGATGCCAAAGACCAACAATGAGCAGAGGGCGGGAGAGCCCCGGTCTATAAGAACTCTAGAACTTGGTTAGAATCCCATCGAACTCCAGGGAAGCCCTTGGGTCTCACCTGGCGAGAGGCCTCAGCCGCCTTGCAGGGGAGACTCACTGTCTTCGGATGCCTGATGCTCAGGTGCTGGCTCCGCTTGACACAGGAAAAATCTCCAAATCAGTGTCATGTGGGGGCAGTTAAGAACAATGGCCCCGGTGGGAGAGCCAAACATCTCTGCACATTACTTACCATAAACCTTTTATCTGGAAGAGCTGTGTGTTTGCAGAGAAGCTCCTCCCCCATGCCGTCCTGCCAGCTTCTGGCAAAGCTACGGAGCGTTTTTTTCATCCGGGCACCAGCGTCACTCACCGTGAACTGAACGCCACAGGTTATCGGGATCTCACCAGCGTTTCCTGGGTCCTTTTCCTGCCCCAGGATCTTCTCCAGGATCCCTCATCCCATTTGGTTTCGCGTCTCTGGGGCCTCCTCTGGTCTGTGACAGTTTCTCAGACCTTCCTTGTTTTGGATGACCTTGAGGGTTTTGAGGTCGGGTGTTTTTGTAGAATGTCCCTCACGTTGAGCCTGTCTGATGTTTTTCTCATGGTTGGACTGGGGTTAAGGGTTTGGAGGGGAGCCCACAGAGGTGAAGTGTCATTTCATGACATCATGTGCAGGGAACGTTCCACGAGGCACTTCGTACTGCTGAGGCGGCCTTGAGCAGCGGCGGGCTCTGCCAGGGTCTCCAGGGTAGTCGTCCCATGCCCTTCCACACCGTCCTCTCTGGGGGCAAGTCACAGGCCGCCCACACCCACGGTGGGGGGCTGGTTCCCTCCACCTCTTGGAGGGGCAGAACTGACATAAATGATTTAGCATTTTCTTGCAAGGGCGAATCATTTCTTCTCCCTGTTGTTTATTGACACAATCATTTATTATGGGTGTGGTAATATTTATTTAAACTTTAGGCTACCCGCCCCCCCTTCAGGTTGGCTCGTGGGTCCAAGACATGCTCCCATCCATGCGGTTTTTGGGTGCTTCCTTAATTAAGAAGAAAGGTACTGCTTTACTTGACACCTGCTGGCTTCTGTTTTAAGCACTTTATTTGCATTTTCACCGTTTAATAATAGCCACTCATTTCTTTCCCTAACACACTCTCTCTCTTCCTGTCTGAAACGAAGTTTTCACTCTTGTCCTAAGCGTGGCTTCGCGGGGTAGTGAGGAGCACGGACAGGGAGGCAAGTGGCCGAGTTTGTCCCCCAGTTCCGCTCCTCACCAGCTGTGTGACCTCGAATACCAGCCCCCGGCCTCTGATCTGTGAGATGGCGACAACCACGTAGCTCAAGGCCGCAAGCGCCTGAGACCAGTGCACACAGGTGCCTGGCATGGGAGGCACGCAGAGGGGCAGCTTTGCCATCCTGGCTCTGTCCCGAAGTGACTACGTACGTGATCTTTTTGATTCTTCGAAACTCGGTTTTCCGGTCTGTAGAATTGGGACCGGACCAGATGGCCTCGAAGATTGCTCTCCTGACGTCGCACGTGGGCTCAGGTACCGTTGGCTGGTGGGGATGTGTGGTGGGGGATGAGGACAGGAGAGGGGCCCGCAGCCATGCCAACAGGAACTCCACAGCCCGGCCCGTGGCCAGCCCCAGCCTCAGCTCAGAGTGAGCTCTGTGATCTGCCAAGCAGAGAAAGATGGCTTTTTGCACTAAATTTGATACTAAAAAATGTAACCTGCGCGTCTGGGCTGAGCCCGCATGTGCTTCAGCACATAGCATACCTTGGCTGGCTGGGCACCAGCTGGGGATCGGAAGCCAGTCCAGCCTGATAGAGTGTGAGGTATCTGCTCTCACTGGAGAGCACGTGTGTTTCGTACGTTCTTAGATGTCAGGTCTTTCAGCTTGGTGTGTCCTTCTCTACCCACAGTGGTATTTGTCAGCTTCTGTCGAAAACCGGGATTTGGGTTGGGGTATGAGGTTGGGTTTCTGGTGTGATTTTCCGAGGTTACAGGTGCTGAAACCAGGGCCAGGCCTGGTAGTCAGTGGGGTGTGGCTGCTCACTGAGCTTCCTGTGGGAGCTGGGCCTCAGTCGGTGATGTGGGCCAGGTCGCCAGAGCAGAAAAGGGGCAGATTGGGAGGGCGGGCTCTGGACATGGTGCTGGGGCAGGGCTGGGGGAGCAGACCAGGTGCCCACAGCTTGTCTGGTTTAGCCTGGGGGAGAGTGGCTGCGGTGGGGGTGCAGGGAGGGCTGCTTAGGGCAAGAGGAAGAAGGTTAAGGCACTCACCCTAACTAGGTCACAGGTTAGCGGGAGCCCAGGGCTTTGGTCAAGGAGGTGGATGTTCCAGGGGTCAGGGCTGTCAGGGGAGGGAGAGAAGGAGAAGGGGCATCTAAGTGTGAGCCTCGGTGATGATGGGCCCAGGACAGCAAAGGAGGGCTCAGAACACCCAGTCAAGGGAGTGTGTGGTAGTAAGGACAGGATCCAAGGGGACAGGCCGACTGGCCTTCCTTCTGTACAAACAGTTGCAGGAATTACTGTACAGATGTTTTCCCGCGTGTGTATAAGGATGTTTGAGGAGGCCGTGTTTGCAATGGAATAAAATGGAGACAGTGAAGATGTCCAGTAGCAGGGCATTGGGCTTATCTGTGATATGTGTCTATATAATGGGATACTTGGGGCGTATTGAAAAGAATAAAATAGGCCTGTAGGAATTGGTGTAGAAAACATTGCAAACACACATTGCAGAGGGAGAAAAACCAAGTGCAGAGCACCGAGAATTAGGTATCATTTGAATAAAAGCGAACCTACAAATGGTGCTGGGATATTGTATCATTTAGGATGGGTTTTCCTGCAAGGAACAGAAAACCCAACTAATAGTGGTTAAAAAAAATAAGGGTTTATTTTTCTCATGTCACCCCACACCTGGAAGGAAGCAGTTGCTTCTTACCAAGGTTTTCAGGGACCTGGGTTCTTTCTTTCCTGTGCCAACTCCACGGAATATGTTGGCATTTAAATCCTTACCCTTACTTCCTCATGGTCCTAAAGTGGCTGCTATAGCTACAAACATCACATCCAAGTACAGGGAGTGAGGAAGGGGACTGGTCTGTGCCAGACACAACTGTCTTTTTAAATTATTATTACTATTTGGTAATCGAGAGCTTTTCAGATGCCACCTGGCCCCTCCTTCCCCTGCCATGGGCCAATTCGCCCCCACGTCTCGTTGCCTGGGACAGGGCCACTGGCCACCGACGGGTGAGGCCTGAGTGAGCAGGCTGCTGATGCTGGGAGGCAGACCCCTGTGCCGGGCACCTTCGGGGACAGAGGACAGAGGCAGGTCTCAGGCAGGTCAGCACTAGCAGTGGGGAGAGAAGGAAGGCAGGGGCGGGGGGGTGGGGCAAGGGGCTGGGAGATCTGGATCCCCTCATTTTCGGAACATTGACTTGGTGGGCGCTCATGACTTTCTTGCTGCCTCCTCTTCTAGTGGGCCGCGTCAAAACTATTTTTTTTTAAAAGATTTATTCATTTATTTGAGAGAGAGAGAGCACGTGCGTGCATGAGTGGGGGGAGGGGCAGAGGGCGAGAGAGAGAGAGGCAGACTCCCTGCTGAATGCAGATACCCCTACGCCCCAGTGTGGGGCTCGATCCCACAACCCCGAGATCATGACCTGAGCTGAAACCAAGAGTCAGACACTTAACCGACTGAGCCACCCAGGCGCCCCTCGACACTAACTTCTGAGGAAAATCCCTGCCTGCCCTGCCGTAGGGACTGACGTGTGTTTCTAATTCTGCTCACCAGCTGGACACGTGTCGCTGACGACACATCATGAAGCAGAAATGGGAAGACGAGCTGAATCATTCCTTGAACCAAGTGACTGGGATGATATTGGAAGAGAGCGGAGGACCACGTGGTTTTGCTTTTCCTGCGGGTGATCTCACTTCCGGCGGTCAGGGAGCATTTGTGCTGCAGCACTTGGAGGCGAGGTCCCGAGAGAAGCGGAGGCCAACGGCCCCGGTTAGTGCTAACTTTGTCTTTTCCTGCCCAACGAGTGATCTGTGGTGGCCCTGAGGAAGGATGTGTCATGGAGACTCAGGACGGAACTTCGTGTGGACCAGAGAATGGAAGACGCTGACCTTGACCTGGATTTAGAATAGAGCTGCAGATTTTGCAGAACGGTCCCCCAGCTCTCCATCCATCTATCTATAGGAGGTTCTTCCCCATCAAAGTCTAAGGTGGGTTATACTTAGTTTGAGCCCTTAAAATTTCTCTTTAGCAAAGGATCAATCTATACCAGTGTGTATTTGAGTTGCTTGTGTGTGCAAGAAAAAAATCAGCGTCGTGTGAATCTTGATGCTCATGAATTGAAAAGCCAGAGGAGGGTGGTGCCTCCCCAACAATATTGGGACTGAAGAAGTCCAGGAAGGATTATATAGAAACTCAAAGATTTTTCTGGTAGCCATTCCTTAAACTACAAAGTATACATACTGCCTAGATCTGAGAACCTAAGGGCAAGTGTATCAGTCAGAGCTCACTGCAGGAAACAGAAACTGCTCCAGATATATTAAGCGGAAAGGGTCTTCATACAGGAGGTTTGGTCTTTAGAAAGGGCTGAAGGAGCAGGTTCTAGGCTGTGCTACTGGATGACACCTAGAAGAATACAGAACTGGCCATCAGGAGAGCAGCTGCAAGGTGGCCTGGGCAGTGCCTTCCAGTTCTTGCCTGGGACAGAAGGAAAGGTCAACTGGGCCACTCCAGAGTCCAGCTCACAGGGCAATGCCAACAGGTGTTGTGCAGCTAAAGCGGTTGTGTGGAATACTGATTCTCTGGGAAAAGTTTGACTCAGAAACACCTATGCTTTGGGTGGTTAAGTGATGAAAAGCCACCTTTTCTCCCGGTTTCCACATGCAATTCTAGATGCTTCCGGTCTCAGCTCTACCGTATTTCCTATGTGGCCTTGAACAAACCTCAGCTGCCCCCGTTGTCAAACAAAGGTGTGTGACAAACGTGCAGGTGGCTTTGGGCTTTGGGGCGACTCCTCACAGTATCTCTTCGCTCATGCTTTGGGTCTTGAGCGGAGCTAGTCTTATAAACACTTTTGTGAAGAGCAACTCTTTGTTCCTGGGTTTTCCAGACTTTAAGGGCACTTCACGGGCGGTGGGGGGTGGGGGGTGGGGGGGTGGATGGCTCATGGAGATCAAAGCAAATTAGGAGGAAGAAAACTTGTGGAACGTTTGTAAGGCACGGGCAGAAGTGGACTGTTGCCCAAGCGACCGCGTCTGCTGTGAAATGCGAGGCTTCGTTGCCCCCTGGGCTCTGTCTCATTTGCTGCCTCCAGGGCTGGCCTCCTTTTGCAGATGAGGACCAGTGGCTCGGCCAGCTCTGGGACGTTGGGGTGAGGCTACAGAGACCACATGATGGTAGAGAGGAGACCGGTCCTGTGATAGGTACCCTCTCCCAGCGAGAGTAAGGGGCCTGTCTCCTGGGAGGTTCTGCCAGTTCCCAGCTGGGCTCCTTCGTATCCAAAAGAGGAAGCGGAGGGAGTCAAAGGTTTAGGATGGGGTCCCTCCTGCCTGTCTGCCTGGCTCCAGTGGTATGCTGGCAGATGTTTAACAACTGACCATGAGAAAAAAAAAGCCCACGTTTGACCATTTTTGTGGTGTAAATACTCTCATCATGCCGATTCCAAGCTGCTGATGAGACATCACTAAGTGCAAGGTCACACTTGGCTTAGCCATCCAGGGAGGGCTGGCTTTAGCAGACCACCGACTTAATGGTCCCCCTCATACCCGTTGGTGAAAGCCCCCATTACTCATGGAGGGGAGAAGCGAGACCAGCCTGGGGATCATGGAGACTAAGGGGAACACACAGGCTGCCGGGCCTAAGGGGTCTTGCCCTGAGGAGGCACTGACGTCACACTGGGGTGGAAGATGGTCTAAAGTCATGTGTGGTGACTGTTCTCCAGAAGGGATGGTTTTAGGGTACCACCGTAACCACTTCCTATCCCACGCCAGTGACCTCAAGGACTGGTCTAAGTGCACAGAGTAAGTAACTGCCCATGTAAAACTCTTGCCTCAGCTCTGTGAATAAGCTCATTTATTGGACGCCTCAGAGGGAGTGGTGCTCCTTCCCTAGTAGACCAGAGCGGGAAGACGGGGCACAGGCCTGAGGCCTGGACAGGACCCCGGGCTCTCGGCCTACATGGAGTCATTTCCGCACCCCCCCGGCCCTACTGGAAGCTCACGCTCCCTTACCTGTGGCTTGTTCCTCCTTCTTTCCCTTGTTCCAGGCCTAGGAAGGGGCTGTTGTCCCAGGGCTTGCTGAGGACATTCAAGGGTTGTCCCTCGAGCATTGGAGAAGCACCGCAGAGACCCCTTCCAGCAGTGTGGCTGAGTGGGGCTAGCAATGGGCCACAGGGGTGAGCCATGAGGAAGAGGTCAGATGACCCCTTGCCTGGTGCCTCCAGGGCTTGCTCAGGACTCCAGTAGGAAGTAACTCCAGGACCCCTCCCCCATCTCTAATTCTGAGCCTCACACACCATTGCGTCCTTGGGAATATTGCCTCTAGGACCCCCCTCCCCGCCCACTGCAGGTACATTGGCCGTCTGGGGGAAAATGCTGAGGATATAAGAACTCGGATGGGCCCCAGTTCAGTTGGACATGGAATTCCCCCTCTGGCACTTCTGAGCTCTGTGATATCAGACCTGTCACCTAACCTCTCTCGGCCTTGGTCTCCTGTACGTCGCTGTGAAGCGAACTGTTGTCATTTTTACTGATACTGATTGTGAGAAGGAAGGAGGCACATGTGTAAACGTTAAGTGAGATCATGGAAATGCACCAGGCCCGGGCTGGGCACACAGTTTCTCAAATCCTAATGTGGAGTGAGTGCTGTGTGTGTGGTTTAGGGCACTGTGATTTCAGCCTCGTAGAACCCTGTGAGGAGTCACAGCTCTTAGTAACCCATCCTCCAGATGATCTGACTGGGGCTGAGGGCCACAGAGCCAGGCCGTAGCTGAGTGGGTGTTCCCTTGGCTCTCAGCTCCGAGGCCACCCAGGAGACCCTGCCACCTCCTATCCAGGCTTCCCTCTCTTTTTGCCGTGTTTGAGGAACTCGGCTCAAGAACCACCAGCCACAGTCCTGAATGGGCCTTTGCTTCCAGGAGGATAGCAGGATGGAGGCAGGATCACAGCAGGTATGCAATGATTTCTGTTTGCTTCTTGCTTCTTTAGTTTTTCCTCTGACAACATTCATAGAGAGCTGCGCTGCTGGACGTTTACTGCCCACCCTGAGGGCTGGCAGGGCCCTGGCTGGAGAGGAAGAGGACAGCCAGGTGGAGGAGGGGGAGGAGGGGCAGGAGGAGGAGGAGCCTGGAGCCGGAGCACGCTGTTCCTGAAGGTGTTTAGAAAGTGACGCTTTCTCCCCGCTGAGCTTCCTTTGGGCTGAGGGGTTCCTGAGACATTTGCAATGTAAAGGACCGCCATCCTCCATGACGCAGGGGACCAGATACCATCGGAACAAGAGTATATTTAGAAGACAGGAAATAAGCCCTCCAGTCTGCCCTTGACTTTACCGCAGGCGTTTTCCCCTTGTGAGCGCCCCGGAGTTGACAGAGAGGCTGCAGGGCCTAGTGAGAGGAAATGGCTAGGGCCTTCGAGCTAATGCATCCTTTCTTCCCTTTTTCTCCTCCTTTTCTCTCTCTGTTTCTATGCTTGCAGGCTCTGCTGGGGTTGTCCCAACGTGACGGGGAGAAATTGCTAGGAACTGAGTCATTTTGCTGGATTTTTTCAGCTGAGTCCCTGATTAGTAAACCTGGTTCAAGAATGGGAAAATGCACAGGGCTATTTTTAAGTGTTCTCAGCAGCAACGTTCCTAATTCCTAGAACAGACACCAATTGCTTTTCTGCCTTCAAGTGTAGACAAACACTTAGCAGCTGCATGACCTTTGGCAAATTAGACTTGCTGAGTGCTGGTGTGCTCATCTGTAAAATGGGGCTAATACCACCTCCCTCAGAGGACGTGATGACTGTGTGCATGTCCTCCCCGCCCCCACCCCCGGGGCAGCGCCTCTGGTCACCGCAGGGGTCAGACTGACTCTTCCAGTACCAGCGTGGGGCCCACTGAGTTCCCCATGTATCAGTTTACAATCCACCGTGGGTCCGCTACTGGAAGACCCAAACTGAAACTTATACATCATCAGCCAGGGGAAACTTGGCAATTTTGTTCATAAATAAGCATTTGCCAAGCCCCTCTGCGCTAGCCCCGTTGAGGCCACTGGAGAGAAGCGACATGGCTGTGGCCAAGGACTCTGTCTGGGGTGGAGGCGGACACAGGGATGATGACAGTGGCTGTGATGAGTGGGAGGCACGTGCGGGGGCACCGGACTCAGCCTGGGGACTTTGGCAATGGCTCTTCCACACACCTCGCTGTCCATTCGTGAGAGTCCGAGGATACCCGGGACGCGGTGGTGTGAGAAAGACTGGGGACAGTGGATCAGGCATGTCTATAGGGATGCTCAGGGCAGGCACAGTCTCTCAGAATGAGCCGCGTGGGGTACACAACATTCCTAGGGAAACACGCGCATGTGTCTAGTATAAATAGCAGTTACTCTCAGGTTAGTGTCCACTGAGTGCTGGACACCGTGCACCGGGGTTTACGGTGGATTTGACCAGAGGTGGCTTCGGCCTCTGTGTGACGGGCCAACAGGAGGCTCACCCGGGCAGCGTGTGGGGAGAGAGTGGGATTAACCTCGCCGCGGAATGCTCCGAGGGCTTCACAAAAATCCTTGTTAAAGAACTTTAGCAGATTAATTGCTCCTCTGCAATATAATTCCTTGTGTCACATTACACCAATTTATATTATGTGTGAAATAGAATACATAATTAGCTATATTATATATTGCATAATTGCTGTCTTAGTTAATTTCCAGCCCTACAGCTTTCTTACCAGAGGGTCAGAGTTGAACTCAGATTAGTCAGTGTAGCTAATGGCTAGCATTTTCCTTAAGTTTGGCGGGGGGGTGGTGGGGGTGGGGGGACATGGAAGCGAAGGTTGGAAGGATTATAGGTGAGTCTTGACCCTGGGGAATTGGCATTTGGATTATTCTCGAATGACCTGGGTAATCCAGGTGTGATGGTCCGAATGCAGTGGGAGCAGAGCATCTCGGGCTTGGGAGGCTGCTGTGCTGGCGAGGATGCACACCCTCCCCGAAGCGTTGACCTGCGCCTCTCGGGGCAGCTCAGAGTCTCATGTGTGAAGTCAGGAAAATCAGGTTTCTCTGTTAAGAAAAAGCAAAAAACCCAGCACAGAAAGAAAGCCATCCACTGGGATGTTGGTGAGGGCCACACAAGAGTGATGGTTGTTGCCGGGAGAGAGCCACCGTGCACACTCGGGTGTGGTGATGGTGGGCAGCAGCAGCGCTGAGGAATCTGGAGGGTTCCATGGAAGTTCTCACGTGCATGGAGGCCCAGTGGGTTTACATCGTCTGAGGGCCTCCCCTGCCCCCTGGCCTCTGTCCAGCCTCCGTCCTCTCAGGAAAGGAGGCAGAGGTTAGTGCAGGGGGCCCCTTGCCAGCTCTGGCCTCGGGTTCTGCTTCCTGCTGTGCTCTCTAGCCGAGTGTGGGTCCTTGGAACACGGGGCCTCTCAGAGCGCCTTGGGGGACCAATCAAGACCCTCAAGCCTGTCCTTATGTTTTGCTGTTTGTCTGGAACCCACTGGGCACTCCACATTTGGTGGTGGGTGATGGAGGGCCAATGAAACGTGGAGAATGCCCCCAAAATTCTAGCTGTGTGGCTTCAGAGAAGCCATTTCCCCTCTTTGAGCATCAATCTGGCGGGGGGGGGGGGGCCTAGTACTATTTATGCCTATCAATGCAGGGAGAAGGACGCTGCATGAGATATTTACGGAACGTGCCCTGCACAGCGCTTGCGTACAGAAGGTATTTGATAAACAGGAACTATTATTAATAAAACACAGCAGTTTGGGAAAGCAGATTTGGCTTCTTTAAGGGAGCTGTCCTGGAGAGATTTTTACATCCTACTGTACTGCTAAAGAGACAACTAAATTCCTGTTTACATATAAACCTAAACCTCTTATTCTAACTGTGCTACCACCTTAAAAGATATATATTTATGCTTTTGGTTTTAACCGTTCGTATGTTTAAAAGCGGCACGTACTTCCAGAGTGATTATGCTAATGTACATTAAGGACTTCAACGATTGCCCTCGCTATACTAACCATCTATTTGAACTACATTGTGCAAATAAGATGTTATCTTAAATAAGCTCCTAATATAACTCAGTAATCATTATAATGCTTTTTGGTGAAATTGTGGTGTTACTACTGAATTTAGCCATGAGTCTCAAATACTGAACCTTTGAGCGAACACCAGCAGTGCCCAGTTGCTGCATTCCTGGCCCCCCAGGGGAGCTAGATGTGGCTGTCCTCGCCGGCTGGGGAGGGCCGGGCCAGGCTGTCCCAGGACCCCCCCCCCCCCACCACACACACCCACAGTGGGACGTGAGCCAGTGTGAAGCCAGAGCTAGAACCGCCTTTCTCAGAAGCCTCATCGAAAGAGGAAAAGGAACTATAAATACAGCCGAATGTACACATTCGTGTCTCTGCTGTCACATTCGAATGTGACAGCAGAGATAGGAGTGGGGCTTGGCCTGGCTCACCGAGGGGAATGCAGACCAGGAGGGACTGCAGCCCAGCTCCCGGCCCCCTCTGCCGGGCAGACCCCACCGGCATTGCCTCCTGATGCTCGCGAGGAGGGCGAGATGGGGCCGTGGGAGCTTTGGGGGCAGGTGGATTTCTTTCACTACCTCCAGGCTGAAAGAAGCACTCAAGTATTGAAGGTGAAACTATCAGTTTATCCTCACATCTCATTAATGCAACAGAAAAATAGAGCCTCAAGGTAAAAATGGAGGATTTAAAAATATAATGACCTTCCTGCCTTTTTAAAAATGTTAATAGTTGGAAGCGTTTGGCTTTAAAGAAGGAAATGAGAGCCACACCAGGAGAATGCAAGGAATCACATCAAACGCACTTCCAGGAGAACTTTGGTTAGCCAAGGAGTCTGAAGGGCAACATGGCCTCCAAGTTCAATGCCTGGCCTGGACATTCAGTGCTGCTCGCATGCAGCGCAGGTCCCTGGACTTCCTGCAGGGGAAGAACACAAATTTTGTTTGTTTGCCGTGGAAGGAATGCTGATCTGGAGTCAGCAGACCTAGGTGTAGGGTCGTTACAGCAGGTCAGTTCACCTCTCTGGGTCTGCGTATTCAGTGAGGCGATGTGTTATCCAAGGGACTCGTGTTCACTGCCTATTAATAGAGGGGCACCACGAAGCACCTGCTAAACTGCAAAGCGCTTTGCACATTTCAGGGGCTATTAGAATATCTGCAGAAGCCAGAGTGGAGAAGACCTTGCAGAGGTCACCTGCTTGTCAGGGTGTATGGGAGGAAGATAATGTAATGTGCAGAACCGAACCCAGCTCTCCAAAGCGCTCATTTACAGAAGGAGTTGTTATAAGGGATCGCACTGTCGTGCTCCTGATGAACTTCACGGGCAAGCGGAGAGAGTAGTACTTGCCGAGCTATGGCACCTGCCCCCAGTCCTTCAGTTAAGGTGCAGAGGGCTCATACATTGGGCCCCCCTGTCCATGAGGCCATGTCCTTTCTCCCTTGCCCTACTACCTCAGAGAGTGGCACACATTTGCCTTCTCCTTTCTGATTTTATAGGTGATGTAAAAACCCCAGTTTTTACATCATGAACAAAAATGGCGCCAGAATCTGGACTTCTCTTTCTTCTAGAATGCAGGGTGGCCTCACATGCTCCTGCCTGTGGTGAGGGACACACTCGGGAGGACATTTCTGCAGAGGACAGTGAAAGCCAGCTGGCTGGCTGGGCCTGCCCAGGGGCCTGTCAGTCTGCATCAAGGGTGGCTTCTGCAGTCTTGAACATTCTGGAAGAACTAGTGTCTACTTTCTTTCACAAACTCATAGAAATTCTAAGAGGCTGACCAGGTTTGGTCTGGAGGTGGTCTTAGACAGAGGACTTGAATATTTCAATGTCTCAGAATCTTCTGTGATTTAATTTATATGATTGTTGTTAAATTAAAACTTCCAAGGCACGTATAATGTGTGTCCTCAGGTAGTTTCCATGTTGTGGGAGCCCCGTTTATATTTTCCCTTGATCGGGCCACCATCTCTCCTTATCCTTGCCCCAAGGTGCTTACCAATGTGGACTTCATGCCTTAGGGATTTAGTATTAACTTCCCCATTTTACAGATGAGGCTATTGAGGCTTGGTGAGCTTTCAAAGAGGCCAGAGCTGGTCACTGAGTCTGATCCATAAGCCTTTTGTCTTCCAACCCAACGCCCTTCCACAAACGAGCGAGTGGGAACTTTATTCGGGCTGGAATTCAATTATAGGGCTATGGAGAGCAGAGAGCATGTCTTAAAATGTGGCGGGAGGGGCAGAGGCTGATGGCTCGGGTTGAGCACTGGACCCTGGCCTCTAACACCAATTTGCTCTGAGATCTAGGAAAAGCCTGGCTTTCTCATCTGCAAAATAACAGTTTGGATGATATTATGGTCTGATTTGTGTACCCCAAATTCATACACTGAAGTCCTAACTCCCACTACCTCAGAATGGAACTGTATTTGGAGAGTGAGTTTTTAAAGAGGTGATTACGGTGCAATGAAGTCCTATGAATGGGCCCTAATCCAGTATGACTGGTGACCTTACAAGAAGAGGAGACTGGAACACAGATGCGCACAGACGCCTGACCATGCGAGGACATAGGGAGAAAATGTCCATCTATGAGCCTAGGAGAGAGGCCCTTGAAGAACCCAAGCCTGCTGACACGTCGATCTTGGAGCCCCGGCCTCCAGAGCTGCGGGAGAATGGCTTTCTGTTGTTTGAACGGCGCGATCTGCGGTGCCATGCCGGGGCAGCTCTGACAAGTCAGTACAGACAAGACGACTCCACATACAGATGGACACCAGCGTCGAGGAATGTTCCTTGCTGCTGGCTACCGCGGACCCTGGGGCGATCCCTGGTTGTGGTTAGTGGGGCTGTGAACAAATGAGATTGGGTCCCCAGAGGTTTCTGGAGCCTGAGGTCTTGGAGTTGGCCGTTACGGGTTCAGGGGTCCTGTTGGTGGGGCTGGGGCACACGATGGAGCCATCCGTCCGGGCTGTGCATGTCGCCGGCGGGACTCTCGGGCCTGGGGCGGTGGGGAGCGTGGTCTGCCCCAGGTGGGGCTGACACTGGACCACCCATCCCTTGAGCACCACTATTTTACCCCAGATCGTACTCACGTGGGGAACAGAAAAGGGGCAAAGAATTCTCTTCAGATTCAGAAGTGCCTCACACAGAGAAAACAATACATTTAAACCCCAGAAGTCTTCTCCGGATGCAATCGCTTGTTTGTTAGGTTCATTCTTGGCAGTCTGTAGGGGTTATTAGAAAGAGTTCAATGTTATCATCCACTTGTGTGAGAATGACAGCAAAGGTCAGAGAAAAACACACTTATCTTGACTCATCTGAAAATTACCCTCATCACAGGCATTGTCTGTGTACCAGACGAGCGGGGCGGGGGGGCAGCCTCATGGGGCTTTTGTCAGGTGCACGGGGGTGAGGCCAGGCTGGATGTGCTCTGCTGCCTTTCACGGAAGGTGCTGGATGGCTCTGCGGCTGGGGAACCCCTCCTAGACCAGGGCGCCTCAGCCTGGCCTTTCTGAAAAATGGGCTTAGTGATTTGAGTCAGATGGAAGCAAGATCACTACTATTGGACAAGGGCAGCTGCTGACCGTGACCTGGGTTCAACTAAGTTCCACAGACTGTAACCTTCGACAAGTGGGAGCCGACTGTGCGTGTTTATCTGTGGGGTCTACACAGCTCTGCAGGGCTGCTCATCCCTGAGAGAGGAAACAGAGGGGCCCAGGGGCTTGGGGGCCCCATGGCTAGGGAATGGGCTGGGCTGCGATTCACCTGTTGCAAAGCTGAGCCTCGTCATTCGACCACCTTGTCCCCACTGGGGCATTTGCTGAATGTCCCTGACCTGGTGGGTCTGGTCCCTGACCCGGGGCGCTCACAGCGGGGCATCGGGGTGCATCCCCAGAGCCCCGGGTGTGGGGCTGATGGGAGGTAGAAGAGGGAGCACGGGTCTTTAAATGATGAAGTATGTGTCTAACTAAAGAAGTAATACTCGTTGTTGCAAATTGTAATTACGTGTATTTCTAGGATCAGAAGTTCGCTACTGTTACCCTTTGGTACATTCTATTCTGGTCTGGTTTCTCCTACACATTAATTTTCTTACCTGGCTGCAATTGTCCCTTGGTTGCAGGCCTCAGTAGATAGGATCGAAATTTCACTCATTTTCCGTTTTATTCCTCTGAACTTACAGTGCTCAATGAGTGGTTTTAAGTAAAGTTGTAGAACAAAAATATATATCCAGTTTTGTAGCCTCTTCTCATTTAAAATTAAATGTGTTTTCCTACATTTTTACCTTCTTTTTCTAACTAGTGTCTTTTAAATAAATGCATATAAAACCATAATTTAATGTACTGCACCGTTTCCCTACTCTTAAACATTAAGTGTTTTCCAGTTTTTCAGAATACATTGTATTCTTAATAAATAATGAGGTAATGAACATCTTTGTCCATAAAGCTTTATTTCCATATTCTGGGATATTTCATTTGGATGGATTCCCAGAAGGTACTTAATGGGTCAAAGCATATGAACGTATTTATTTCAAATCCTTTGGTGCAAATGGCTACAAACCATTCTTCAGGGCATCGTATCAGCGTTCACTCCCACCGCTGGGGCAAGAGGCTCAGGCAGACAGAGTGGCAGGCCTGGGGTCTACACAGCTCTGTGGGCCTGCTTACCCCGCAGGAAAGGAAATGGAGGGGCACAGGGGTGTGAGTCTGGCTTTGTTACTTGCAGGGGACTGTGGCAGATCGCTTAACCTCTCTGGGCCTCCGTTTCCTCATTTGTAATGTGGACATGATAGTGATAGCTCATGGGATTGTGGTGAGGACCACAGAAGCAAAGTCTGTGAATGTGCTTCATGGCCCGTGAGACTCTGAGATGTGAGTTGTCTGGTAGAGGGACCTGCTGTCAGTAGGCATCAAGCCTGCGACACCCTGGGGCAGAGAGGTGCAGCAGCCCGGGACTGAGGGATACAGCATCTGGGACTCAGAACGCAGCACGCTGGGTTCAGGTGTGCGGTACTTGGGGCTCAGGTGTGCAGTACTTGGGGCTCAGGTGGCAGTACTTGGGGCTCAGGTGACAGTACTTGGGGCTCAGGTGTGCAGTACTTGGGGCTCAGGTGTGCAGTAACCCAGGGTTCAGGTGTGCAGTACTTGGGGCTCAGGTGTGCAGTAACCTAGGGTTCAGGTGTGCAGTACCTGGGGCTCAGGTGTACAGTACTTGGGGCTCAGGTGACAGTACTTGGGGCTCAGGTGTGCAGTAACCCAGGGTTCAGGTGTGCAGTACCTGGGGCTCAGGTGTGTAGTACTTGGGGCTCAGGTGTGCAGTAACCCAGGGTTCAGGTGTGCAGTACTTGGGGCTCAGGTGTGCAGTAACCCAGGTTCAGGTGTGCAGTACTTGGGGCTCAGGTGTGCAGTAACCTAGGGTTCAGGTGTGCAGTCCCTGGGGCTCAGGTGTGTAGTAACCTAGGGTTCAGGTGTGCAGTCCCTGGGGCTCAGGTGTGCAGTACTTGGGGCTCAGGTGTGCAGTACCCAGGGTTTAGGTATGCAGTCCCTGGGGCTAGGTGTGTAGTATCCAGGGCTCAGGTGTGCAGTACCCAGGGTTTAGGTATGCAGTCCCTGGGGCTCAGGTGTGTAGTATCCAGGGCTCAGGTGTGCAGTACCCAGGGTTTAGGTATGCAGTCCCTGGGGCTAGGTGTGTAGTATCTGGGGCTCAGGTGTGTAGTATCCGGGGCTCAGGTGTGCAGTACTTGGGGCTCAGGTGTGCAGTACCCAGGGTTTAGGTATGCGGTCCCTGGGGCTCAGGTGTGCAGTAACCCAGGGTTCAGGTGTGCAGTACTTGGGGCTCAGGAGGTTAGTCCTAAGAATGCTATGTTGTGTGCTCCTGTCCACCTCCTCAACCGGGGTGAAATCTGAGCTCCAGCTTCCATGTGTTCCAGTTCTATGACTCAGTTTGCGGTTTGCTCCCTGGCCTGAGTACACAGCCTCCCTGTTCTGTTACTCGTGGCTTCCAGTGCACTGTTTGCCAAAGGGTCATGTCAAGAAGCAGTTGGAAGTGAGCAGTGTGACTTCTTTTTCTGGTTGGTTATAGCAACATCAAAACTATCCCAACAAATTTATTCCCACAGCCGTAGAGACAAAGGAAAAAACAGACAAAACATGTGTTGAATTGCAGCCCCTGGTTGGGGAGGACGGGACCCAGGGAGGGACGAAGCCAGTAGAGGGTCATGGCACAAGGGGAATATACACCCAGGGAACGAGTTCAGTTCCCCACCCTCCGTCCCTCCTTATCTTCCCTTCTGTCCTGTGTGCTCCTTTATGCAATGTGTACTTGTGGTGGGAACACCACTGGCTGTTAGGGGCTCTGGGTCTAGAGGACGCGCCGGCGAGGGAATGGGTGATGCGAATGCAATTGGGCGTGGGCTTTGACGGCGTGCAGGGGGTGCTCACGGATGGCCCCAAGTCCCCCCAGAGGCACGTGTGGTCATATCAGGTCTGCGTTGAGGGACATGCTGTGCAAAGGACAACAGCATGGGTCCTCTTCTGTGGAGAGTGGACTGGCCCCGGTGGGAGGAGAAGCCTGGCCCTTGGAGGCAGGTGGGCTCTCAGGGGACAGGGTGGGGGCTTCGGGGGAAGGAGACCCAGGCTGGTCCAAGGGCAAGTGCCACAGCACCATGTTCTACTCTTACAGGAGTCCCTGGGCTCCAGAAAACCTCTCTCCCAGGCCCAGAGGGGATTGCAGAGATGGTTCTGCAGCTGTGCTGAGAATGTGATGCACTCTCAATATCCAGAAGGAAGCGGCTTGGCTGCTCAAATACATCCTCTTCCCATCCATCGGACTCAGATGCTCAGAGCAGTGCTTTCCCAAGTCAGTGTGCACTCTGTCCGTGGACACCTCCATCAGGAAAGCAGACCTTCCCTGTGTGGGTCTGCGCTATCACGCGTGGGGAACCAACCGGTGTTTCTTTCTCCTGTATGTTTGGAACTACGCTTGGCATTCTGTAAAAACACACAGGTACTGTAGATTGCACAAGTGCTAAAGAAGAAGACCAGTAACTACGTGTATGGAGTGCTTACTATGGGCCAGGCCCTGGGCTTGCACGCCGAAACTTAGTTCTCCAAAGAAGCCCATGAGTTAGGGACGCTACCTTGCCATTTTACGGTTGAGGATCCGAAGCTCGAAGATGTTAAGTGACTTGCTCCATATGACACAGCTCATAAAAGACAGCACAGGAATCTGCTTCTGGAACCGTGATGCTAGGACACACCCCCCCAACCACGCCTCCGTCCACCTGCCAGTGGAAGGACAGGTATGGCAGCGAGGACGGGATACATGGCTTTCGGGAAATTCTGCTTTAAGGAGCTGGAGTTGTCGGGCCCAAGTTTGCAAGTCCCCCCATTATTCGTCAAGGCTCCTGTGGAAACTACTTCATCTGGACCAGGCCCTGGAAACCGGTTTGGGTCAGAGGCACAGGCTGACTACTTCTGAATGTCTGAAGGAAGATCAATTAAAAAAAAAAAAGATTAAAACGGTTATTGGTGGACTAAGGTGTCGAACAGGTCAGAGGGTGGAAAATAGACCACCGAGAAATTTGGCTCAATCAAAATGAGGGGCCCTATTAATAATGAGATCAATAATACATGTGGAGTAAAGCAAAGAGGAACATGCTCAGGCCTTCTTGAATTCTGACTGCATCACGTATCAGTGTGAGCCTGGGGTTGCCTTAATTCTCCAGAGCCTCCCTTTATCCTCGGTGGAGATGGTAACGTACATATAATTCACAACGTACTTGTACAGATTAAAGAGAAAATATACTTGCAGGCCCCTGGACTCACTGGCATATACTAGGAGCTCAGCAAATAGTGTTTCCTCCCTAAGAATGAGAACTAAGAACGGAATGACCTGCCTCCATGGGTGGGGAACATGGGGCATGGTGAAGGAATATAAGGAAAAGTTAGATAGCCTTGTGGTGGGATAAGGCATGAGAAGGACCCCGTGACGCGGGGCCTCCCCAGTGCCATGTGGCCGAGGACAGGGCACGGAAGCATCTGTGCCCGAGCTCTGCCGGACCGCCCGGGCTGACGCGGGCAGCAGGGAGACGTCCACGCTTCCACACCTGGTCAGGGGAGGGGCAGGCCTGGGGAGCCCTGGCCCTGACCTTCCATCACCACTGATAGGGAAGCAGAGAAGCAGGTCCTGCCCTGAGGCCACACCCCTGCCCTGGAGCTGGAGAGGAAGATCTATTTACATCAAGAGGTCAATAACAATAAGGGACTATTTATGATTGGGGCAGGAAGTGAGAAGTCTGAAGTGGGCAGGATTGCTTGGCGTTAAGGTTTCTGGGAAATGGATGTGCTCAGGGGCCTGGAGTTGCTGATGGGATCTGGACGCCTAGAAAGCTGTGGGGCCAGAGATCCCCGCAGAGAGGCTGGTGGGTGGAGGGACTGTGTTTCAGGGCTGGAGAGGCGCCCTTTGCTGCAGTAAGGAGCAGGTTCGAGGAGCGGTGGGAGAGACACTGATGTCTCTCCGAGCCCCCTCCCTCGGACAGCGATTCCTTGATGGCCGGGCTGGTGTCACATCCCTCTCTAGGTCTGATGGTACCTGGATCTGGGGGCTTGAATTTTCCAGCATGCTGGAGAAGGAATTCAAGCTGAGGAAAGAGCTGGCTGGCGGGAAGGTTACTAGGGGAGGGGGGAGGGGGAGATGGAAGGACGGAGAGACACTATGGAGGAAGACTGCCTGCTGGGAAGACAAGAAGGGGACTGGAGACAACGCAGAATTTTTTGGGCTGGGGCTGGGGGGCTCTGGGAGGGAGCGGACAGGAACGGGGCCGGGACATCTGCTGTGGGGGCTCCCTGTGCCTGTTGACATACAGCCCAAGACAGCACGTTGGACAGGTTGGGAACGCCGGGAACTTCGGACTGACCGTGACCGCTGGACGGGATGAGACAACCCTCCAGATAATGATCGCTTCCTGAGCACCAGCCGTGTGCACTGTGCTCGGGGCTTTGCACACGTGCTCCGTTTGCAAACCAGCTTCTCGGGGAGGCAGATCAGTCCCCACGCCCCCAAGGAAATGGACACAAAATGATGAAATGGCTCGCTCGGTGCAGCGGGCCCGCGAGAGTTCTGGGCCAGAACCAGAACCTCCCTGTCCTCCAGCCCGCCCCAGCTGGTGCGCGACGGACGCTTCCTCATGTTTGTGGGGACTGGGGAGCAATCTCCACGTTATGTGCCAGCCATTCCCTCTGTGGCTCAGCATCTGCCTGCCCCCTGGGGTGGGGGGTAGCCATCCCGGAAGCTGCTCCCTGAGAGGGGACACCATTAGCTCTTTCTGTGCCCAGTGGGTTCCTTGCAGAAAGCTGGGCAGTGGGTGCTGAGTGGGTGACTTCTGCGGCAATCCTCCTGGCGATCTGTGACTCTCAGAGGATTCACGGGGCCCGGTGCTGGCCATCTGCACTCAGGGTTCTCTCTCCTAGATTCAGTTATGATGGCCAGTTGCTGTCCAGCCAAAGGTTCTAATTAGTAAGCACAGACATTGGCTAAGTGAGAATGTCCCTGATTCTTGAGGTCTTCCCACCTCTAAAACACCCTCTCTCCATCTTCTTTCAGCTAAAGACCAGGAAGCATTAATGTCAGCTGATCTATTAGTTTAAGTATGTGTGAGATCCCTCAACTTTATTAAACATTTATGCAACCACTACTTGGCAGCGGCCATGGGGGAAAGTAAAAACTCGAAAGAGCCCACAGAAAACTAAGAGAAATAAAAGTATTTATTATTCTGACATAAAGTAGAAAGTAGTACGTCCCTTAAGAGGAATAAAGGTTAGGGACGTGGAGTGCGGTTTCTTTGTGATTGAGGCCATATGAGGAAGCTGTAGGAGCCATTTAAACTGGATGCTGGGGCGGGGGGCAGGTTTTGAAAATGTTGTGAGAATGGGGAAGGGCTCTCCTGGAGGAAGGAACAGCATGAGCAAAGTGCAGAGGTGGATTTGGGAGGGTGTGGGGGACCCTTGGGCTGGTGCATCAGGACAGTGTCGGGACATCAGTCTGCAGAGGTGCCAACGCATGGGAGGCTTGGAAGCAAGACTGGGTTGTGGACTTCATTCTCTGAGCAAGGAGCAGCCACTGGAAGGTTTTGGTGGCTGTTAAGGGTGACATTGCGTGCTCTCAAAAGATATGTTGAGGTTCTAATTCCCAGCACCTCAGAATGTGACCCTAATTTGGAAATATGGTCTTTGGAGATGTAATTAGTTAAGACAGGTCACACTGAAGCAGGGTGGGCCCCCGATCCCGTATGACTGGTGTCCTTATAAGAAGAGGAGAAGAGATACAGACTGGAGGGGAGCTCGCCTGGAGGCAGAGACTCAAGTGTTACAGCTTCTAGCCAAGGAATGCCAAGTGAGTGTCTTAGTTCACTTGGGCTACTCTAATGAAATACCATAAACTGTGTGGGTTGTCCACCACAGAAGCTGATTTCTCCCAGTTCTGGAGCTGGAAGGCCAAGACCAGGGTGCCAGCATGGGCAGGTTCTGGGGAGGGCCCCCTCTGGGTGGCTCTGTCTTCTGGTGCATCCTCACAGGACAGAAGGAGAGCTAGCCAGCCCTCTGGCCTCTTCTCCTAAGGGCCCTGATCCCATTCGTGAGGGTCCCAAAGGCCCCACCTCCACATATCATCACCCTGGGATGGGGGTTTCAATGTATGAATTCTAAGGAGACATAAACATTCAGTCCACAGCTCTACGGGTTGCTGGCAAACCACCAGAAGCAGGAAGAGGCGAGCAAGGCTTCTCTCCTGCAGGTTCCAGCGGGATCATGGCCCCATGGACACCTTTATTTTGGACTTCTTTCCTTCGGAACTGTGGAAGAATAAGATTGTGTGGTTTGAAGACACCAGTGGGTGATAGCTTGCACAGTCGCCCTAGTAAATGGGTACTGTGGGGTCCATTGGTGGCATTAATGTCCCCCTCTCTGGCCTTGCTGTCTTCACCTCCGGTCCCGTGGGCACGGGGTGCTTCTCAGCTCACTACCTACCTCCAGGGTTGTGGGGGTGGCGTGCTGCCCACTTTTTCCACCTCCCCCCAGTTGGGTAGCATCATGGGTTGGGTCATCAAAAGCTTGAATATGTTTGCTGTTGTTTCCCGGGAAAAAATACAGGTGCCAGGAAGAAATGATATTATACGAAGAAGGAGATCTTTTAGGTACAGAGTGCTAAAGTCCCCGTGGGGGGAGCAGGTGCCGAGGCCGGGGGGCGGGTAGGGGGCAGAGGCAATTCTGTGGGCTGCACCTGTCCAACAAGGTACAAGGACTGAAGATGCTAGGGCCTGTGTGGGTCCGGTTGAGGAGAAATGCAATGTGCTTTTGGCTTTATGTGGTTAAACTAAGGTCTGTGTCGCTGTTTCTACACGTTAGGAAAAGCAAACAGGGCTGTGGGGCTGGTTTCAGCAGATGGCTGCAACCTGTTTGAACCTGGCTTGGCCAGCTTCGCGCAAGGCCAGGGTGGAAGGTGCGTCTGTTGAAAGAGAGCTTTGACATGGCTCCCCCTTCCCCCACCGTGTCCTGTGCAGCTCTTCTCACGGCCAGTCCCCCCACCCCCACCCTCCGCCCAGCTCCTTCATCAGCCTGTTTGTTCAGAAAAGGTGAAAGAAAAAGTCGCCCTTGCTGGATACTGATAGACGGGCCGCCTGTGTCCTGCACACTGAGGACATTGTTCAAGACGGTGCCACCTCTGTAAAAATATTGGTTCTGTAGCGTTGCCAAGATTTCTGAGTTAGCTATCAACCAGCACTCCTTGTGCAAACTCAATCTGCCTTCTGACAGGTTTAATCAGCGTGCAATCCTCTTCAGAAAAAGTTCGCAGCATTTGTGTGCACGTCCCCTCTCTTCCCTGCTTGTCACCACCAGCTACTACCCACTGGGGTAGGGGGCCGTGAGGCTGTTGTCTCGGGGGCAGGATCGAGCAACTGTAACATGGAAAAGGGCAGGAGAATTCGTGCTCGAACAGGCTGGGAGAGATGTCATCTCTGTGTCATCCTGATGTGTGTTCAGAGAACACCTTTAGCCAAAGATTAAAAGGAGAACTGTTCCAGACGAACCATGTGAGATGATGGACTCTGAAAAACAAACTGAGGGTTCTAGAGGGGAGGGGGGTGGGGGATGGGTTAGCCTGGTGATGGGTATTGAGGAGGGCACGTTCTGCATGGAGCACTGGGTGTTATGCACAAACAATGAATCATGGAACACTACATCTAAAACTAATGATGTAATGTATGGGGATTAACATAAGAATAAAAATAAATAAATAAATAAATAAATAAATAGTTTTCACAAAAAAAAAAAAATAAGGACGGAGAACTGTCCCGTCGCTGGAGGAGGGCCGTTGTTTGCGCTCGAACCTTCGGTGTTCAGATTCTGAGACTCTCATTAATGAGGATTTTGAACCACAGGTATCTACGGGCTTGGAAAGGAAAACTTAGTGGTATTTCCTTTGATGTAATCACCTTGGAAAACAGAGTGTTGCAATTCGAGACTCTAAGCGAACTCTGCAATCTGTTTTTTTGTAAAATCATTTTATCCGGATATGTAGATTGACAGGTAAAATTAATCTGAGAATGCGGTTATTTTAGCCATTAATCCACTTGGGATTAGAGAAGATTATTTTCAAGTTCTAAAAATAAATAAGGAGCTCCAAACTTATGCAAACATTAGGTTAACATTAAAAATAAAATTGAGCGTGGCCCGAAATTCGTAATAAAATATGCTGGACCTTTGAAGTAACTGATTTAATAGGTAGAGGGTACAAAGGGCACCAATTTGATAGAATTATCAGATGAGTTTCCTCCTGTCTTTCTTGAGCCTCTCCACGTTTCATAAAAACGGCTGTTTTGTATTACGGATTTACAGTAGCAAGGAAATTAATAGAGACGTGTGTACTGGGGGGCAATGGGCTGGGAAGTCAGCGAGGGGGCCTATGGCCTCTTCTCTGCTCCTGACTTCCTGAGTGGCTGTGGCTGAAGCGATGAACCTCTTTGGTCCTTAGCTTCTCCATCTGTGAAAAGGGACTATTGCGTGTCAGCTGCCTTACAAGGGGGTAGGATGAATGAGCCAGCACTTGGGAAGAGAAATGAGGAGGAGGCTTGGAGACTTCTGGATGAGAAGCAGCAAGGGGAAAAACAAACATGTCCCCCCACCCCCTTCCCCACGCCTCTGATTTTGGCCCCTTCTCAGGACTGGTGTTTGTTATCTGTGGTGCCATGTTGATTTGGCCTGTTACTCAAAAATATTGAAAGCAAATATTAACTCAAGATAACGCAACGTGAGCAACGCGAAGGCCAATTAACCTGGGAAAAAGAAAATATCACCATATTTTAAAACCATGGCACACGATGCTTCTAGGATTGCTCATAAATTCCTGGTTTGTGGCAGCAAGAACATGTTTGAGAAATTAATGCCGGGGTATCTCAAGGCAGCTTTATAATCACGTCAGATCTGCACACTGTCCCCGATTGCTGAAACTCTTCATGGCTGATAAGGTGCTTGTTAGAGAAATGGGAACTAAATTTATAGTTGGCTTCTGTGGAGCCAATTTACATGTTGTACTGTTGGAGCTGAGAGCTGAAGGGAACGTGCTTGAAGCCAAAATTGGCTTTGTAGCTCTGGTTTTCTCTGCTCAGCACCACCTGCCTCCAATCAAACTGTCCAATTACAGGAAACAATTGTTTTCTTGCTTTCTGGGAAGTGAAGAAATTCATCCAGTAAAGGTCTGATTTCTAAATGTTTCTCCCCCTTCCCCACCTTCCCCACCCCCCCCAAAAGAAAAAAAGAGCAGAAAAACCCCCAAATCCAAAACATCAACACTGTTTCAGGGGAGCAAGTGTGTCTCTAGCAAATTATTTTCCACGTTCAAAAATCAGAAGGATGCAGTCGGCGCATTTTGGTGTTATTGACCACAGACACCTGAGCTGTAATTATCTCCTATAACAACGTTATTAGCCCGTTCAGAAGAAAGATTCCCCCTTTTAAGATGTGAGGCAGTAATTAAAGGCTGTGAATTTCACAGGTGAAATCTTGCAGAAAGTACGATTTTAAAGGCAAAGACTTTCGTGATCCACCTCTGGTTAATTAAACTTTCTTCTCAAAATAAAATCTTGTATTTGAAACAATGAAATCGGCGGCAATGATACTATTTATCTCTGAGCCCAGTCTCATTTCTTTAAACTCTGACTTGACTTGCTAAAGCTTACTTCTCGGAAATGGTTGAGGTAGCAGGAGGGAAGCTGAGAGGACAATGGACCATCGGCCACATGTGGATGATATTTAGCACGTGCCGAGCACGGATGCTAATTACAGTACATGCTCTCCTCTGGCAGATAACGTTTTAAGGGAACTAACAAACCTCACCTGATGTGTTTCTGTGTCACCTCCTGAGTTTAGCTTTTTTAGATAATAAAAACAGAACTGCTCAATATTTCATGATTCAGTTAAAAAAATGACCTCACGGAAACCCCTTACAGACACTTTTTCATATCGTTCTTCTAAGGCATTTACCTTCCCGAGATTACCTCCAAAAGCTTACTTACATGATATTGAATTTTTGCCACATTTGGAGTCTACTTAAGTTACTTCAAGGGAATAATCCCAGCCCACTCCATGAGTTCTCCCGTGCTTCGGATGTTGGTTCCTGAGTATTACTGTTTTCCTCCTCCAGGAAGCCCCCCTTGATCTGATCAGCTCTCACTTTTGCGCCTGTTCAGCCCTGCTTCAGTCTCCGTCCCAGGTAGTGGTTTCACTTCTGCCCTGTAGAACAGCCCTCTGGGAATATGAACTCATTGAGGACCAGGCGACTTCTCTTCCAGTTGGTAAAAATGAATGGGTGGATGATTTCCTCCTCTTTCTCGGGTATTTCCTCTGAGGTCCCTTAGAGACATTTCCTCTTCACTAGGACTCCATCCTCAGCACCGCTTCCTTTCATTCCACACACCCCCTGGGTGACCTCGTGTACTCTCGACAGTTCACCTGTAACCTGTGGCCTCCAAAGGCCCAGGTGGAGGTCTTGGGTGGGGGCAAAGCACACGGGCTCCAGAGTCTGACGTCCGGGTGGGTACACTCACCTGAGTCTTAATTTTCTTACCAAATTGGGGTGGAATACCAGCAAGATCAAGTCGCTCCTTGAACCTCAGCTGTGCTCAGGTGTCAAGGCTCTGAGGCCCTCGCTGCCTACACACCCCGCCTCTGCCCCCTAGCCTCACGTGGCTCCGGGGCCTCCCCTGATTTGGTACCTATTGGAGCCACTGGTAAGGGAGTTTCTCCGGGGCAGGGGCTGAGTGTTACTGAGCTTTGTTTCCCTAGTGTCCAGAAGGCTCTCAGGAAATCTTTACTGAATGAATGGATCTGGTTTTAACAACAGAGTCTGTGCTCCTTCCTGCATGATGCTCTGTATCCCCAAGAATGAGTTTCGGGTACTGAAAATCTCCCACTTCACGGTGATCTGGTGACTCAGGGGATAATTGTGGGCATGGGGGGCTTTCCAGCAACCTAGTTAGATGAAACCACAGAACAACCTTCCCACCCCCCAGGGTGACCTATTTCTCAATTCCTGTTGTCCCAACATCCATTGCTGCAGGAATCTGATGAGGTGGGGCCATTTCACTGCTGGTGTTTGATGAGAAAAGGGAATTGAAATGTGGGTGACTGATCTGGACCTTGAGAGGCTGATGGGATGTCATCCTGTTCTCTCCGACAGTGGGAACTGCTCTGGGGGAAGGGGGCTTCCTGTGACCTCTCCCCGGCCTCCCGGAAGTTCTGCTCTCCCACGGAGTGGGATGGGAAGGCTCCTGGGTGGGACCGTGCAAAAGACTGCTGATGTAGGCTCTCACAGCCTCTGGGTGACTTTCCCAATTAGGATGAAAAATCTCTAACAATTCCGTTTCCACCCAGATCCTCATTTTGCTTTTTTAGAGGTGAAGTGAGAATTGAACTCTGTGAGTCTTGCCTGATTGAATTCATCTATGAGGTGTTCAGGCTGATGCCTGGAGCCCCTCCGGGCTGACGGGCAGATGCTCCTTCCTCCCCACACCCGGCGGGACCCGGTGGGCAGGCAGAGACCGGCCGTGTTCTCTTTGTCCCCTTAGCAGTCAACAGAAGTGGAGATATGTTTCTTTTTCTCCCTGTTCTCTTGGCTCTTACCCATGTTCAAGTCCCCTCCTCCATGTATCCTTTCCTGACAACTCCCACTCCTCCCCGGAGGACATCGGCCCAGACCTCACCCCTGTGACCACCCTGGCCCCCTGGATCTCCCCATCGGTTACTCTGCACATTGGATGTGGGTCGCTGCTCGCGGCTCAGCCTGCCACCGGCCTGGCAGCACCTGGAGGGCAGGAAGCATGTCACGGAGCACTGTAAACTCAGGGCACAGCGCAGGTGATCGCTCAGTACGGATTTGTAAGGAATGGGAGAAGCATGTGGTGGCAATTAGCCCTCTGCCCAGCGGACTTACAAATGTTCCCACCCTGGGCCCCCATGGAATCAGAATCTCTGGGGCTGAGGCCTGGCCATCAGCATTTACAAAGTTCCCAAGATGGTTTTACTGTGAGGATAACTGGAAATGGCAGAAGCCAGGCTCTGGGGTCTGACTGCCTGGGCCTGAATCTGGGCTTCCCTTCTGACTGTGATCTCCTCAGTTATAATGGGGAGGCCAGTGGGGTGAGGGTGCTGGGTTCTGGGTATGTATAAAAAGTACCTAGAAGAGAATACACACCCAGTGACCTTTAACCTTGCAGTTAGAAATGCTCGGTGCACTTGGGCTTAAGCCCATAAGCCTTGGAGTTAGGCAAGGCCCGGTTTGAGCAAGTTACCACATATTTGATTCTGGGTGGGCTACATGACTTCTCTGAGTCTCAGTTGTCTCCCCTGTGAAATGGGAATAATCATGTTACCCACATCACAGAGGTGTAGGGATTTAATGAGCTAAGACGTTCAAGTAATAATATTTGATGATCAGTAGCTATTTATTACTGTTATTATTAGGTCATTGGATACTCGGGAAGAACACAGGGTGAGTGCTGGCTGAGTTTACAGAAGAAAAAAAATAGGCAGATAATGCCATGTAAATCGTGGTTATTTGGACCTCCCTTCCAAACATCTCTCTTTAAGCCCTGAACTTTAAGGAAAAGCTGTAGGCTTTGATTTCTGACCTTCATAGATCAAAATATTGATTAGACTTTGTCTCCATTATATAATGCCAGGTTTGTGAACTTCCAATACAGTTCTGGAGTGGAAATAACATTTTCACTGCTAATTTCCGTTAACAAGGCAACAAGCTTTCTTAAATAAACAATCATATTTTTAGGGAAGTGTAAATTAAAGAACTATTCTTAATTTTGCTAAACTTGTCCTCCCTCTGACTGTAATTTACTCTGACGATCAGTGTTCTTGTAACTGCTGAGCTGGGCCGCTCTTCGCCAGCCCTGGGTTCTGGCTGATAGAGCTCGGTGATAGAGATTCTGTTTGGGACTGAGGCCTGTGAACCAGGAGTCGGAGTTTACAAGCTGGTAGCTGAACCCCTGGCAGCCCCCTGCCCTTCATTCCCTACCAAGTTTAATGGAGGTAGGGGAACCATGATCCAAAGGTGGGCAACTCAGCCGTCTAGTACGCGGATGAATGAGCGAATGCATTCTGGCCATGAAAGACCAATTAAATGTTTAAAAATGATGGAGAAAAATTATGAGTATCGAATTCAGAAAAATGATGAACATCTGATCGGCTCAAAAGCTGCTACCTGAGTGATAACAGGAGCCTCCTCCCAGAGTGAACCCAGGTATTTCTGGCATTTCCGCAAAGTCCCTCACAAACCAGGTTACTTGGGGTCACGGGCATCTGCCATCCAGGGCTGCTGCCTGGGGAACGAATGAGCTGGCGGCATACTACTGCCATTGTCTGCTTCGAGAAGGCCACGGTCCATGGCAGAGTGCTATCTCCAAATCTCCAACCCTCAGGGGGACAGTGGGTCGAGGTTTCCTGCGGGGATGGATGAATAAGGCAGGCCTGCTGCCCAGCATCTCCCCATACATCCAGGGATCGGCTCTGAGGCCCCCCTCCCTTGGGGCGAACCCCCGGGCTGGTTGGGGAAGGTACCACTTGGTCCTCCCTGACACTGGACACCTCGTTACAGAGCACAATCCCTGCGCGTGCATGGGTGCAAACGGGCGCAGAAGCATGAGTTCAGAGAAGGGAGAACCGGGTCCTCGCTTCGCCAGCTGAAAATTCCCCGGTACATTTGTAAAATCCAAACCAACCTCATTAAACAACTGACAAAGATAGCATGACTTGGAAATGCCTTCCTAGAGGGCAATTTGGCAATATTGATCGAGAGTCTTACAAATGTTCCCAGCCTTTTACTCAGCATTATAACTCCCAGGAATTTCTTCTTGGGAACTAATTTGATGTGTTCGTAAAGACCTATATTCGAGGATTTCACTTTAAAATTTATCTCACTAATATAGGTATAAAATTGGAAACTAACAATCTTAATGTCTGAAGTAGATTCTGGTGTTTATATACATATTTTAAAATATTTTAGAAGCCATTAAAATCACATTGAAGAGTAGTTAAGGGTACAGGAAGATGTCTATGCTGGAATGTTAGGTTTCAGGATAGTGCGAGCCTCATTGTGTAAAAACACGTATATAGAGCGTATGTCCATGTGTGTGCGTGTGTGTGTGTATCCTGAAACACTAGACAGAATGCACCAGGATGTGGAGAGTGGCTATCCCTGGGCGATGAGACAATCGTGGAATTTTTTGTCTCTTTTATAAGGACGCTGTTTTCCCCTAATTCTCTATAGTGAGCATGTGTGACCCCCATCTCCGATGCTGCAGACTTTGCCCAGGGGACAGAGAGGCAGAGGTGGACCTGTGTGAGTCTGAGCTGTGGTCCCTGCGGGGTCCTGCGGGCAGCAGACGGTGGCAGGGAAAGGCACGGGTTCTGGGTTCAGCCAAGTCTGCACTGGCTTCCTATCTCCACTACTGAAATGCCACTGACCTTGGATGGGTCTCCTTACTTCTAAAAGCCTTAGTTTCCTCACCTGTAAAATGGGGATCACTCTAGCACGTGCAGGATTGTAAGGGAGATGATATATAGAAGGAGTAGGCATTGCCCCTGCCATGGAGTAGGTGCTCTGTAATCGGTGTGTGTGCATGGGGGGGGCAGTGCATGCATGTGTGGATGGGGGTGTCTTTTCACCTGATAAACAGATCCAAGATCATTTTCACCGCTTCCTTCTTAAAACTTGGGTCTATCCTTAGCACCCGCCACGTCCACTGTCTTCGCAGCCATGTGCCTGGACCACGGCTTCCCTCAGCCAGGCATACTTTGTGAGGTGGAAAAGTCAAGAGCGGTTGCAAATACCATCTCACTCCCCTCAATAAAGAAATGATACGCTTGAAAGGAAGCGATCATCACCATCGTTACCATCACCACCACCACCATCATCATCATCGCCATTGTCACCATCGTCATCATCATCATCATCATCCTCATCATCATCATTGCCATTGTCACCATCGTCATTGTCATCATCCTCATCACCATCATCATCATCCTCACCATCGTCATCGCATTGTCACCATCATCATCATCATCCTCATCATCGCCATTGTCACCATCGTCATCGTCATCATCCTCACCATCGTCATCATCGCCATTGTCACCATCATCATCATCGTCATCATCCTCATCATCACCATTGTCACCATCGTCATCGTCCTCACCATCGTCATCATCGCCATCATCATCATCACCATCATCATCATCATCATTGCACTGTAAGGAATGGATGAGGTCCAGGTGTTTTCCTGGAAGCTCAGGGCCTGGCCTCGCCCCAGCCCCACTCTGCTGCTGGTTCCCTCCCCTGGACCTGCAGTGCTCAGGAGCAGCTGTTCGCGTACCTGACCATACCCCTTCCTGGAAAGCACTGTTGTGGCTGTGAGGTGAGCTGGCTAGAAGGGAGGGGGTAACGGGCACAGTGGTAACGCCAGTCACTGAGACCATCCTGGCAGCGGGCATGCACGCCATTGCTGAGCCATCCCACACTTGCACCATGGGGGTGATGCCGGCAAGAACAACAGAGCACAGGGCCAAATGCAGATTGTTTTAAAACACACAAATGAACTTGGTTCAGGTGGTGCCAGAGAATTCTCGATTTCAGCAGAGAGTTATTCTGTGCACTTTTACTGCGATCATCCAATAAAAATGCAACTGTTCATAGAGACATTAGGTTGTCGTTTTAGGAGATGCTGTCAAGGAAAGCAGGCCACAAATTTCACCCAATTTGCCAAACTGATTTTAGTTGCTTTTTTTTTCCCCCCAAGTACATCAGACCTTCAAATCTGTGTGCTTTCTCTTTCTTTGTGAAATTGCTACTTGGAACATTTAGAATCAATTTGATGAAGCGACACTCTCCTTGAGCCGTGCAAGGGGCCGTGGTGCCTCGGGGAAGGGCTCCCAGGTATGTGGTGTGTCTCCTGATCCTGTGGAGTTACAGAAAGAGACAGCATCGAATGGCAGGAGGCTGATGGGAAAACATGGCACAGGCTGTGGGTCCCATCAGAGGTCAGGGGTCAGGGGTCAGGGAATGAAGAGATGGTTTCACTGCCATGTAAGGGACACCTCCACAGCCCAGGGCAAAATGCATGGTATGACCTGGGTAGTTGCACAGAGCCCTGTGCTTAGAAGGGCCCTGCATGTGATTTAATGCTCTGCGTCCCTGTTTTGAAATTCTTGTTCATTATGAGCCTGTGAGCTCTGTATTTTCATTTTGGAGCCAAGTTGTTTCCTTTTCTTTCTGGACACACAGCTAGAGTCCGTCTGTCACTCTCTCTTACTGTTGGACATGGCCATGTGGATAAGTTTGACCAAAGGAATGTGAGTACCAACTGTATGCCTGCCCCCCTCGCCCACGAGCTTGGGTCGGGTGGTGCCGAGAGTTCTCGAGCTCAGTGGAGAGTGACTTGTGCACCTTTACTGCTCCGGGGGTCACGGAGGCGAGCTTCTGGGAGGTGCTGTCAAGGAACACAGACCAGGCCTCCCCCACTCGGGCTCCCCGGGCTGCGCCCCCCACCCCTGCCCCGGAGGCTTTGGAAGCCGGTCTGAGGGTGATGTTGCGGCTGCTGGCCGGGGTCTGGGTGTCTGGATAACTGCGTGGAGTAGAAGGCCCTGCCTCCCACCTCCCTGTCCCAGCCGCTCAGAGCTGCCCTGCACCCTCATAGGAGCAAAACTAAACATCTCTGGTGTCAAGAGACTCCGGACTCAGCTCTGCGGTTTCTGCATCTCCTGCGGCAATGCTTCTTTTCAGAGGAAGGAAGACTTGCTCAGAAGCCTCCCAGCGGACTCCCTCCCTCAGATCATTGGCCAGAATTAAGCTTCGTGTCCGTGCCTACACCGATCCCCGGGGCCAGGGCACTGCCTCCATCCGCTTGGAGAACCAGGACCTGCTCCCGAAGGCCCGGGGCTCCCCATATCTCAACACCACCGGGCTTCAAACAGCGGGCAATGAGAGAGATTTGCCAGCGGGGGGGCTGGGGGGGCAGCCAAGCAGGGTCCGCTACAGGCTACAGGAAAAGGAAGGTTGTGGCTTTTCTTTTTCCCAGCTTTATTGAGATCAAATTGGCATATGACACTGTATAAGCCTAAGGTGTACAAAGTGATCATTTGATCCACGTACACGTCGGGGAACAGTTACCACAAGAAGGTTAGTTAATACACCCATCACCTCACATAATCACATTTTTTTTTTGTGGTGAGAACATCAAAGGTTGACTCTCTCAGCAACTTTCAAGTCTGTCTTTAAAAAAAAAACAACAAATATTTGGTTTTGAGCTCCTGAGGGGAAAGAGTTGGCCCTGTCTTTATTTATTTTTTTGAGCAATTAATGATCCTGTGTCAGTTCTCATGAGTTGGGGGAGGGGAGGCGAAAAAAATTATGGATGGAACCCAGAGAAACCTGCCCCATGACCGCGAAGTTTATCTGAAGATAGGAATGCTCCGTGTGGATCTTCAATGATAACGATCAGCTTGAACCCTCCAGTGTTCCACCTCGAACGGTCGCAACGGCAAATGGAGGGAAGGAATACGCAGAGCTCCCTGGGGACGGCCACTGAAACAGGACACTGGGCACAGAGCGGTGTAGTGGTGATTGGGTTTAAGCTTTCGGTCAAACAATTCTCTCCTCTCAGGCTTGGTTTCTATCGGTTGGGAATGTCAGCAGCTGCAAGTAACAGCGCATCTGACTCTCTGACTGCAGTGGTTTAAATAACAAGGATTTTGTTTTTCCTCATAGAACATGAAGACTAGAGGTAAATGGCTGTTGGTCCTGGTTCAGAAGCTCAGCGGTTATTAGGGCCAAACCTCTGCAATTGTCTTGCAGTTCTGCTAACCGTGGCAAAATGGCTGTTAGAACCGCAGTCGTCACGTCGGAAGCAGGATGAAAGTGGTGGGGCAAGGAGAGACCTTTTGAGCCCTGCTTTGGTCTCATGGCCGGGACTGGGTGACGCCCGCCTTGCTGCCAAGGAGGCTGGGGAGTGAGGAGCAGAATGGTTAAGACAGGCTTAGACCAGTCACGGCTGTCACCTGGGTCTGTCCTACAGCTGCTCTGAACCAAAGTGGGATTCTTCTAGCAAGAATCAAGGGAGGCATGGATACTGAATAGGCAGCAAAGAGTGTATGTCACAGTCCGCAAAGACATTTGAGTACCGGAAGGGTTTTATAAAAACAAGGCAAGTCAGATTTGAACATCTCCTGGCCACGAGGAGGGAGGTTCTGGGTCTGGAATATTTTGTGATACAAATAAAGCCCAGATCAAGGTGAAAAACCAGAGCAGAGCTTGGATCTGACCTGATGCCGATGTCCAGAAATGAATCTAGCATTCTTGCTGTCTGTGTTTGTCCTACTGTTAATCCAGTCGCTGTAACTTTATCGGGGTGTTGAGTCTTTATAGGACAGGCCATGAGTGTGGCAGATTATTTGTCCAGTCAGCTAGACCACTAACGGGAAGGGCTTGATCTTCATATTTGAGTTCTTCTGGCCCAAGTGTAGCATTTCACGTGCATCCCTGTGGCCTTCCCCGCGTGCTTCCTTCACTGTTTTGCCAACCTGTGTCATGGGGACAGCTCCATTCACACGTCGTCCTCACTAGGTATGTGCCTTGAGAGCAGCGCTGCCCAATAGAAGTGTCACGTGAGCCCCATCTGTAACACTAAACTGTCTGGAAGCTGCCTTTTAAAAAACAAAAAGAAACTCATGAAAATAAATGAAAAACTGTCTTTTAGTTAATCCGATATACTAAAAATATTATTTCAACACCTAATAGAAAAATCATTAGTGAGATATTTTTCACTCTTTTTCATTCCAAATCTTTGAAATCGGGTTTGCATTTTATACTTGACACATCTCAATTCAGACTAGCCAAGTTTCAAGTGATCAGTAGGCACATGCGGCTAGTAGCTACCATATTAGAGAATGCAGTTCTAGAGGACACATGCCACACACACTTTCCCTTGATCTTGAGAGCCTGCAGAACAGTGGAACCTTAGTAAATACTGAAAGAACACATATGGCCACACTGTTGGGATTGGGTCTTTCTCAAACATAGGTATTTGAGAGGTAGACCAGGAAGCCCTGGAGCACTGTGGCTGGTAGTCAAGAGCACGGACTTGGATACACACCACTTGGTGTGAAGTCATCATCAGTTGACCCAGATCAAACCACTTAGCCTCCTTATGCCTCCCTTTGTTTCCTCACCTGTAAAGAGAGACAGCAACATCTATCTTGCAAGATGTCAAGAAGCTTAAATGGGAAGATGGACGAAAAATGTGGAGCGCCTGGTACGTAGGGGAGACAGGAGAGGCAGCTGCTCTAATTATTTTAAACTAGATATTCTGTGAGTCACATGGAGAACGTGGATTTTAGTAGCAACACTGTGGTTTGGCCAGAGCAGTTCTGATGTAAGGTATGGGTTCTCCCTGCTTTGGGAATTCTCCTGGGGAAATCTTAAAGCAATTCCTGGTGTTTCTTTTTCTGGCTGTAGCTGGGGAAAGTCACATGCCAACCATGGGGCTTGGTAAGCATGGGCAAATGCCAGAGGAGGGCAGCCCTTGCTCTGGGAGCTGCTTACTGTTCATTGTCCCTCCAAAGCCTGAGGGTTCCGCTTTCCCTGGGAACTTGATGGCAGCCAGGCCCTTTCAGAGCAGGGTGAGGACCTGGGTCCCCTTGCCTGCTGTCTTCTTCTCCCACCGGGTCATCCTCACATGCCTGACCCCTCCTCTCTGCCTCCTCTGGTTGCCCACCGATGTGTTTTGTCAAAATTAATTGTCTTGAAATATGGTTGTTTCAGGTGATAGAAACAAGGGTTCCGATCATACCCAGTTTTGAAAACAAAAAATGAGCAAAACAAGCCAGACGCACAGTGACATTAAGGAAAGGAAAGGCTAACTTTATTAAAAAGCTTCTTTGTGGTATCAGGCAGGAAGTGAAATGGCTTTAAATGGCACACATTTCTCAATCATTTAATGCACCAGTAATCTTGGCATTCTTTCTTTTCTGTCCCCTTGAAGGAAAAAAACAGTGCCCAGATACAACTCAGACAAGAGAGGGGGAAGGCACTGAGTCAGTGCATTGTCACGGAGTCCCAGGGAAGGCTGGTCACCTCTTCTGGGAAGCTTTGCAGGAGGGCCAATGATGGGCGCACGTGCAGGGGAAGGTGCGGGTTCTGCTGCATGTGTGAACCTGGGCTACCCGATGAACTGCTGACGTTTTGTTAATTCTTCTGACCAACTGATTCTCTCAAATCTGTCGCTGTTGGAAATACCATAAATGTCAAATGTTGGATTTTATCTTGTAAGTCCATTTTCCGAGGATGGTAATACCCCAATCCCCACATATAACATTTACTCCTCTTGCCAAATGCCATTGCCCTTATTTCTATTGCAAGTTGGTCTCTTTGCATAGAACATAAAAGCACAGAGAAGCACGATTGGCTAAATCTTTCCTTGAAGAAAAAAATTGCACTTACCAAATGAATACAAATGAAAGGGGAAACCAAAGATTGATACCACTGATAGACTCTTGCTTAGTTGCACTTTTTAAGACTTATTTATAGATGTCAAACAGGATATGGCACATGGGAGGTGTTCAGTAAATACTCCTTAATTGATTAAAACCCAGAGATATATTTGAAAATCTTTAAGGAAATAGGTATACTTTAAAAAAATGGCAGTTAATTTTAATCGGTAATAAAAATTGTGCCAGATGGAATCTTGTTGATTTGGACCCAAAGTCTGGCTATTAGAAAATAGCTCTTGAGTGTCACGATTTTAGGATCTCTTCTAAAAATTCTCAGGATGGTTTCCCACATCTTCTCATTAATCTTTGCCCTGTTCTGTGGTATCAGATGGCAGGTATTTTGATAAGGCACTAAAGAAATAAAAGGTGTGCCTCAAGAGGTGGTTGGAACTCAACATTTCTGGACTCCCAATGCCATTCTTTCTTATACTCTCTCCACCCGTGTCCATCCAGCAAAATCCCCCTGTCCTTAAACCTCAGAGTGGAGGGGTTGGTTGCCATATCACCTGCTCCTACCCCCTGTAGGGTGCTGGTCCTGGGTAATATAGTTGTTTGCTTAGTGTCTGTGTGTCCCATGGGGGCTCCTCAAGGGCACAGACCCAGAACTATTCACTTGGACATCCCAGTCACACCCACAGTGTCTGGGAGGGAATCGTTAACAAACCCTGGTTGAGTGAATGAAGAGCAGATGTATTATTCTTTGGTGTTCAAAGTTATTAACTCGCTTTGTTGGTGGTGTTCTTCCTGCCATATTTCTCATCTTGCTTCCTGTACTTCCCCTTTCTCCCGAAGATAAATAATGAAGCCAGACTTCTCACCTTGCAAAAGGTTAATCCTATTTCTAAAGCCATATTGTGGGTTCTTTTGAGAGGCTTGAAATGTCTCCTGGATCCCTGGGGAGAATCCTAGGTGAGGGGCTGGCAAATGTTGCTTCAAACCAAAAGAACTTGCCCTTGAAGTTAAATGAAAAGGTCATTGTGTCCCTTCCCTTTTAATTTCAATCCCTGTCATTGTCATTTGTCTGGCAGGGAACTCTGCAGGTCGGAAAAGCTTGATTTCTCCCCCTCCCTGAACTCCATGTAGCCAGATATAGTTTGTGATTTTCTCTCATTGGTTTTTGCTGCTTCAATGTACTTGAAACAACATTTCTGAAGCTGGGAAGGGGGGCAGCAGGGTCCCAGCAGCAAGCAGGGGACTGCCTTTCCGTTGGCTGCACTGTGCTGATTTCAGCGAAGTATTTTTTTCAAGCCCCGACAGCAAGTGGGCCTTCCCAGGTGATGCTATTGTATAAATGGTATAAACAACGGCTACTTGTGGAGCCTCGTTTGGCTGACATTTCTACAAAAGTGCTCACGGCTGATGGCCTGGTTACGGTTCTTCCTTGTTTCAATCCGTCTGATTCTTCTAATGCTCATCGGACCCATGATTCCCTGTTTGATAATGTTCCAACGGTTAAAGGGAAGTGCTTGTCATCTCGGCACCTGGTTTCAGGAACAAAGTACTCACCTCCCAGCCGGGTAAGCTATTTCAAAATAACCTTTGTTCCGGGATCTGAAAGAGCCCAGGAACTCAGCAGTCTGGACCACCCTTCTAGCTGGGCCGGGGAGGGCGGAGGTGGGGATTTCAGGGGAGTAGGCCTTTGGCAGTTGCCATGGAGACTATCAATCATTTGATGAAACCAGCTGGGAGGGGATGGGGTGAGAAACCACGAGATAATCACCTGCCTTTTAGCAATTTGTTAGCACCTAATGCAGCTATCAGACTCAAGCCTTTGGGGGTGATTATTGGGGGCACCTGATTCTAGAAATCAAGGGACGCTAAGAAGCTTAAGGAAATGCTTCTTAACTTCCCTTAAGAAATGCACCTGATTTGTGCATCAGGAGCCTCACGATCCTTTACGGGGGCCCTCAGAGGCTGACGCTAACTGTGTGTGTGTATGTGCATGTCGGGGTGGGGGTGCTCTTTAGCATCTATCCCCTGTCGGGCTCACACGCACAGCTTGGTGGCTGTAGAGTTCCATGACTACAAAAGGGAATCCCATTCTTGGGTTTTCTGTTTGGAAGCCTAGTAACTGGTCACTCAACAACGTGCTGATAATGTCAGCTGTCCTGTATGGAGGACTTACTGTGTGCCAAGGCACTGCCCACAGCATCTCATTAGTTCTTACCAAAACTTGGCAAGGTGGGTGCTGTTAACTCTACAGAGGAGGAAACAAAGGTCCAAAGAATTGAAATAACCTCTTTGAGGCCACAGAGCTCAAACTGCCAGGGCAGAGGCCTCACACCTGCTGGCGGTGACCCTCTCAGGCTTTGAGGAAGGAATGCCCTGCCCTCTGTGGTATTGTTAGTAGCAGTCACCTGGGGGACGGCTTCATTGGCAAATCCAATGGCCCCCAGGGATGCCCTTGTTTCAGTTCTCTGCGGCTTTCGTCAATTTGATGCACCCCCCTCCTTGAGAGGAGCCAGCTGGGACTGTCACCTGCTAACATGTGCTGTGGGTCAGAGGGGGGCCTCGGGCATCGACCAACCTGGGCCCTGCCAAGGGCCAAACCCATCAGTTTAATCAACTGAACATAGAACTCCGACTTTGCAAAATGTCTTTCAACAGAACCACCATGAAAAGGTGGTTTTTCTGGACGCTCAATAGATTTTAAGTCTAGAGACTCAGGCACTGCTATTTGACTGAGTCTGAGAGTTCTGTGATGACTTGGGGTATGCCCAGCTCCCCTGGGGAAGTCACCAAGACCATCATGATGCTGTCACCATTCCTCATTAGGCTTGGGTTTCTTGACATGGGTTTCTTTTCTCATAGGGAAGATTCCAGACTCCATGGACGGGCTGGAACCAGCTGGGGTCTGGGTAACCCTTTCCCTGGCTACATGTCTGTTTATGCCTCTTTCCAAGATTTAGATCTGGCCATGTCCCTAAAGAAAGGCTGTCTTATAAGAAAGAAAGAGAAAGGAAAAGCCAGAGGCTTCCTGGTTCATCGTCTTATTTCAATACCTAACAACACCCCTGGCTTTATGAAAACGCTTCTAGAGCTATAAGCAACAACACTGGGAGAGGGGGTGTGGCAGTGGGGGTGGCACCAGACAGACCTGGATCTACCAGGACCATGCGGGGGAGTCATTTACCTCTCGACCTCATAATCTACACCTGCAACATGACAATAATAATGTCCCTACTGCAAGGATAAAAAATAATGCAGGTTTAGCACCTGACAAATAGATACTCCACAGAAGGTGGTTGCTGTTGTTATTATTATATAACAATCTTATCATATAAACCCACCCCAGTTTTGTGAGGCCTTTCCAAACTCATAGGAGTTGAAAGGGCTCGGCTCCATTGTTCCCAGAAAGGATCCCACCTTTCTCTCCCTCCTGCAGCTCTTGGCTGTTTTGGCCACAGAATTTATCGAATGACCACCTTGTCATTGTATATGAATCCAGACTGTGTCTTAATCTGATTCCTAGATTGAAGCTCACAGAGGTTCAGCGAGTTGGTGGTGGGGCTGAGTGCGAACACTGACCCCTAGTCCTCATCCCAGGGAAATAGGACGTGTTAGGCAGCAAGCTCTAGGAGCTCAATTTCTCTGATTTTGCTTAGAGGTGGGAACTAGCAGGTCCCCACTGGCCCTAACTGTTGGCCTCCAGCATATTTGATAGGAGCCTACCAACTTGCCGGCTTTCAGTCGAGGCTGATGCATGGTTTAGAAGCTCCCCTGGAGATCTGGGCAGGGGAGGAAGTGCTCAGAGAGTGCTGGGCTAGCAGGAAGTGGGAGCTGTTTCTAGCACAGACAAGGTATGAGAAATGAAAGTCAAGGAGGAAGTAGAAGTGGGATCCGTAGGTGCCTCGAGGACAAGGAAGTGGCTTTGTTGGCAAAGGTGGAAGAAGAAAACAGTATCAAGGTTAAACGTTGGGGTGGGTGTGGATGCCGTTTCTCCTCTTATAATGTCTGCATGTGGGGTGGTGTTGGAACCTGGAGGGTAGACATGTGGTATACAGAAATTCTCAGCCCTCACGGAAGCCACTAGAGGAGGAGAAATTTAACTTCTGGAGGCCATGACACACTGAGTTCAAAGAGGTATAGTTGACTGACTGGTGCTGGTGTTTCAGTTCTGGGGCAATTTGAGGTCCTACAGGTGTGCTGGTCCCCGGGAGCTACTCTAGGGGGGCAGCTGCAGTGTTGCTTGGTACTGGGGGGCTTCATAAAGTCTGCCATCCACTGAGCACAAACCATGCACTGCGGTTTACAGATCGGAAATAATTTCATCCTCACAATAATACCACCAAGTGGGCAAATGCTATGACCCACATCTTACAGAGATGAGGCAGCTGAGAGTCACAGTACCAAGGTAACTTGTCCAAAAGCAGAGTTCAGCTGGCAAGGTGATTTCCACCAGGTCTCTCTGATACCAGAATCAGGATTCTTTCTGCCAAGCCGCTTGTTCACATACAGGGCTTGCCTGAAAAATATTCTCCTCTGCATAAGAGCAAGGAGCACCGTCAGAGGCCATAGTTTGGGTCAAGGGCCCCTTTGAACATCAGATGAAAGCGAATATGTAAGAGTATACATACGCTACAGCTTGAGGGGTTAAGGACTCCCTGAAGTGACTTATAAGCCTCTTGATGTCCATGGGCTCAGCTCAGGAGCTCCTGAGATAAGAAAGAAGCCCGGAGAAGTCAGAAAAGAAAGAAACTTCAACAGAAACAGATTTAAAAATGGACTTGTCAGGGGGTGCCTGGGTGGAGCAGTTGGTGGCCGACTCTTGGTTTTGGCTCAGGTCATAGTCTTGGGGTCATGAGATCAAGCCCCGTGTCAGGCTCCGAGCTCAACAGGGCGTCTGCTTGAGATTCTCTCTCCCTCCGCCCCTCCCCCTGCTCCTCTCTCTCTCCTCCCCCCCTCCCTATGACCCCCCAACCGTGTGCACTCTCTCTCTAAATAAATACATAAAATCTTAAAGAAAAACGGAACTGTCAGTACAACACATACGTTCTGAATTTATTGCCTTAAACGTAACGATCTTAAAGAAACATGGCTGTATTACCTCATAGGATAAATGTCCTTGTCTGTGATGCACCCGTGAAAATGGACAACTCATTTGGACATTGTACAGGTAGATATTGTTTCCTACCATGGAGTCAAAACATAAGGTAACTTAAAACAATAACCGGCAGGCCTAAACTATAGCATCACTTCCTTTTCCTTTCCTACTGAGATATTTCATGCTTAGGGTGATCATCCATTCTTATAAGTCATATAGGGATGACCTCCATGAAACTATCCAGAATTGCTTTGCACTACTGTTGAAGTAATCTTAAGAGGACTTGCATCTCATTGGAATATAGTTCTTTGTATATATTCCATTAAATTTATTATTTATTTTATGGCATTTTTGAACAATATTTGAAAATGCTCATGCCAGAGAATCATGAGATACCAAAGATGGAAAGGAGCTCAGAGATCATTTAGCCCAAACCCTCCTCCTTTGCAGATAGGGAAACCGAGGCAAAGAGAGGTGAAATGGACAGTCTCCAGGCCACTGGTTGAGTTGGCAGCAAAGGGACTAGGACCCTAGTGTCCTGACTTCTTTCAGGGCTCATTTCTTTACAATATGTCTATCCTCCAGGTACTCAGTACCTACCTGTTAAATGTGTGGGCAGATGGAATTTTCTTCTGGCCTTACTCCCTCTTTCCTTCTGCTCCGAAGTCCTGGTGGGGAGGGCATCTTTGGTCACAGGGGGGAAGGCACAGAGACTTTGCTAGCAAAGAGACCCCACACTTCTGACGAGGGCCATGGCCATGGTCACAGAAAGGTGTGCTGGTCCAGGATGCATTGGTAGGACCTACCTCTGCCCTGAGGATGGGGTCAGAAATAATGGTCATCAGCATCCCAAGGACTGTGGGCAGCAGTCCCAGGGTGGGGTGGTGTTCCAAGGGGTGGGAAAGGTCCAGCATAGGGGGCAGGGAGAGGAGGGCCATGGACCCTAGAGGAAAGGACCCCCAGTGCTCCCTGGAGTAGACCCTGTGTGGGTTGACAAGTGGCTTGATGGGAAAAGGCCAACAGTGTGGCTTGGTGTCTTACGCCTCTTGCGTGTTTGGGACCATGTGGGGTGGGGGCAGAGCCTGGCCATCAGCAAGTATGAGGCAGCTGCGTGAGCACACTTTGGAGCAGGCGCCGTGGGAAGCCGAGCAGGGTGGGAGTCGGGGTCTCCACTTCCAAGTTTCCTAACCTCAGAGGTTGATGTGGTTAGGTGCCAATTGTAGCCACTTAACCTTCACGTATTTTCAGATATTTCCCCCTTTCTGTTGGATTAAAACCTGGCTTGAAATGTAGTGCAGGCGATCGGTGACTGGGCGGCCTTGAATTAGTGAATCCCTTACCTTCTTCGATCCTTGGTTTCTTTGCAGGCCAAATGGAGCTTCTTCTGGACAAGTAATTGGAAATAACCCACTTTCAGATTTAAACTATAATTCAAACGAAAGGAGCAAAAAGAGCCTGGCTCCAATCAGGTCACAGTAGGAGCACATCTGAGAAAAGAGTGTGTGTTTGTGGAGGAGAGAACATGCTGGAAGGGAAGGGACTCAGAAGCAGACACTGATGTCCAGTCCCCCAGGGAGAGCGCCCCCTCCAGGACCGTCCACCTCCAGTGCTGACAGGGCCCTGCTCTGAAACGGGCACGCCTGACATCAGGACACGTTCAAATCACAGACGCCCCTCCACGCTCTCCCTCTGAGGTCTCGGAACAAACTTCTGATTATAATTTGGCTTCCATATCCTTTGCCTCCACAGAACAAATGTTTGGCCATGGGAAGTAAGCGCTGTGTCCTCAGTGGTCCTGTTTTAACAGTAAGTTAGTACCCTGGCCCTCTGGTTTCTGTACTTCGGTTTCCTGTGGGTTGGTGAGCCTGCGTCAGTGTGGCCCGCGTGCATGGCCTCTGACCCCAATGCCGTGCGTGTCCTTCCGCTACCGGGGGCCACTCTTGTTCCTCCCGGCCATGGCCTCTGTTCTTCTTCACTGGCCACCAAGGACTCGGAGCCTGTTTGAATTCCAACAGGTGGCTCTGGGCTATCACACACGCGCCGTAACTACATCCTATCGTGGGTTAGGAGGAGGATCTGTGCCCACAACCTCAGCGCAAAGGTCTGGTGGTGCTCGAAAATGTTGGTGAACAAAGGAATGTCCGGACTTACGTAGAAAGATGGTAGAAGGCAAAACCCCGTCATTTGGAGGGTGTCGCTCTTTGAAGTTAGTGAAAGGACCGGTGGGTATGGGGACTCGGGGTTCTGCACTGGTTCTTCCTCTGATTCCCTGCACAGTCGTGGGGATGACGATGGGGTCCTTATTGGTAAAACAAAGCAGTTGGAGTTGGGACCTCAGTATCATGGATGGGAAGGGACAATATCACAAAAGTTTCAGTACAAACTTAATATTAACCGGGTGCCTGGGTGGCTCAGTCGTGAAGCATCTGCCTTCGGCTCAGGTCATGATCCCTGGGTCCTGGGATCGAGCCCCACATCGGGCTCTCCGCTCGGCGGGAAGGCTGCTTCTCCCTCTCCCACTCCCCCTGCTTGTGTTCCCTCTCTTGCTATCTCTCTCTCTGTGTCAAATAAATAAATAAAATCTTAAAAAAATAATAACTTAATATTAACCTATACATTCCATGCAATCCATGAAACTTGATTAGAGAATTCTAAAGTTCATGTGCAAGAGTAAAGGACCAAAAAGAGTCAGGATAATTTTAAAGGAAAAGAATATGATGTGGGTCTTGCTCTCTAAATAGTAAGATTTATTAAGAGGCTGTTGTAATTAAGACAGGGTATTGAGGTTAGAATAGAAAGCAGATCACTTGAACAGACCAGAAAACCCAGAAATTGACCCATGTGGGAAGTTGACCTAGGATGGAGGTAGATTTCCAAATTAGTTGGGAATGTCTGGTTGGGGCATTTGGCCATCCAAATGGGAAAAAAATTTACATTAGATCTTTACCTCACCACATGCAAAGAGGTCAGTTCCAGTAGGTTGAAGAGTTACATGGGAAATGTGGAAATAGAGGAGAATATCTTCTAACATTGGGGTGGGAAAGCATTTTAAGCAAGATACAAGAAGCAAAAGCCATCAAAGAAAGATTCATAAATTAAATATTAAAATTAAAATCCTGTACAATAAAGATAAAGAAAGCCACGTGTTGGGGGAAGATATTTGCAACAAATATAACCCGCAAAAGGTAAGTGTTAGGAATATATAAATAGGAAAACAGTATGACAGCTCCTTAAAAAACTAAACATAGAATTATCATATGATCCAGTAACTCTGTTGCTGGGTAAATATCCAGAATAATTGGAAGCAAAGACTCAAATATATGTTTCTACACCACTGTTCATAGCAGCATAACGTTCAGAAGGTGGAAACAACGCAAGTGTCCATCAATGAATGAAAGGATCAACAAAATGTGGTATATACACACAATGGAATATTATTTAGACTTAAAAATGAAGGAAGTTCTGACCCTGCTACAACGTGGATGCACCTCGAAGACATCATGGTAAGTGAAGTAAGCCAGTCACAAATGGACAAATACTGTCTAATTGCTCTTATAGGAAGTACTTGGACTTCGTTGGGACAGAAAGCAGGAGGGTGGTTGCCAGGGGCTGGGGGAAGCAGGATGATGGGCAGTTTTTGTTTGATGGACATAAAGTTTTAGTTTGGGTAGATGCAAAAGGTCTGGAGATGGATGGTGGTGATGGTGGCATCATCATGTATGTAATGGCACCGAATTGTACGCTTAAAAATGGTTAAAATGGTAAATTTTATGTTATGTATACTTTACTACATAAAAAAATAAATCAAGCATGGATACATGTCACAACATGGACAAACCTTGAAAATATGCTAAGTGAAAGAAGCCAATTACAAAAGACCATATGTTGTATGATTCCATTTATATGAAATGTCCAGAATAGGCAAATCCAGAAGGATAGAAAAAAGATTCGTGGTTGCCTGGGGCTGGGGGAAACGAGGAGAGTGGGGACAAAGGCTGAAGTGTACAGTGTCTTTTTGGGAGATAAGGAAAAAATTTCTGGAATTCTAGAAATCGCTTCTGGGATTGATTATGTGAGGGACACACAACTCTGTGAGTATACTACAAGCCACTGACTTGTGCACTGCAAGTGAGTGAGCTGTATGGTGTGTGAATTATCTTTTAATTAAGATGTTACCAAAAGAGTTAAAAAAAAAAAAGAATATACAAATAACTCCTCTAAAATAAGGAAAGGCAAAAACAAAGAGGAAAGTGAGAAAAAAAAAAAAGTGATGAGATGCTTCTCAGGAGATTTGAAAGGACAGCAAATATATGAGGCCAAGTTCAACCCCAGGGACGTACACACCTGAGAGTAACAATGTGATTCTGTCTCACACGCTCAGATGGGCAGGAATTCAAGTCTTTCAATGCCCAGGATCGGGGAAGATGTGCGGCAGGGAGGGCCATTCCACGCCACTCTATGGAAAGGCAGACTGGTGTGCGGAGAACAATTTGGCACTATCTGGCAAAGGTGCCGAGCTGTACGCTTGGACTCAGCAATTCTACTTCGAGGGACATACCCTAGGGAATTTCTTGTGCCTGTGACTGAGGAGTTCTGTGCAAAGTATCAGTGCAGCATTGTTTGCAATAGTGGGACCTTGGAAACATCCTGAATGTCTATCCTAAGCTAAGAGATACACAAATGGTCACATATTCAAACAGTAGGATACTGTACAGCAGTGAAAACGGACTGTATGTGGGCTCTATGAATGTCGAAGTTTTCAAACAAAACAGTAAGTGGAAAAAATTAGTTATTGAAAGAAAAGTAGAACATGCCATTTTATGAGCAGGCAAAACAATATTCATACTATTTATAGAGGGCTCCAATGATATCTGTACTGTTCTTTCTCTTTTACTTTTGAACTTTTAATTACAATTTTTTAAAATTCCAGTATAATGAACGTACAGTTGTTATATTAGTTTCAGGTGTACAATACAGTGATTGAACAATTCTATACTTGACTCAGTGCTCATCACCATAAGCGTACTCTCAATCCCCTTTACCATCTTCCCCCATCCTCCCATCTACCTCCCCTCTGGTAACCAACAGTTTGTTCTCTATAGTTAACAGTCTGATTTTTTTTGGTCTCTGTTTTTCTTTAATTGTTTGTTTCATTTCTTAAATTCCACATATAAGTGAAATCATATGATATTTGTCTTTCTCTGATTGCCTAATTATTTCACCTAGCATTATATCCTCTAGATCCATCCATGCTGCTGCAAATGTCAAGATTTCATTTTTTATGGCTGAGTAATAATCCATCGTGTATGTTTATATATATATATATATATATATATCACTTATATATACTTATATATACACACATACAAATATACATATATATATCACTTCTTTATCCATTCATCTGTAGATGGACACTTGGGTTGCTTCCATATTTGTGTTGTTTTAAATTTTATTATTATTATTATTTTTAAAGATTTTATTTATTTATTTGAGAGAGAGAGAGCAAAAGTGAGAGAGATCACAGAGGCAGAGGTGATGTTACTTAGCCTGACTGTAGTAATCATTTTACTAGGTATCTAGGTATTTACTAGGTATCAAGGAGATCCTGCACCCAGATGCCCCTCTGTATTGTTTTTTAAAAATATCTTTTTCCCTTCTATGGGGCGCCTGGATGGCTCAGTTGGTTAAGCGTCTGCCTTTGGCTCAGGTCATGATCCCAGGGTCCTGGGATCGAGCCCCGCATCAGGCTCCCTGCCCAATGGGGATCCTGCTTCTCCTTCTCCCTCTGCCTGCCTCTCTGCCAAATTTAAGAAACTATTGGACTTTCTCTGTCAAATAAATAAATAAAATCTTAAAAAAAAAATATAGTTTTCCCTTCTAAAATGAAAGCCCTGATGGAAATTTGTCAAAATGTTAAGAATTATTAAATTTCAAATGTATCCCTATGGGTGCTTGCTGTATTATTTGTATAATTTTCTGTGTGTTTGAAATATTTCATAATTCAAAAAATATTTTAAAGACACACAAACTGCTATATAATTGAAATCATGTGCATTATTTTGGGAAGTATATGCTTCCCCACATTTCACAGTAACTTAACCAGCATGTCTGCTAGGCCAGAGAGTAAGTAAGCCATTTCTAGGGTCTAGACTCACTCTATACAATGAGTCAAACAGCAAACGCCTCTCAGTCATCCCCAACATGAGCAACGGGAGGGCATGTCCTGAGTCCTACTCAGCTTTATTCTAGGTCTACCATAGTACTTGGCATAGCTGACTGCTAAGTGGGCAAACTGCCGCCATAACGCACTCAGATAGGAAATGCTGACTATACCTAAAGAACTGATTGGGGTTTTATAGAGATGAAGGTGTCAAAACCTCAGTGAGCTCTGCCTGTTCGATCACAAAGCTGTCTCTAAGATACTCACCTTCTGCCTATTGTTCTAAATTAAAATGCAAACCTACCTGCCCCAGAGCCACCTTAGTAAGCTCATTTAGTTTCGTGAAAGACACTTCTATTTTTAATTTTAAAATTATTTATATTTAAGGTGTGCAACCTGATGACTTGATACCTAGTAAAATGATTACTACAGTCAGGCTAAGTAACATCACCTTCCATGGTTGCCATATTTCTCTTGTGATGAGAGCACCTGAAATATACTCTCTCAGCAAATTTCCACTATTCAGTATATTATCATTAACTATAGTCATCACGCAGGACATTAGATTTCTAGATGTTCTCGTCCGACATCACAGCAGCTTTGTCCCCTTTGACCAACTTCTCCCCTTTCTACCACCTCCCCACTCCCGGTAGCCACTGCCCTACTCTCTGCTTCTCTGTAACGGTTTTTTTTTTAGATTCCACATATAAGTAAGATCATGCAGTTTTTTTCTTTCTGTGTTTGGCTTATTTCACTTAGTGTATAATGTCCTCCACGTTCCTCTGTGTTTTTGCAAATGGCAATCCCAATGTCTATCCCAAACTAAGAGATACACAAATGGTCATATATTCAAACAGTAGGATACTGTACAGCAGTGAGAACGGACTGAATAATATTCCATTGTGCGTGTATGTGTGTGTATGTGTGTGTGTGCATCTGTGTATGTGTGCATAGGTGTGTATGTGTGTGTGCCATGATTTCTTTATCCATTATTCTTAGAAGAGACTTCTTCACCATGTGTGCAACCACAACTTCTCTTAAGTGTGACTGTTGATAATTACAAGGAACTCATGCTCATCACAGTGCTGTATCCCTTTCTTAAAAATGAAAACAAACACCGTATCAGTTTCAGGCAAATTTTTAAAGTAGGCTGGTGTGAGTGCCCCTGGTGGGCTGAGCTGAGAAGTTGGGCTTTAGTTGCAAATGGCAGCGAGAAAGAAGGACAGCATCTATTTTGTTGATGTGATTCTTTTCCTGACATGGGACAGGGGAAGCTGACTGTCACAGACAGGAGCGACAAGATGGCTTTGCTGCAGACATGCATGTCCCCGCATGAGCATAGCAAGATGCTTGCCATCCTGTCCATGAACGCATGGCCGTCTCATTTCTGGTCCAGCAGGATAGCCTGGAGTGGTCTCCCCGAGTGCTAAAGCACCAGGAAAGCCCACCGCGCCTTTAATGAAAACCTTTGCTCCCCATATCTGTGCAGAGGAAGGAGTTGAACAACCATTACCTTAGCAGCTGAGATCCAGGCGGCAGATTTCCAAGTGTTGACGGTTTCAGAAATGTGTTTGCTTGGCCTCTAAGTAATGACTGAGAATATAGTCAATTTAATGCTGAAAATCTGAAAATAGTGCCCAATTAGTTTAGTGTGGAAGAGTGTGATAATATTTTAATAATATGGGCTTTATGCAAAAATTTGCTTTCATCTGAGTAATTAGGGCTGGTGAAAGGTTTAATGTGTATTTATTGAGCACATAGTAATAACAGCGCGTGAGCTGAATCACAAGGCAACATGGATGCATTGGGAGCTTTCTCTTCAGTTCACTGAAGTTGAGTCCTGTTTTCATAATGTCTGTCATGCTGAACAATAAGATTGGTTCTAAATTGAAATTAGAATGTCTAAGTGTTCAGCCCAAGCGTATTAGAAAAATTACATTGGTAGAACACTTACTTCCTCTTGAAATGCTTTTGGGAAAATAGTTTCTTAAATTGGCCTTGCAGCGTCTTTGAAAATAGTCTCAATGCTGCAAAAGCTTTATTTAAGAATACCACGAATCTCTGCTTCGCCTTCATTCTAATCGGTGGAGAGTGATCTACTGCAGAAGATGAGAGGATCATTTAGGTTTTGATTTTAAAATACTTTGAGTAAAAGATTTCTTTCCTGTCAGTTGACCTCCCATTTAGAAAATAAGCCATCTCTGGGAGAAATGGTTTAGTGGGGTTTTGACTCTTGATTGCCCCTCGGGGGGGTGAGTGTGCTAATTGGCATAATGTCTTCCATGTTTCTTCCGGGGAGAGGGGAGGGAAGTGGGAGGCGGGGACAGAACAAGGGGCGGGGTCCGACAGGACAAGGGGCGGGGTCTGGTAAGATAAGGGGCGGGGTCCGACTGGACAAGGGGCGGGGTCTGGCCTCTCTCCGCGGGAGGATCAGCCCAGCGCAGCCTGACTGGGTGGGCAGCCCGCCAGCCCACCCGCCCCAGGGACCAAGAGCCAGGACACTTCGCATGGCTGCTTTCAATGGTAGAATCGATGTCAAATCCACAGAGAAGTCATAACGTGTGACCAGAATGAAAAATTGGGGTTAAAAATTCAGAGCCATGTCTTTAGTTCATTCTTTGACCTTAGCAGTTAACATTAATTTCTTTCCTAAGTAGGTGATTTGAATGCAGCTTATCAGAGGATTTTTTTTTTTTAAGTCTCTTTGGTTCCTTTCATGCAGCTTTTTTTTTTTTTTCCTTCCTTTTCTCTTCCCCTGTAAGTGCTTTACCAGGCACGACTCTGAGAACATAGTCCTGTTTCTAGGGTCCGCGTCTGCTGATTATCAGAACCCCATTCAGCAAGGTAGCAGGAATTCCATGGCCGGCTGGAGGGGGACTCCGCTTGTCATGGAGGCAGAGCTACTGTTTTCTGGTCTGACAGTGTAGCCTGCCCGTGACCTTGACCCCGCTCTTCTTGGCTATTCTTACTCAGTGTCCAAACTGACAGCGAGGTGGCCTGAGCTGGCCTCTACTGGGTCTGCCCTCCGCCCTGGGCATTCGCTGCTGGGGAGGAGGGCAGGTGCCTCCGGGAGCCGGCTGGGCCTTTGGGTCTGGCTTCTGAACTGCCTCCGAGGTCAGCCCATGCCTTCTCCCTGGGTCTGTCCCGCAGCTTAGCTATTTATTTAGAACACTGTTAGGGGTTCCTCTTACTTAAAACTGCCTCCCCACCATGGTGTCCATGCTTCTCATCCCCTGCCCTCTCGCGGTGGAGCTGCTGTCCTTGGCCACTTCCTTGCTCTCCTCCAGCCTCCTAAACACGGATGTTCTCTTTGGTTCCATCTTAACAGACTCCCCTTGATACTCCACATTTTCTCCCCCTGGGGTTGCATCCACCACTCTTTTGGTTTTTATTTCTATGCAATACTTTTGTCCCCATCTCTGGATGCTCAGCACCACATTTCCCTTCCCTACTGGCTTTTCCCGTGAAGACATGCTCTCAATCCTAAAACTGCACCCTACCCCCCATCCTGCCCTTTATCGCAGCCCCTGGCTCCTGCCTGGACCCTAGGAGGCCAGCTCCCCCGGGTGCCTCTCCACATTCTCTCACATCTGCCCCTTCTTTCTGTTTCTTTACTTTACACCAGCACATCCTTTGTCCTTTGCTGGGATTTCACTTCCACCTCAGCCCTCTCCAGTCCATCCTGAGTCCTGCAGATGTCATTCTCCCCCAAAGAGCACCCCTTTTCCCTGCTTGGCTTCTGAGCATGTTAAGAATGAAGATAGTGAGTAAAGATGGAGGCCTTTTTATGGAGCTAAGTGGCTTTCTGGACAGACCTCAGTTTAGGCTGACCACACAGTGAGCAGTAAGCAGGGCAGTGTCTAAGGTCACACAATTAGGGGATGACAGAGCCACCACCTGAGTCCTGCTCTGAGGGATTCCACAACTGGGTGCCTTCCGCCCACACTGCCCAGGCCCCTCTTTTTCTCTGAGCCCCACCAGCATTTTCTACTCTGTTCACATGTCTTATTCTAGTTGTTTGGGTAGGTGGTACAACGTATCGCAAGTGACCAATGCTCACTTTTTTCCCCTTGAACTTCTCAACTAGAATCCTCTGAGAAGGTGGTATAGTGGCTGGAGTATGGTTTTCATGAGGTCAGGGTAGACTCTCTTCCCCACTACTGGTAAGTAGAATTCTGTGTGGTCGCAGAGGGGCTGCTGTGACAAGGGGACCGTCCATCGGTGGGAAGATCTAATCAACCAAGGTAAGGACAAGGACACTGGAGTACATCCTAGTGTTCAGTCTATACTTCTCTTCTTGGGCAGGCCCCAGAAAAAGAAAAAGACATGAAGACATGGGCCCTGCCCACTCAGATACATGTAGGGAGACCAGAATATCCCACTTGAAGCCATGGTGAACAAGACAAGACAGCTGTATAATTAAATGCTTATTTGAAGGACTAGAAGTGAGGCTGGATTCAGAGGCGGAAGAGATTCAGGAGAGCTGGAGTGGGTTGGAAAGACTTCGTGGAGAAGGTAGGACCTCAGTTCAGATCTGAAAGACGAGCAGGATTTGGAGGAGGACAGAGGGCACCTTAGGCCAGGGCAACAAGTATCTCAGAAGAGTGCCCTCATGTCTCAGAGACAGAACATCTCTGTAGCGTTGTTTGTGTTGGGCAGTCTGACGTCATGCTAGGTAACCTCCATCACTGCCAAAAATGACTTGATATTTATTCAGACTTTAAAATAAATTGGCCTATTACATCAGGTATAAGGAATCTCATTTGGACAGTGACTAGATTTGAAGTGTTGGTTCTTTCGCAAGTTTTGTTTTTAATTCAGTGGCTAAATCAGTGACTTGAAATTAAATTGAAAACTGAAATGAATACTATTCTCTAAGTCAATGAAGTCTAAAAGTCTGGCACCACTGACCTATAACACAGGGGAAAAGGGACAGTGAAGAAGAGGGACAATTGTCAGTAACCTTTTATTCTTTGGTGTATTTGTTCATGCACTCAGGGAATATTACTGGCTTTGGAGCCCAGAGTTTTTCTTTAATTTGAGCCACTGCAGACTTTTGAGGAATTAGGGGGAAAACAGTCTTGTGCTTTGGGGAGTGACTCTGGAGCCTGTCTGTCTGTCTGGCTGTCTGTCTGGCTCAGAGGAAGCTGGGGCACTGTCTCTGTGGAACCCACCTGTAACCTCATTTATGTCGATCAGATGGGCTCTCAGAGGGTAGGGATCCTCCAGGATGGAGGAAGAATAAGGGGGCTGAAGAGAATCAGGAACGAAAACATACACATCACTCTTAGGGACATTCAAAGTGAAGAAGTGTAAGGCAGAACAAACATTCCAGGCTCTTCCAACACAGATGGCTCCGACAAGAAATGTTCACTGGGTGTGAGCCAGACGCTGTGCCAGATATGTGCTAGGTTACTGAATAATGATCTTTATTTCACCAACGTAAGGAGGGTTTTCAAGACCAAATGAAATCACAAAGCGGTCAAAGGTCCCTCTATTCTCCGATCGCTTTAGGGAATCAGGAGTTGAGAAGGATGCATGGGTGAATTTGGGGTGTCAGATGCGGAGGTGTGTATGGAAGGAGAGTAGTGGAGAGAAATCCCACGACTAGGATGGGGAGGACGTGACATTTCTGGGGTGAACGAGACCAATGTGACTGCAAGAGCCAGACTCACTGGTTTTTGAAAATTCCATTTGTAGGCCTGATGCGGCTCACGCCATTGACCCATGTGACATATGCACCTCATTGCGAAATTCTACCTGGTCGGGTCAGTGTGGTTAGTACTTGTGGCTCAGATGGTAAGGTGGACGGGATTTAATGCCCAAACAGTTCATTCCTGGAGGCGTGAGTTGGAAGCCTGACATCATCTCAGCGAGAACTCCGTTAAGCCAACTGAGGGAGGAAGCAGGTCTGGTCGGAGACTGGCACCGGAGCGGGGCGGGGACGGGACACGCAGGGTGGGGCGCCTGGCCTGATGTGCGGGGCGTTTGTGTGAACATGGGCATTTTAGATTCATGGCTTTCCTCTGCTCCACGGTGCACGTTAGTGATGATGGGAGCAAGGTAATAATCCTCATTGCAGTGTGAAATATGTCAAATTTCTAACCTAACCATAGGTTAGGCAAAACTAACCTATGAAGCCAGAGGAGCAGGCAGGCAGATAAATGAGGTCAGTCGACAGCATGACCAGCCGCCCAGTTCCCACCTGGAGTAACAAATCTGCAGAAAGGGGAAAATTACTTAAGTCTTCTCTCTATCCTATCAACTTGCTTGCGTGTCACATTTCAAATGCCTTCATTCTCCCTGTTGGAAATCAGAATTTTCTAGTAATACTCTAAAAATCAGTAAGTAAATATGGCAATGGTGCGGCTACCCTGGGAGTTCAAAGAAATAGAAGCCAGGCAGAAAATGCATGGTATCTTCCTGTGGTGTAACCCAGCACTTAATTTTTATGCTGATTATATAGTTATTATTCATTGTTATTTAACACCTGGAAACTTGACTATATTTTACTGTTAAGAGAGGGTAGGCTAGGATAGGGGTGGGGGTGAGAATGTTCACAGGTCTTAAGTAGAATTAGCACTGCTTGCTGATATCAACCAGGAAGGTAACAAGAAAAGGAAAAAAAAAAAAACAACAAAAAACCCCAGAGAAGGCCCAGGAATCCAGTGAGACCCTAAATATAGTACAGTAGGTAACAGAGGATAAATATTTCTAGCAGGTAAAAGCCAAAAAGATAAATACCAGGTCCACTGCACCTGGTTTTCTTATCTAACCCTTTAAGAATGCTCTCACCGGTTTCCTGTTTATCCACACCTCCAGCTGAGGAAGGAGGATGTTCTGTAGGAAGCTTCTGTTTGCAGTCGTTTCTCTACACCGTCTTCCATAAGCCTCTGGCTGTTCCATTGATTTCGGGTGATGGATTTCCCCGCCGTGGGGAAGAAGGCCTTTGAAACCAGGCCTGGGATAGGTGACTGCTTATTTTCTGTTATTTGTTGAATACACTTAAACACATCAATGAGACCCCAGTCACTTCTCAGCATTTCTGTCTGCAACAACCGTGTGTATGCATACATCTATGTTCAGTGAAGTTAGTAAAGAGAGAAAGGCTTGAGGACGTTTGCCTGCTGCACAGAAGACTCCAACCACCCCTCCCTGCGCGGGGCGGAGAAACCTAGCCAGCGGGAGCCGGCTGAAGGGTGCGGGGGTGCAGGCCGGGTAGGCAAGGGCTGGGTGCGGGTGACACAGGCGCTCAGGGGAGAATGGGGGGAGGGTAGACAGAGGGGAGCGCGCCGAGCTTCCTCCAGGTGCAGTCAGCCGCGGCGGTATGGGCACAGCCTGGAGACAGGCGCCGCCGCCCCCGCCCCCCGCCGCGCCTCCCCCACGCCTCGCACCCCCACCCTGCACGCACCCGGGAGCGACCTCCAGGCGGGGCTGTCTCGGGGAACAGGAGCAGGGCGGAGAACGCCTCGAGCCTGGCAGGTGATGCAGCCGATGCAGGTGATGTGGAGCTAAGCATCCTATTGGTCCTGGGTCTGAAAAGAGGGCTGGGTGGGACTGAGGTCTCCCACACCTTGCTGGCAGCGGAGACTCAGTTTCCCCTCTGCAGGGATCTGCGGCAGTGTGACCCCGGGAGGGGGGAGGACAGCACCCCCAAGCTCATGGTGAATGAGGCTGAGTCTGGGGCCTAGCCGTGCATCTTGCCACCCACCCCCGACCCCCAGATGCCAGGGCAGGTCCCCGGTGCCCCGGCTGCGGTCCGGGCGCACCCTCTGTGTTACTCCCTGGTGGCTCTAATGAAGCCGGTGAAGAACCTCATGTGATACCAGTTTTCAAGGGCCCCATTGTCCCTTGGCCCGAGCAGCCAACTTGCCCATTGCCCATCCAAGGTCAGCACCGGAACAGCTCCCATCAGAGCTGCAGCCTCGGTTGACGGGGCTTGGCCGGGTTTGTGAACCCCGCGGCAGAGACTTCCTCAGAGGAGCCCACTGGCCTGCCAGAGTCCGTGGCTTTGGGACATGGCAGAATCTCACAGATGTGCTACTTTACCCACAAACCCAGCTTTCTCTGCGCCCCCACCCCGCCCCCTTTTGCTTTGGCTGTAAGGATGCAGACCTGGGGGGCTGGGGGTGGCAGGAGGAAGCCTGGGGGCAGATGGAGCTTTGCGTTAAGCCCAGACTGCCTGCACCCAGAGCCTTTGAAGGGCGCTTTGGGGAGCAGGGAGGTTGAGTTTCAGAGACCAGACAGACAGCTTTCATTTCCTTGGTGGCCTTCATCAAGATACCTCATTCTTTGACATTTCCTGCCCAGAAACCTTTGAACCATATTTTTTTTTTTTTTGCTGATTGTGTGTTGTGCTCCCCGAAGGCATGGCTTTTGAGTCTTTTCTATGCCTAGCGCTGTGTCAAACCACGGGAAGGGGGAATGGCTGGAGGGTGTCTTTGTCCTACTGTGGGCCAGAGATCCGGTGAAATGGGGAGGGCTGTCTCAGGCCTAGTATGACCTGGGGGACATCAAGATTCCCTCCCTGCACCATCGTACTGGTCAGGGAGAACCTGACCTAGTTTTAGGGACCTCAGGACAAATATCCTAAGTGCCCTCCTCAGACAGACACTATTGCCTAAATGCTTCTTTTAGTCAGATGTGCTCTGACTTTTAGATCTGAGAGTGTCTTTGTGAGTAAGCCCCTCACCACCGTGACCACTATTCACAGAACTTCCACTGACCTGTCAATTATGCCATATTTAGTATCTGGGTCAAGATGGAAAAAAACTGTTTTTCTGTTCAAAGGTTTCTTACGAGTCATTTGTGAAAACATACTTTCTGGTGTTCAGTGAAAATGTAAAACCAGTGCCGATGACCGGATCTGGGGGAAATCCCCACAGAGCTTATGATGTCCCCTGGCCTACGACTGCTTATCATGGACACGTCTGCTCTGGTCTTGGATGGTGTTGTCTCCGGGTCTGTCCTGTAGCCTGTCTTTATGTGTTCCCACCTTGGAGGTGGCGCAGGGGCTGGGCCTTCTCCCCACCTGGTGTCTTTCCCCAGTCTGTGTGAACATGGTTTCACTGAGGTGGGGTTGGCCTGATGCTCTGCTTTCTCTACTAACAGTTTTCAGCCTTGGAATGTAGTGAAGGCAAGAATCCACCACAGGCCTCTGTTTTCGTGCTTTGCCTGACGAGGGATGGCCTTTAGGGACAGGTTGGCTGGGCTCGGCAAGGTGCATTCAGAGAAACCCCTGTAAGGTGGTGCTGGACTCCTGGGGGCCTCCACCCACAGGTGGCCCTGAGAGTGACATAAGAGCCGTCGACATCCCCGATCTCCATAAAGGAAGTACCTTTCTTCCCCCTGTCAGCCCCGATTGCCCAGTATGATGATGCATTACCATACTGGGGATCGTGAGTTTGGGCACCATGAGGCGCCATATTGAATGGAGGAAAGATCAAATGAGTAAACCTTGATGAGGGGGGTGATGTGAGGGGACGGTTGGATGCTGCTGCCTTAGAAAGGGTTGTGGCTTTTGAGAGGTTGTTTAAAATTTATATAGTGATTGTTATGCTTCCAAAAGTCCTCTTGTTTGGCCTTAAAACGTTTTTGTCTTCAGCTCAGCAGCCAGAGCTGGCCTGTCCCATTTCTGCAACATCTGTGTTCAAGATGTAGACTCAGGAGGTAGACTATCTGGGTTGGAAGCCAGGTTGGAATCTGGTGGCCAGGTATTAGTTGTGTGACATTAGTGCTTTGTGCCTCAGTTTCCTCATTTGTCAACTGGGAGATAATCGCAATATCAACTTCATAGGGGTGTTGTGAGGGTTAATGGAGTTCATGTGAGTGCAGTACCTGCATGGAGCCTGGTAGGCTAAGCACTGTGGATGTGAGGGCTCCTTTTTTTTTTTAAAAGATTTTATTTATTTATTTTTAGGGAGAGAGAGAGAGTAGTGAGCGGGGAGGGCAGAGGGAGAGGGGGAGGGAGAAGGAGGGGGAAGAGGGAAATATAGTTAACCTATTTCACTATTTCACTGAATGGAGGCCATTTGCTAATGTACATTCTGGGCTTCTTAGTTACTTCGTGGATTCATATGGGAATAACTGGGTTAATTCGCGTGAGTTTCTAGGTCTTTAGACAGTCTGGAACAGTGCGGCTTGGGTGGAGATCTGGAAGAACCCTGGTACCATGCACTGTTCATCGCTGGAGGGGAACCCATTCCAGGAGGTGTCGGTCTGGCCATAGTCAGGGCTAGATCCAAGTTGATATAAAATGCAATTTTAGGAGGTCGTTGGTCAAAACAGCCCTAGGTCTTATGAATGTGAAAAATGAGAAAGTATGGTGGTTATGTCAGTTTGATGACTCAGTACCAATATCTGAAAGTAGCAAAGGGAAATCTCTGGCAGACCCAGGTGGAGCCAAGGGCTGGGCAAAGATTTGCTGTCTGTTTGGGACCAGTGTGAATGCTGGGCAGCAAGTCAGGCTGGGACACATCCACCAGGACGTGTAGGAGAGCCTTGTGGGCCTGCACCTGTTCTCATCTGGAATGTCCCTCCATCGTTGGAAGCGCTCTCAGGTGCAAGGCCTGATGATGTGTTCTGAAACTCTCCTCCAAGAAGCCCTTTATGGCAATAATTCCCAATTGAGAGCTCTGGGAGTGTGCTTGGGAGCCTCCCGGGTGAGAGTCCCCAGAGGACAATGGAAACCCCTGGTTTGCACCAGGCACATCATGGGTCAAAACTCAGAGCAATTGTGTCACAGACTCAGTCTTACTAAGACAAAGTGGTTTGAGTTGTTTTTCTGGAAATGGAAACAGGCTTGCCCTGAGTCATTCATACCCTGGCCAGATCGCTTTCGTTAGCCATCATTCACATTTCCTAGAGAATCTTATACACGTAGGCTCCTCTCAGACACATCTTTCTCCACATGGCCTGTGGAGTGACCAAAATTATGGCCTGGTGTCTCCTCACTCACTGTGCCAGTTGGCAAACTCAGAAGGGTGCCAGGTGGAAATTTCACAATCTTAAAAAAGGTATTAATGAGGATACAGAAACAAAAGGCTCAGATCCTGGCCGCTGTTTACTGTGCAAGAGCTGGATGCGTGCGCCTGCGAAGGGCGTACATCCCCTATCTGCGATCTTCGTAAGCGGGCTGCTATCTGCCTCATACAGATAATGGCAGCCAAGCTCAGAGAGGACGTGTTCGTCTTATGGTGGACTTCAGAGCAAAAAGGAAACGCTGCTGACACATCACCAGTGGTTTGTGTTCTACCCCTGGGAGGGGCGATGGTGTGTGCTGATTCTCCAGTGTCTTTTGTTTTTCTCGATCTCCTCTGTGGCTGGTGTTTTGAACCTGACCGCGTGGGGGGCGGGAGAGGGACAGTGGACCAGCAGAGGGGTCCAGCCGAGGACCACGTGAGGACTCAAGCTGTCCAGCACCTTGATCTTGGTGAGGCAGGGTGATAACTGAGCTACTGCTCTTTGCTACGGTTCCAGGTACTTCCCCAACTTCGGAAAGCTACCCATTTATTGCCTTACGGGAGGCGTAGTGCAGCAGAATAGGGAACTCAGGGTTGAATTTCAAAAAAGAGCTCAGGGTGTGAACAATGCATTTGGAAGAATGCTAGCTCAGAGCCAGTGTTTGTCCCAAGCCTCCCTAAGATTAAATAAAGGTTCTAGGGGTTGGCAAAGGGGAGCAGAGCTCGGAGGAGGGGCCCGCTATGAGGGGGGAATGGAGGGTCCCTACAGAGACCCCAGATATGCTGGAGAACCCTGGGAGGATGAAGTTCCACGAGCCCCTGAAGTTCCCTGGGGAGAGCCCCGGAAAACAGCCTTAACCCAGAGTCTCCCTGGCCCCCGCAGGTGACATATTTTTATCTGAAGCTTAGGTAGACAGGTGTTAGCCATCATTCACATTTCCTAGAGAATCTTATACACGTAGGCTCCTCTCATCTCATGTCCACTCTCACTGCATGTGGATCCGGCAACACCGCAGAATGTTGACTTTATGGCCAGAGAGGGGCTGCTGCACCTGGAGAGGGCCCGCCTCTGGGACAAGGAGGATGCAGAGGTCATGAATGGACACCAGGAGACCAGATGGACGGTTTGTGAGCGCCCAACATGTATCCACTGGTAGATGGCGGTGACTGAGGGCCAGATGCTAGTGCTGTTGTCCCCACCCTCACCTCACTGGTGGGCACGAGGCCCTCCGGGGCTTCGATGGGACCCTGTAAAGGAAGAAAAGAGACCCTGGAAGCCAATGCAGGCATCACAGAAGTAAATGAATGTTTCTTTGCACTCAAATCTGTCAGCCAAGATTTGCAGTCACTGCTTGCATAGCTAGCGGTGTTTGTTGTCGTGGTGATGCTGGTAACTAGAGGCCCTGGTCGTGGTAAGGTTTTAGGCACACCTTTAGTGACAGCGCTGGAAGGTCGTAGGAGAAGGGTCATGGGAGTTTGAAAGCCTGGGATTTCGGTTCTGACCTTCACCTTTACTCCAGCCATGGCCTCTGCCATTGATTCACCATTCTGGACCTCTATTTTTTTTATTTAGAAATTAATATTGGGCTAAATTATCTCTAATGTCCCTCAGAGTTCTAATTTTGCAAGATCATAAAATTAAAATCAGATACTAAATTCATTTCAAATGGGTAAAGGAAAACACTACATGAACCCCATTTCCCCCCCTTACTCATATTATCAACCAACTCACCGTCTTTTCATTTACACCCTATTTTGTGCTTACATTTTTTTCAGTCCTGTAAGCAATCACTTACAGTGTGTGGACAAGGTGATTTTGTCCCGCTCTATCCTGTATCTTGTTGGTGACTTTTCTCTCAGGTGACTGCCTAGGAATTCCTGATATTTGCATTGGTCCTTGGTTCTCTGGTATCCTGCATTTGGTTTTAAAATAGGCACATGCTTTATCATGTGCTGACCTACTAATGTGAAGAAATCCCCAATGTCAATGAAGTTTAGAAAGGGAGCCCCAGGATGATCACAGTGTTCTTGACCCCAGTGACAGTCATTAAGTATGCAGCATTCCTCATGTGGACATCTGTCCTTGGATGTAAGTTTTGCCCTTTTAAAAGAACCACAGTACCAGCAAGGCCAAAACAGAGTTTTTAGTACATATGTTATTCCCCAAACAAGTAGGACTATCTATGTCAGAAGATGTATGAATTCTGATATTTCATATTTTCACCACCGTCCTAATTATTGAATACCTTATTTATTTAGTTCCAGTGAATGACTGAGTGAGGATGCAGAGAGAAATAGTTACGCTTACATATGGGGTACACCTTTCTGTGCCTGTGTCCTTAGGTGATAACTGAGAGTTTTGAGAGTTCAGTGATACAAAATATGACTTTCCAGAAATAACTGCTTTTCTCTGTGCCTCAGGATAGCCGTCCACCCCGCCTCAATGCAGGGTGAGGTGCCTGTCTTCCGTGTCCTTTTGGCACCCCGATTTATCTCTCATATAGCATTTCTCTCCATTTCTGGTGATTTCTGTTAACTTGTCTACTTTCCACACTGGATGGTGAGCTCCTTTAAGACAGGAATGTGTCATTCCTTCTTGTAATACTAGTGCCTAAGGAAGGGGTGAATGGATGGCAGAATGGATGGGTGGGTACTCTCCTTGGCGGGGCCTCGCTTTCTTCATCAGTCTGGAGCACTGAAAGTTTCTTCCAATTCTGAGTTTCTGTGCGCTGGAGTAATCTAAAACAAATACTTTTTTAAGGACGGGCGATGGGTGAGCAGCAGAGGTGGTGAGTAGAAATAGGAGCAGAAAATAAGTGATTGTTATTCGGCACAATGATGTCATATCAAGTAACACATGAAGTTAAACTGATGCAGGTGAGATGTTTGACCAGTTGGGAATACTCTATAGAGCAAAAGTACTCCCAATAGCTACAATCATTGATCTGCACACAAATTTTAAAGAAGGTAAAGCTAATTCATCATGTAAGCAATTTACTTGTCCATGAAGACATAAGGCTTATATGTCCAATTACCAACTTGATCAATGAAATGATTTGGGAAGTCAGGTTTGGTTCATTTGCAATAGATGACCAATTATAAGAAGGATGTCTAATTTGAAGCTCTGCTATGCTTGTTTCAAAAATACCAAGCTCCTTATAGCAGTGGTTCTCAAACTCGGTTATACAATTGATCCTTCAACAACTCGGGGATTAAAGGTGCCAACCTCTCGTATGTTATATGTATTATATACTGTATTCTTGCATAAAGTCAGCTGGAGAAAAGTAAATGTTAAGAAAGCCATAAGGAAGAGAACATACATTTACAGGACTAGACTATAAAACATGGAGTATAAATGGACACAACACAGTTCAAACCCATGTGGTCAAGGGTCAGCTGTACATTATAATCCCCAGGGAAGCTTGAAAAAAGTCCTGATTCTCAGGCTCTCTTGCAGACATCGGCTCAGACTCCTAGGGTGGTACCCAGGCATCAATAGCTCGTCAAGCTCCCCACGTGATTCCAATGGGCCTGATGACCTCTTACCACCTGATGACCTGATGACCACACGGGGACACTAGACTTATAAATTCCAAGAAGGAATTGGCCCAAATATAGCAAGAAATTGGGCTGGAGCATGGGACACCTGGGTGGCTCAGCTGGTTAAGTGTCTGCCTTTGGCTCAGGTCATGATCCCGGGGTCCTGGGATGAGTCCTGCGTCAGGCTCCTTGCTCCGCGGGGAGCCTGCTTCTCCCTCTGCCTGCCTCTCCCCTGGCTTGTGCTCTCACTCTCGCTCTCTCTCTCTCTCTGACAAATAAATAAATAAATAAATCTTAAAAAAAAAGGAAATTGGGCTGGAGTGTAAAAATGGATGCACTCTAAAAGTATCTCCAATTAATAATTTAAAAACTCATGCTCCCTAAAAATAGTGAAAATGCACTGCAAGTCAATTTCATTGTTTTGAATTCATTAATAACTGAAGTCATTGTTTTATACCCTGCTTAATTGGATGTCATGCACTTAACTGAGCTCTCTCCACGCTTGGAAAGATAAAGATGTTTACAGCTCAGTGTAGACGCGGTATGCAGGGGATGGGCGCTGGTTTCCTGGCCCAGCTGCCACTCACTTTGTCTCAAATGCCACAGGTGCAGCAGGCCAAGCCTTTTAATACCATGTCCATCCTTGGGGATTAAACTCACTCCCAGAGAAAAGGGATTCATAAATCCTGGCCCTGCCTTCCAAACAGCAGTCTGATTTCACCAGGGTCATAAATTGCTCCTATCAAGACATCAAGTCTCCCAGGGAAATAATGGGCTCCGACAGAACCAAGGGGGAACATCTTCAGCACTTACGAGCAGGGAGCCGGTGAAAAATCAAGTCTTGGGAAATCAGTGACTATTTTATTTATTTGTTTTTTTTGAACCTCTCTTAACCTCTCTCAAATTGTAAGAGAAAAGGAGAGCAGATGAAAAGGATAATGTGATTAACTTTTTTTTTTTTTAAAGATTTTATTTATTTATTTGACAGAGAGAGACATAGTGAGAGCAGGAACACAAGCAGGGGGAGAGGGAGAGGGAGAAGCAGGCTTCCCGCAGAGCAGGGAGCCCGACGTGGGGCTCGATCCCAGGACCCTGGGATCATGACCTGAGCCAAAGGCAGCCGCTTAACGACTGAGCCACCCAGGCGCCCCGGATAATGTGATTAACTTTAAATGAAAATCCATCATAAAAATGTCCCAGGGAGCACATTTGTTGGAGGGTGTGGGATCGGGCCCAGGGTTGGGCGGGCGGGCGGAAAGGTGTGTGGGGTTGTCCTTTATAGTCTCTCTGGCAGGATTCCTTGGGCGGGGAAGCCACTGTCAGGGCGAGGTGATTTACTGTGTGGAGAGGCACTGCTTGCTGAGAACCCTTTCCTGCCCGCCCTGCCCCATCTACCTACGGCTCTCACGTTACTCGGGAGGAAGGCCCAGGGCCCCGGTGAAAATGCTAATGTTCTCTGGCCAGAAAACCCCATTAAACCATGACTTGCTAGTAACAGTTTATGGTAAATCACTTTCCCCAAATAGTTGACTGGCCTCTTACTTGGGCCCAGAAATAAAAGGGAGAATGGAAATTGATTACATAACCTCGCTTTTCCCGATTTTCTAACACAGTATCTTGCTAGACCTTAGGCTTCTCTGTACGAAGACAATAGCCTCTTCCCGGCTCAGTGTGAGTCAGGTTCCTGTGGCTGTTTCCTCGGCTGGAGATCCTTTGGCTGCATCCTCTCTGCCCCCCAGGGCCTGCAACACTCTTGGAAGTCTCTGAATGCCCCCAGGAGGATTACCTGCTGCTTTTATAGCTCTTGGTATGTCCTCTAACGCATGGGAGCAGAGAGTAGCCAACTGAGTGCCTTCACTCATGCATTCATTCAACAAGTGACTGTTGAGCTCCTACAAGGCACCAGGCACTGTGCCCCATACCCAGGACAGAAGAAAAGAGAGTGGAGACAGATTTGTCCCTGGGGAGACCCAGATCCATGTGCTTTGCATGGCATTCCGGGGGTGTTGTGAGGCTGCAGGTGACCCCGGGTTCTGCGGGGAGGAGGCCGAGGGGGCTACTCTCCTTGGCGGGGCCTCGCTTTCTTCATCAGTCTGGAGCACTGAAAGTTTCTTCCAATTCTGAGTTTCTGTGCGCTGGAGTAATCTAAAACAAATACTTTTTTAAATGTGATTTTTTTGGGGGTCTCTGAGTTGCTAAAGTAAAATATCTTCCTTGTAGAAAATTTGTACCATACCGAGAATCAGAAAGGAAATAAATTCATCATAATTCTACCACTTAGGAGTAATCACTGTTTAACATTCTACTTTGATAATTAGCCTATTATTACGCATATATTCCTTTAAAGATTTTTTAAAAAAATTTATTTGAGAGAGACAGAGAAAGAGAGAGAATGAGCAGGGAGAGTGGCAGAGGGAGAGGCAGAAGCAGGGAGCCCGATGAAGAACTCGATCCCAGGACTCTGGGACCATGACCAGAGCTGAAGGTGGACGCTTCACCGACTGAGCCACCCAGGCGCCCTGCATATATTCCTTTGATGAGGTCAAGAACAACTACTTTTTTGTTTGTCCACGAATTCCCATAGGTATGTATTTTTTCCATCAGTGCATCTTCCCTTTCAACATGATTTTTATGGTTTACTCTTACTGCTACTACCGTCTTATTATTTCTCTTATTATTATGTGGCATGGATCAAGTATTTACAACGTGCCAGGCATGATGCCGCATGTTTTCTATATTGCAGGCCTTTACTGCCCAGTGCCCAGGTGAGATTCCCTAACCAGCCCATTGAGGCTGACAGTGCTTAGGCTGCGTGCTGAAGACTGGCCTTGTAAGGGGGGGGGAGGTCCCGGCTGAGGAGCCAGGTGTCCACGGGTCACACCCCCACCTGGCACTGTGCATTTTTTCCACATCTGAGTTCTAAGTGTCCAACCCATCCCCCATCCTCGTCAGTTTCCAGTTTCCCACGTCTCCAACAACCCTTTGATTAAATCCTTGCAGCTACACCTTTGCACAGGATCTCTTCTTTTTGCTTCAGATAAATCCTAGCAGCAGAACTGCAAAGTCAAAGGTCACGTTAACTCTTGGCGTGTGCTGCCCATTGCCCCTCTCTCCAGAGCTAGAGCTGGTACGTGAAGTGCCCTGAACCAGGCAAAGAGCAGACAAAGGGAGCGGTTGCAATGCTGAGGATGAAAAAATCAGACTCACCCAAAGCCAGACGGAGATGCTGAGGCTGGAGGGAGACCACTCACCACAAGCCGGCACCTCCAGCCCTGCCAATACCAGGAGCCCTTGATTTACAGCAGGTAGGGGGACAACCATATAGGGTACGGGTTTTACCAGCCACACCATCTAAAGTTACGGATATCAATCCAATGCTGACTTTTCATTTGCCTTGAATTAAAAAAAAATCACGTGGGCCTTTATTGTCTTTCTCTGCTATAGCCAAGCCTGAAGCTCGTGTTCACGTTTCCCACGTAGAAATGTCAGACGGAATCCCAGTGCTGTCGAACAGATCTTTATTCCTCCACCTGCACATTATGACTCTAATAAACACGTTATCAGCCCATGAAAATGATGGCAAACAGGTGACTGAAGGATTTGTTAAGTCAGCAGCAAAGATTAACAGTTCTTTTCAGAGAAAGCTGTGAGAGGTTCCCCTGTTTAAAACAATTGTGGTATGCGAATTTTCAGCACTTAAATCATTATCGGCAATTAGTCCTTGTCAAAAAGGTTGCAGCTGGCTTCAATTACAGGTAAGATTTTTATAATTTGAACTTAGTAGTGCGTCTGATAAGTAGGACTTGGAGAAGCACGCTTTGCGAGATTTACAATTTGAGAAAAACTTCAAGGCATTTCAAAATTCAAAAATTCATTATTTTCAGCAACACTTTGTTCCTGACGTCTATTATTAAGCTTCTGGAAAAATTTCCATAAACTTGATCCTTCAGCTGTATTCTTCCCTAACAGAAAAATTACTGATGATTAAAAAATTGCTTTTTCAATTATAAAGCACTACATGCACATTATATACCAAAAATTCTGAGCAGTACAGAGGATACAAAATAAAAATAACTGTCTTCGTAGACATCCCCTCATCCTCAGTCCACCCAGCTCCAGAGCTAAGCAATTTTCATTTTAGTTCTTCTAGAAATTACCGCCATAACTTCATCTAGAATATTTTTATCACTGTATCTTAATCAGTTAACTTTGGGCAGTGTGCATTAACTCTTCACCAAGGAAGATGTGGGGGGCGTCTGGCTGGCTCCCTTGGTAGAGCACGTGACTCTTGATCCTGGGGTTGTGAGTTCAAGCCCCACGCAGGGGAAGAAAGAGAGAGAAAGAAATGAAGGAAGGAAGGAAGGAAGGAAGGAAGGAAGGAAAGTAGTGAGATTTAGTGCCTTTACATACCCTCCCATCTTTCCTTCATATGTTGGCTTTTGCTGGTTGTGTACTTTTTAAGTTTTTCTGTAGCTTCACAACTTTTAGTACTATGCTTACCTATTTCTTGATCCACCAACTTCAGATTTTCACCATTCTCACAGATGTGTAGCAGGATCTTGAGGCTGTTTTAATTTGCATCTCCCTGGTGACATAGGAGGTGGAGCATCTTTTCATATGTGTCCTTGCCTTCTGCCTATCTTTTTTGGTAAAGTGTTCAGCTCTTTTGCTCATTTTTAAGTCAGTTGCTTACTGTTGAGTTTTAAGTGATTTTTGGGTACATTTTGGGTTAACAGTTGTTTCTCAGATATGTCTTTTGCAAATATTGTCCCCCAGTCTGTGGCTTGTCTTCTCGTTCTTCTGACATCGTCTTTCCCAGAGCAGAGGTTTGTAATTTTAAGGGTGACCAGCTTATTAATTATTTCTTTCATGGATCACACCCTTGGAGTTGTGGAACCATGAACTTGAGGCATTATCTGTTGATTCCTCATTAATAAAGGTGAGAAAATTAGCATCTTTATAATCCCCAACTTTCTTTCCTCTTTTTCCAGCTATGCCATCATATTTTCATATTATATTTATATGTTTATCATAACTAAAAGTTTTCTAGGCTCCTAAGGATCAATTCTAAAAACAAAGAGTTTAAAAAGCAGCATTTATATTACTATGATTATTTAATATTTTCCTGCAAAACAAATTAAGGAAGGGTTTTGTGTTACTAAATTCATGCTATTTGAAGTATAATCTTCCAAGCGTTAGGATTAAATGTATTTTTCTCTTCCTAAACACCATCTATTGCTCAAAATTAGGTCATCTTAAATTTGCTCCATCTTTAGGCCATGCATATTCTGTACAGCTACCTTCCCTTTCCTCTCACCCATGATGTTTCTTTTTTTTTTTTTTTAAGATTTATTTATTTATTTGAGAGAGAGAGAGAGCAAGCGAGCAGGGGAAGGGTCACAGGGAAAGGGAGATAATCTCAAGTAGACTCCTCGCTGAGCATGGAGCCTGACGCGGGTTTCGATCCCAGGACCCTGAGGTCATGACCTGAGCCGAAATCCGGAGTTGGCCACTTAATTGACTGAGCCACCCAGACGCCCCTGTCCCCCCCTGATATTTCTTGTGTCCATTCTTTTTCTTTGTTTATTTTTGTAACCGCTGACTGAAGGAACGTATGCATCCTCATGTCTTTTAGACCTTTCAGGATCTTAATCACACAATATACCTAATTGGATTTGTTTCTGTCTTGAAGACCTTCGCTGAGCCTTCTTGGTTTCTCTTTTAATGGGTTCATTGCTTTCTAGACACACCACACAACTCACAGCCTTGGATTGCTGTCCTTGGTCTTCTCCTTCGTTCACTGCAAGTTAAATTTTACAGCATTTTTTTCTGAAATTCCTTTTCCATTTTGCCAGAATGTAACTTCTCTGTGTCACAGTTTCTCTGTCTATAAACTTAGGATAAATACAATGTCATAGGGCTGATGTGAATTCAAAGTTAGTTCCTGTAAAGTGCTAAGAAGACTACCTTGCAAGTATTGCTTGGCAATATTTTCAGAAAGGGAAGTAAAACTCTCTGAGTCCAAAAACTCTCAAAATATCTTTATTTTCTACCACCCCACTTGGTTTGGAATAGAATTTCAGTTTTCCCTTAAGATCTGAAATGTTTTGCTCCTTCATCCTCCAACATTACATTCTCCTGGTAAGTCTGAGGTCAGTTTAGTTCTTGTCCTTTGGAGATCATCTTTATTTTTTTTCTCTTCCTTCTAGAAGCAGCTAGGGCTCTTGTTTTATGGTTGGGGTTCTACAATGTTGACAGAGTACAGATAATTTTTGTATTCTCTTTCGCTCATCCTGCTTGACACAGGTTGTGCCCTTTCTATTTGAAAACTCAGGTCTCTCTTTAGTCGAGAAGATTCTCTTATTTCTCTATTTCCTCCTCTCTATTGTCCTTGTTATCTGTGTCTGGAGATCTCTCTAAGGATGCTATTAGAATTAAAGAAATTCTCTTCTGTTTCTATAATTATATCTCTTTTCACTGGGGTCAGTTGTCCATCTCTTTCTCTTGAATATTTTATTTAATTTTTTTCCTTGTCAAATTCCTGGTGATTTTTGGTTGAATCTTCATGAATGTTGAGCAAAGGTAGTTGGTGAGCAAGGGTAGCTGATGTGGTTTCCTGTGCAAATGTGTTGGTCTATAAAGCAGAACCATCACTCTCTTGACCTGGACGCACATGGGCAGCTCTGGTGACAGGTGCGCTTCCCCTGACGCACGAGAGCAGAGAGCGGGCTTGGGACCTCCCATGACTGGCACTTTCCCCAACGAATCCCAATTCCTCAGAGGTAAAAAATATATCCAGTAAAACAAGGGCAATTATTTCATTGTCTCCTAAGGCAAATTCATACATTAACTGAATTTCATCTTTCATTGTTGGGGGGAGAAGGCAGCACATTGCAAGGGACTGAACTGCAGTGAAGGACTAGGCAGAGAGTTGGTGGAGCAGCATGAATGTTTGCAGAGATGAAGCACCACCATGCTTCTCCAATCACAGTTGCCTATGGGTCATCCATTTTGTTGTTGCTAAAGAAGCCAACAGCCTGGGCGCCTGGGTGGCTCAGTTGGTTAAGCGACTGCCTTCGGCTCAGGTCATGATCCTGGAGTCCCTGGATCGAGTCCCACATCGGGCTCCCTGCTCGGCGGGGAGTCTGCTTCTCCCTCTGACCCTCCCCCCTCTCATGTACTCGCTCTCTCTCATTCTCTCTCTCTCAAATAAATAAATAAAATCTTTAAAAAAAAAAAAAAAAAAAAAAAGAAGCCAACAGCCTGATGGGCCTTCCCGGGTGCCCCTCCATGCATTCCCAGGGGCATCGCTCACTAGACGTTCTTAGGTGAGTCAATGTGGCCATCTCCTCCTACTTGGTCCTCATTTCTGGGGTCTCCTTGCAATGTCTGACCCTCCTGGGATCTCTGTGGATGGTAGCCATCACTTCAGTGGTTAAACCTCGGTCTCTAGCCCACGTCTCTCTCTTAAGTCCCACTTGGGGGGTGGGTTCCACAGGCACCTCCCATTCACAGTCCCAAAGCTAACATTGGCATTTTCCCCCACTCTCTTCTTCCAAGTTCCCCTTTTGCTTTGTGGTGCCCTATCTATCCAGTTGCCCAAGCCGAGACAGAGTTTGAGTTGCTTTAACAAACACCACAGCCTGAGGGGCTTGAACAATAGAGATTTATTTCTCATGGTTTTGGAGGCTGGAAGTCTGAGATCAGGGAGCCAGCATGGGCAGGTGGGGGTCCTCTTCCTAGTCTGCAGAGGCACGCCTTCTGGCAGAGAGGGAGCTCACCTCTCTGGTGCCTTTTCTTAGAAGGGCCCCAGTGCCATCGAGGGGGCTCCGTACTCAAGACCTACGCACCTTCCAGAGGCTCACCTCCTGATGCTTTGAGTCCATAGACTGTCTTGTATCTTCCACATGTCTGTTGTGTGTCCCCTTCTCTGGCTTCTCTTGCCTTGGCTCAAGTCCTCCTCGTCCTGGTCTGCATGGCCTCTAGATGCTTTCTCCCTGCATGTGTGTCTCTCTCGCACATCCAGAGGGTGGATCTCTTGCTGCAAGGCCTGGTGTGTGGGACCATATCTGTCTGTCTGTCTGTCTACCTGTCTGTCCTCCCCTCTAAGCATCCTCAGCTCCCCCACCCCCAATCTCTGATGCACCCACAACAACAGCAATGACAGCCAGTGAGTAAGGAAGCTCCCAAGGGCAGGACTGTTTGTTCTTCTCCTGTTTCCTTCACTGCTGATCCCCAGGGCCCGGAGCAGTGCACAGCATGTTGGTGTTCAAGAATAGGGTGTGCATACACTCAGCACCTCTTTCCATCCATCCATCACGTGCGTCTTCCCCAGCTCTTGCCCTAACCTTCTGATTTTCCCTCTTTCCTTCCCTGCCCTGTGTCCCAAATGCATACAGCCTACTCTGTGATAGTATCTTCCTGATAATAGTGGGAACGAATGCGCTGGCCATGCCGGCACCTGCATCCCATGGGCTCGAGGTGTGTTACTCTGTTCTGGGTGCACATGGAGCAGCTTCTCCAACCGGAAGTCACAGACGGTGTTGCTACTTGGTTGATCTGTCCTGTAGATGTGTCGGGATGGGTTAGGGGCCAGACTGGTGAATTAACTAGATGTGTGTTGGCTTCACACCCTGCATTCTCTAGGTCTTTAACCTCTGGCGTTTCCTCCAGGTGTGGGATGTATTTTTGATTTCCTGTCTTGGTGTGGATGTTCATGGGTGGCGGAGGCATTTCAGGGGCTTCCATTTAATTTTCCCACTGCAGTCACTCTTAACCTCCTACTCCAGAAATGAATGTAGTAATTCTTCCCATTTCCAGAGTCCCTTTAAATTATACCTCGGGGGCTGGGGGAAGACCATGGTTGGGTCTGTGGACCCAGGGAAGCCACTCTGAGCCAGACCTGAGCCTCATCTTCAGCTTTCCCACATCTCTGGCTAAAAGAGATGCGTCTTCTTAGATGCTGCCAGTGAGGCCTCTGACTTCCTTACCCGTGGCCCACATGCCTTCACTTTGATGATGGGCTTGAGGATCAGTTATCAGTGTCATCTCCATCTTATGCCCAATAATCCTCAAAGGGTCTGGGTATCCCCCGTCCTCCAGCATGTGGTTACCTGAATACATGGTGTGGCCTCTTTGGGGAAGAACGAGGGGAGTCACCCACCTGTGCACTTGCTGTGATGCTGCAGGTCCTTCCTCCCGGGGACCCACCTGTTCTTCAGGCAGTGGGTGCTGGGCCTGAACACTGGCTCAGGTCCAGGTACCAACACTGGCGCTGAGATGTGGCTTTTTCTTGGGACAGTTCGATTGTCTTGATTCAGCCTCTTGACCATCTTTCCTTGAAAAAAAAAATTTTTTTTTTGAGTGTACAGATTGAACAATGCTCTTGTGGCCACCCTTTCTCTCAGTCCTAGGCATGCTGTGTCCACTACTCTCTGGGTCAGGCCCCTGCTGCCACTCCAGCCATGTCGCCCAATTATAATCGTGCCCCCCCCCTTGCATCTAGTTAGACACCACAGTGGCTTTTATCACTTCAAGACTCCATCAGTGCATTTCCATCAGGGGGTCCAGTTGGGCAACAACAGGATGGCCCCCTCTGTGTTTTTCAGCACTGTCCCCAACGGCATGTGGGGAGTGCTTATTCCTGGGCTTTCTTGCCAGGCATGGTTGGTTGGCTTCCCGACCTCACATGATATATCTGCTCTGGAAAGGCCACTTCCCTGAGCCTCTTCCTCCTTTACTCTGCTGTCTGGAGGGCAGTCCTGGCATTTCTGCTTTTCAGTGTGGGCCGTCCTAGCAGCATGGCAGTCCTGCCTTGGGGCCTTTCCAGAGTATCACACTGTCTGCATTATGGAAGATATGCCCACATGGATGCACTCTCCCTATTGCACACTTAGGTTCTGTGCATCCTAATCCAACCCATGTGTTCTTCTGGGTCCTGTCAATGGCTCTAGGCTGGGTCCTGCAGCCTCTTCTTTCCTGCAGCCTCTTCTTTCCTGTAACAGTCCCAGAGCTTCCCCAGCGGGGTGTTGATGTGACTTGGTCTGTGGGTGGGAGGGCAGTGGGAGTAGATCTCAGGGGTGCACCTGCTGCTGGTGGGGCAGAGGCCTCTGCAGCATTTTCTAGCAAGAGCAGAGCACTGGCCTTCAACAGGAGGAGAGGGCCACTTCTGCAGGCCCAGAGGGTCCTCAAAGGGCTTTTTGTGACCTCTGACCTAGAAGTCTCCATTATAATTATCATGGTCCCACTCCCTTCCAACCAGAGTCCCCCATAGGCATCGCGGACTATTCGGGGCTGAGGATTTAACCTTTTCTGGAGCTCTGCAGCCCTGATGATTAAGTCCTGAGCCTCATCTTCAGCTTTCCCGCATCTCTGGCTAAAAGAGATGCGTCTTCTTAGATGCTGCCAGGGAGGCCTCTGACTTGCACGATTCACCTTAAATTGGTGATTAATAACTCTCAGGCTTTCTTTGTCTTTCTCCGATAGATGATGACACTCAGTGACAGCCACTCAACTCCATTATCCTCATAATTGCCACTTTCCCAAGCTCTCCAGTGTCTGAGATGCTGTACCTATTAGTACCTTCCTTCCCTTCCACAGTGTCTGTCCCAGTGCACCAGTGGGAAAAGTGTGAACAGTGCCGCCATGACAACCTGCCAAGGGCGTCCTGTATCCCATCCACCACCGGCGCTGGGGCCTCATTGCTGTCTGCTCCCATTTGGTGGGAGATGCCGTGCACCCCAGCACTGAGATCTCCTATCTAAATTGCTATTTATAGACAGACAATCTGTGCTGGCCTGGGCACCCCGGGAGTGTAAGGAAGATGTCGTATGTAATCCTTCAGCCTTTGTTCTGTTGAGGAGCATAGGATGCACGTGCATTCCCCCGAGGTGGGGACAGACGCCTGCCAGCTCCAGGGGATGGCCATCCTCATGGGAGCAGGCAGACATGGTGGGGACCTAGGAACCGCCACCCAGAAGAGAGAAGCACCTTAGGCCAAGAGTGGACTTGTTTTTCAAAGACAGAAGTGGCTACAGACTTAGGTAAGTGAAGAGAGAAAAAGACAAGGTTTGAAGAATCTGGTAAATAAATAGTTAGCCTTTGTGTTTCCTCGGACTTTCTATTTTTTTAGGATTAAAAAAACCATATAATCAAGGCTTTAATTCTCACCATCAAACTAATAAACAAAACCACACTATTCTCTTAGGAAGGACCTTGGAATAATTGCTTGAGACATGACACGTGACATGCCACCATCCCCTCTTCCAGTTCCGCCCCAACCCATCCCACCCACCATTTCCTCCCTCCCTTCTTTTCTTCCCCCATCTTTCCTTCCTTTCATACGTGTCTATTTATTGAGTGCCTACCTGGCGCCACACACCGATCTAGTCCCGGGATCACCCAACCGGAAGGGTCTGTTTTGTCTTTCCTGGGGTCTCGTCTGCATGGGAATGACCTCCAGGCTCCATTCTGACAGATTTCCTCTAGGATGCAACTAGGTCCCTCTACACGGATTTCCTGGGTGGTATAATGAATGGGATGATACTTTACATTGATGGAAGGAGTCTTTTTTTTTTTTTATTTATTTTATTTATTTTTATTTTTTTTAAAAGCTTTTATTTATTTATTTGACAGAGAGAGACACAGCGAGAGAGGGAACACAAGCAGGGGGAGTGGGAGAGGGAGAAGCAGGCTCCCCGCAGAGCAGGGAGCCCGATGTGGGACTCGATCCCAGGACCGCGGGATCATGACCTGAGCCGAAGGCAGTCGCTCAACCGACTGAGCCACCCAGACGCCCGATGGAAGGAGTCTTAATTATTATTTATAAAGTGTGTTGAACATGCAAAGCATAAACGCACCAACTGTGAACTTATATTGGACCCCATTTTACTGAGTTTCAGCAATTTCTAGCGTGGTCTCCAGGCAGGGCGTCATAGGTATGAAACATTACCAACTGCATATATTTTCTCATATTAAAAAAAAAAATCTCATTAAGGAAAACTCTTCCTTTAGAGTCCTCCTTTCCACAGGAAATCCCATGCAACCATGCAGGCATGGTAGCTTTTTTTCCCCCCTAATGCCAGGGCCAATGCATACAGCAATTAATCTTTTGTTTACTTGAAACTTTCACATTCAAAAGGTTTCATTTTCACATCCAAACTCCCTGCTCTTTTGTGCAGGGAATAATGGTGCTGTATTTCTAATTATGAGGCCTTGCTGCAACTTCTGAATACCGCTTTTCTTCCCCCTTCCTCTTCTTCTAAGAAGTGTGCATGAAAAGCAGAGTTTGTATTTTCCCTGGTTTGTAAGTACCATCATGTGGGGCGCTCTCCGTTTGGTCCTGAGCTCCCTCTTCTCTATGTTTGAACCATAGCGTCGATCGGGCCCACTCAAGATTCCCACTGGCGAGGAGCTGCTTTTTTCGTAACCAATCCTTTCAAGCCAGGGTTTTTTAAATAATAAAAATAATGTATAAAAAGCATCCCCTGGGAGAAGCTGTCAGGCCACACAGCTGGTAATTTCAAGGGGTGGGGAACTGCAGTCCGCACTCCACTTTCCTGCGATTCCAGCTGATTTCTTTTAAGTCCCACTGCTTTCATTACGTTTGGTCATTCTAGGAAATGGATGGTCTTGCACGAACATTCTTGGGAAGGTAATGAAATGAAGCAGGTATGGGTTGCCTGCCCCAAGTGTTTGGCCCAGGGAAGGAAGGGGTAGTAGTGTCCTCATCTTCAACTTGTCAGGGCTTGGCTCTGTTGTGAGCTGGAGAAACAGAAGAATGAATGATTAAAAGAACAGATGGGTGAATAGTAGGTGTGCAATCAATGTTCATATTTACTTGGCAATTATAGCTGCAGAGTGTGCAAAGGCGTGTTCTTCCTCCCTACACTTCCCCCATTTAGTTAGAATTTCGTTCTTATTTGGATTTCCCACCCTTCCTCCATCTCTTCCTCCCTCCCTCCCTCCCTGTTTTCCTTCTCCATCTTCTTTTATGGATCAGGATCTCAGTATGTGTGAGCCATTAGCTCACATATATTGAACCACCAGCTTTACAGCTCTATCAAGCATCGTTTCTCTCATCGACTATGTCTTACCTTTATATAATATCCCCCGGCAGAGCCAATTTGTCCACGAGGTACGGTGGGGGGCAGTGCCTGAGGCCCGAGATCATGTTAAGGGCCTATGCGATGTTTTAACTTTAATTAGAACTGAAACAGGAATTTTTAAATTGAAGAAAATATCTTAATAAACCATATTAACATAACCATCTTTTTTTCGACATGGAGGAAAATATAGTTTTACATATTATATTATGGAAGAAAGGACCCATGGAGGCAAACATGCCTAGAGCCATGAAGGGCATAACGAGGCCCTGTCCCAAAGGCTTCTTATCTTTTGATAGAGCCAGTGGTTCTAGGTCTTGGCTCACACCGCAGTCACCCAGGCTCCACACCATTCTTAGGGATTCTGAATTCCTACGTCTGGGAGGGGGCTCAGGCAATGGGTTATTTGAAAGCGCCTCCGGTTATGTGGTCAGGGCTGAAAACCACGGGTTTGGGTGTTAGATGCTTTCAAACTCTACTGTATACAGCAGTCACCTGGGGGGTCTCCGTAACTGGAGATTCGGATTCAGAGGCTTGGGGGCGGGGCCAAACCCCAGCATTTCCAACAAGCTCCCAGGTGATGGTGCCGATGCTGGCCCATTCCCGCCACCCCCCACCCCCCTTTCAGAGCAGGAGTCTAGCCTGGGTTCTGCGTTGAGGGGACATGCCATTCTCTGCCTGGAATTCCGGCACCTTAATGATGATAGGAGCTGCTCTTTCTTGAGCACCACTGTTGGCTAGTCACTAGCTGTGTTTTCCATACTATTTTTGATGTCATAACTGCCTTATGAGAGGGGTGCACTATTCATTTGGTTGCCCATGTAAAGAATTAGTATCATGTTTTATACATATTATGTATATACCCACATATATAGAAATATAAGAGCAATATGAATCACTTAATAAGAGTAATATGAATCACTTCATAGGAATCACTATTCCTCTTGTACAGAGGATTAAGTAGAGGTTTGGAGAAGCGCAGACTGGAGCCCAGGACGCCACAGAGACGAACTGGTGGTGCTGGGATTCGAGTCAGGTCTGAGCCCGGCCAAGTCCACGGTCTTTCCCCAGTGCCAAGCTCCTCCAGCCCCCGAGTGTCTGCCTTACCTGATGCCCCACCCTGCAGCCAGAGGGCTCAGCACCTTCCTGCCATGGTTTTGATGAGATAACTGTAGTTTAAAAAGAGTGAACAAATAAAAGTCCAACAGTGAACTACATTATTTTATATTATATGGTGAACTCTATTACTTTTGATATTTGGTAACTCCAGCCTCCATTGTATCCTGATGCTCAGTGAATCCCAACATTGGTCTCACGGCATCACCCCCCCTGCTCACCTGCTGGCTGAACTCTCTGGCTAATGGTCAAGGCCCTCTGGCTCCACATGCCATAGAAACTTCCCAACACGCATTCACTCATCCGACATCCATTTACTGAGCATCCGCTCTGATGCAAGGCCCTTGTCCACGTGCGGGACTTTCTGGTTTGTTGAGAGGCCATTGCTATTTTGGTGAGCAATAAAATAAAGACCTACACAACTTATAAATTATCATCTGTTTATTCTAGATGAAATTTAACTTTCTTCCCATAACTTCAGCAAAATAATTATACTGCTATACTTAAGATTCCCACAAAATTTGTGTCCTATTAACAGCGAATATCTAAATGCTTAAAATATCAAGTGCAACTGTTTTCAAAGTATATAAAATTTGAATGCATTTTCATTGAGGTCTTAGTTTTAAATATGCTTAAAATTCAAGGTATTAAAGTTATTTTTCACATGTTTTCAAAGAGTTGTTTTTCTCCCAAATTGTTTTAAATTGTTCAAAAGCAAAATGTAGGTTATAATTCATACATTTTGACAATTAACATCAAAATTATTTTAGTGTAACTGGAGTCTTTAGTTGTTTTTGAAAAAATAAATCTTATTGCATAGACATATGCAATTTATTTAATAGAAATAAAAGTTTGCACTATTCGGGGCGCTGGGTGGCTCAGTTGTTAAGCCTCTGCCTTCGGCTCAGGTCATGATCCCGGGGTCCTGGGATGGAGCCCCGCATCGGGCTCCTGGCTCAGCGAGAAGCCTGCTTCTCCCTCTTCCACTCTCTCTGCTTGTGTTCCCTCTCCTGCTGTGTCTCTCTCTGTCTAAATAAATAAAATCTTAAAAAAAAAAGTTTGCACTATTCATTTGGTTGCCCATGTAAAGAATTAGTATCATGTTTTATACATATTATGTATATACCCACATATATAGAAATATAAGAGCAATATGAATCACTTAATAAGAGTAATATGAATCACTTAATATGAATCACCATGTACAATGGTTGCAAATACCACACTGAATGGGATACACACCTAGCCTCTGGAAGCCTGAATTGGAACTTGAAGAGAAGCAGAAGAAAGGATGATTGACAGGTCTAGGAATCTACTGCAGACATACCCTTGGAGAGAAAGGATTAGACAAGAACATTAATCGGTCTTTTCTCTTATGTAATTGCTTCTGCTGCTCCATCCTTCCCTTCACTTCAAAACAGTACCAGTATTCAACCCTCAGAACTTCATGGTTTTGGATACAACCGCCTTTTATTTTGAAGACCTAGGGCCAGCGATGTGGAGAAGCCCAAGTCTGGGCCTGCATGGTGTTATCATGAGAGCAGGTGTTCAAGGAGGCCATTTTAACTTCCTGTAACAAGTCACCCCGCTGGGAGCACTGACAACAACAGAAATGTATTCTCTCCCAGTTCGGGAGGGCGGAAATCTGAAGTCCCCACCACCAGGCTGTAGTCAAGGCGTTGGCAGGGTTGCCGTCCCTCAGAAAGCTCTAGAGGAGAATCTGGGCCCTGCCTCTTTCCGTCTCCAGTGGCCACTGGCATTTCTTGGCTTGTGGCCACATCATAAAGTCTGCCTCCAGGGTCCCACTGCTTCCTCCTCTCGCACACGTGTCAAAGCTCCTTCTGTCTCTCTTTGAGGAAGATCCTTGTGATGGCATGTAGGGCCCAGCCCGGGAATCCAGGATAATCTCCCCACCTCCAGATCCTCAACTTAATCACATCTGCAAAATCCTATACAAGGTAATATTTACAGATTCTGGGGACTAAAGCTGAAACTGGGGGCGGGTACATATTCAGCAGACTGCAGATGAACTATACTATGTCACTTGTTGAGTGCCAGATCACGGGGGACAAGGTGCTCATGTGTTCTGTATTAAATGCGATTTGTTTTATGTCATGATATGTTGGACCGTAAAGCATAGGATCTTGGCAGGGGACTCCTCTTCCTCTCCTGCAGTGCTGGCTATAAAGATCACGATCATTGAGTGCTTAAACAGCGCCTGGCACACAGTAAGAGCTGTAAACTTCAGCTTTCACCGTTAGGACCAGCGATGGTGTCTGGTCCCCAGGTATTGATCAGCGATCTTAGCCTCAGGGCCTTTCCAGCCGCCATGCTGGAAATGGAGGTTCAAAGATGAGCAAGACTTGGTTCCTGCCCTCAAGAGGCTTCCGGTCTGCTGCCAGGTTTCCCAAACTTGAGACACATTAGGGGTGCCTTTTGAAGGACAGAAAAAATCTCAGTCACCTGGTATTGTTTTAGACAAGTTCTAGTTGTGCAAACACACAACTAGGAGTTGACTTTTTATGCTTGTAGCTCCTACACTTCTCCAACACAAAACCATTCTTCTAATCGGGTGTTAACCAAACTGAAATCTACTCACGTTTCAAGTCGAGTCGTGTGCTGGGCTCCGAGGCTGATGAACGCCGATCTAGTGACCATGTCTCGCATTTCCTGGGCCCATTCTCTCGTCACACGTTCTGCTTCTTTGTCTGCTTGCTAAGCGATTAGTACTACTCAGTTTTGGTTTGAAGAACTGTGGCCCCAGACTTAGCTTTTGACCACCGGCCTCGAGTCCCCTGTGTGGTGCCTTTGCAGACACCCTTCTCATCCTCCTGGGATGGCTCTTTATGGCTTTCGAAATGTTCTCGCCTTCCGGGGGCCGGCTCAGAGCAGCTCCTGACTTGGTGCTTTTCTATCACGGCACTGACGGTGACTGGCCACACGTGCTCCGTCAATTTCGTGCTGGATGTTCCATCCTCCCGGAGGCTTGCTCTGAACCTGCTCTTGACCCCACTGCACCCGAATGGGCATCGGCAACACCCAGGCCCTCGGTGCATCTTCGGAATTCGGCTGGATTTGCGGGTGTCTCTTCAGCCTCATGGATGGATCATGGAGCAGGTGAATGGCCACTGTGGGGAGAGGGACTACTGCCATTGTGTCCCTGAGCTGAGTTCCAGAGAACTTTGCAGCATTGACGTGGTGAGGAAGACCCGGGGCGATGCTTGAATAGGGGCAGGGCTGGCACAAATAGTGTGCACCTGTGTGTGCGTGCATGTGCGCGCACGCGCTCGTGTGTGTGTTTGTGTGTTTGTGTGTGTTTAACCGTATCCCGGAGGCCACTTTACCTGCACGTAGAGGTGAGGACATTCTTCTCACCCAGGCGGGTGTCCCACCCCAGGTGCCCCACATCCATCCTCATTTTGTCTTCTCCTTCCTCCTAAGGGATTTGTGGTGAAGAAAAGGAGCAGTGGGAGAAATTTTTTCTTACTGGCAACGTTGTTGAAAACAAATTGCAGGAAGTGATCTCCCGCGTGAACTCCTGTGCCACATCCTTTGATGTAGGTACCCCAATCACAGCCCCAGGCGTTGCCAGACGCAGGAGCTTCTGAGCATCTCTCGTTCCCAAGTGGTGCGATTACATCTCCGACTCTTCATGACCCTCCAGGGTTTTTTTTTTTTTTTTTTTTACTTGTATAAATAAATCAATTATTTAAGGCAATGGCTTTGATTGCCGTGAGCCGCTGTTTGGTGGAAAACCTCAGTAGTTCTCTGGGAGCTCCCTCCCTGCCCAGCATGCGGTGCAGCCCTTCCTTCAGAGGCCTGGCTGTCCCCAGGGCGTCAGGGGCATGCTGCAGCCTTGGCCTCGGTGGCCAGGCGCCCCGCTCTGAGGCAGCGGCTGTGGGTCAGGCTGAGCAGACACTGAGTGCAGCCGCGGTGCCCGTGACCTTCACCCCCTTCGAAGGTGGAGCTGCTCCCTGCCTTTAGGGGGGATCCATACAGCGTGTTTCGTGAAGCAACACTCACACTGGTTGGGTGATAAGAATTTGGGGGTCACTTGGGATGTGTATGAATTAGCGTTTATATCCTATTAATGAGGTGTTAACTGCTCTTGCAACCTTTTTAATGCAAATTAATCCAGCACCGTTGGCAACGTCATGTACCCAGTGTAATACCTTCTAGCCTTTCTGTTGCTGTCAAAGCAATTAGTGGTGCACTGTTAATGAATAATATGCTCCACGTCTGCTCACCGCTACACACCGGGTGTCTTTTGGGGGGAAAGAGATTGTTCTAACATTGTTAGGGTCACTTGAAAGTTACAGTCTCACCCAAACACAGGGACATCTGTGTGTGGAATTTGCCTGGATAGGACCAGCCTGCAAGACATCCAAGACCCCCCTACCCTTGTTTGTCTCCTCTCCACTTTCTGTGTGGATGAGCAGTGTGAGTGAGGGGGCCAAACTGGGGCCTGAAGCAAAAGGAAGACTATGCCCCACATACGTGCTTAGCAAAATGTCCTCCAGTACTCAAACCACAGAGAAAATTGAATAGAGGCTCTGCAGTAAAAAACTATGAGTATATATGAAGCCCCACGTTGCCCCATCTGTTTGCACCCCACTGTTAACCCTCACAGAGCTGTCCAGAGGGGTCTCAAAGGCCAAGGGACTGGGAATGGCTGCTGGGGGGAACCAGTGTTTGGATACTAAAGAATAAAACAAGTGACAACCAGTCTTTATTTCAAAGTTTTGAGATTTGGCACATCGTGGATTTTTTGCATTGTTTTATTTCTATTTATTTATTTATTTATTTATTTATTTATTTTTTTTTTTTTTTAAGATTTTATTTATTTATTTGAGAGAGAGAGAATGAGAGACAGAGAGCACGAGAGGGGGGAGGGGCAGAGGGAGAAGCAGACTCCCCGCCGAGCAGGGAGCCCGATGCGGGACTCGATCCCGGGACTCCAGGATCATGACCTGAGCCGAAGGCAGTCGCCCAACCGACTGAGCCACCCAGGCGCCCATATTTCTATTTATTTTTTAAGAGAGACAGAGAGAGTACGCATGCACAAGCGTGGGGAGGGGCGGAGGGAGAGGGAGAGAGAGAATCCCAAGCAGACTCCCTGTTGAGTGCGGAACCTGACGCGGGGCTCCATCCTATGACCCAAGATCATGACTGGAGCCAAAACCAAGAGTCAGATGCCCAATCAACTGAACCAGCCAGGCGCCCCTGCATTAATTTTTATTTTTAAAAATATTACGTTAAAAATCATTTTATCTTGATTTCTGAGATTTTTTATTTTTATTATCCTCAAATGGTGTCTCCCTAGCCCCATCCTTACCCTCCCCAGAGCGGTTGAATGGGTGACTGTATTGATTTTGCAAGGACAACGGACCTGTTTTAGACAGAGTATCGCTGCAGGGGTTGGGGATCCTGGGACTTTCCTGGGCTTCCGAACTTCTTAAACATTTGGGGAAAATCCCAGCATCTTCATTATCTTTGAAATTGAGAGACACATCACTCAGCTAGGCAGCTGGTGACAGGGTTTTCATAGAAGCAGCTGTTTTAAATCTTTTCAGATATAGGCGGGATATTATACACAATCAAATAATTCTCCAGATAAAATTGAGTCATCTGAACATGTGCAGAGTTGAAGATGGACTTTGGATGGAAAGAGTGGGTTTTAGTTTGGCTCTTGCACTTTTTAGCTGAGTCATCTTAGATGGGTTGCTCAAGATCATTGAGCCTCCATTTTCTTATCAGAAATGAAAATGATGCCTATTTATAGAATTGTTATAAGGATTAAGTAAAACAATCTGGGCAAAGCACTTGACACACGATAGACCCGGCCCATTCCTAGTTTCTCTCTTCATCTGAAGAGAGGACCTGTGTTCACAAATGAGTTCTCAGTTCCATGCCCCAGCAAAGGGCCATGTGGTCTTTTATTTACTCTATCACACAGTTACCAGATCCTAGTTGCTGAAAGTCACTGTGTTTCTCCAAAGCCCCGAGACTCTAGCAAGTCTTCTATTATATGGCATATCCCACAGCCTAATGCTGTGTTACAGGACTCCCCTTAAGGGAGATACTACCGTCTGGTGGTCCCAACCTCCATTTCCAATCCCCCTTACCTTTGCTACCTTCTAGCTAGGACTAATCACCCGGTACAATGCTGGCCCAAGGGACAAAAGGAAGCCGAATTTGCTTAGAGTTCCTGAGAACTTCTGCTACCATGTTGACTTCTTTCTTCTTCCAGATGGAACAAATGAAGATATGGTAGGTGGTGCCCCTATAGTTCTCGCCAACTGGAGGCCACTAGAGTCTTAGGATGGCACCACTGAACCAGAAAATTGAGTCTCTTCTTTGTTTAAGCCGCTGTGGCTAAGTTTTCTGTCTCTTTCAACCAAAAGCCTTCTTTTCTGGTGTACCACTAACTCCAGTCATCCAGGGTGCGTCCAGAACCTCCAGACGATAACCATGAGACAAAGCCACTCTAGTGCTCGGGACTGTCATCCCTGTGATGTGATGCAGCTGCGTCCCCAGGCTTCTCTACCCTTCAGTTGAGTCATCCTGCAGGCCCGAAGTTCCTGAGGCTGGGAGAGCCCTTCAGGGTCCACCCCACCTTTTAGCCGCACCTGCCCAGACATGTCAATAAAAGCTGCAGCCTTTGCTTGGGCTCCAGCTGGGCCTCCTCCTTCTAGAAAGGCATCATGAAGCTCTCGTTTGGGAAAAAATATGGCTACTGCAAAGTAAATACCCAAGGAGGGAGACTTCTTGACACCATCGCTAAATGCCAAAATATGGCCTTGTTTGGAGACATTCCTAAAAACCTCCCCCTATGGATTTAAAGTGTGTTGATGAAAGGATAGACAATACTTAGGTCAAATGGGAGGGGAAGGGTGTTGCAGAGACAGACAGAAGAAGTCATGAACTCTGATTTTCAGCAAAGATGCCTTCCCAATAAAGCAAGTGTGTTGGAGTGAGGGGCCTCATACTTTGCTTTTCAACCAGGCTGAAGTGCCGTGATGAAGACGGCAAGATTGGGGTCCTCGGATTGCTCAGTCAGTGCCCCTCCCTCTTGGACTCCATGGCACTGCCTGGCCCCGGGGCCCCTCTGGCCTCCTTTGTCCCTCCTTCCAGCTGGGTCCTGCCCATCACCACCTGTTAACAGCTGAGCTGATTACGAATGTCAACAGCAGGTGAACACATAGCTGATGTAAATTCAGTTTTCCAAAGATTCTGTAAGTCTTAACTTAAGGGAGTAAATAGAATTTTAGGTACCAGAATAGACTTGGTTGGGCTGGGAGGCTGATGAGCATTGTTGAATCGTGGAAGCATGACATTTTTTATCAGGCAGTAAGATGCATAACCCGCTTCCAAAATTCTTATTATATATAAGGGTGGCATATGTTTATCTAGAATAGCTCCTGATGAATCTGCTTTTTAAAAAGCTTTAGACAAAAACAGTCTTCTGTAGGTTGTGGCAACTGTGGGGATGCTAATTTTATAATAAGCCATAAATTGATTGACAGGAGACAAAACAATAATGGGGTAGAAGACAATTGGCTCAGAGACAGAAGCAGGCAACTAAGAGGAGGTGACTTGGTTGGCAGAGGTGGTTGAGCACACTTGAATCATGGTTCCATAAGCCAAGCGTGGGGAGGAATTCTGACCAGAGGTCCCGTGGCTCAGTCAAGGGCTCCAGTGGGGCTTGGAAGAGCAGAAGACCCTGGCAGTTGACCTGGCTGCACTCCCTAGGGGAAAGCCTTGTGGCTTCGTTGAAGGGATGTCTGGGGCTGAGGGACGGGGAAGGAGGTACTTCCTGAGTGAAGGCAGCAGCATCTCTAGCTCAGCCACAGAGAACCATGGTGCCCTGATTTCCAGAGAGCTCCAAAGAGAAACCTTCCTGGTCTAGGAGATGGGCTTCTAGAAGAAGAGCCCCAAGTTGGATTTTCCAATTTCATCTTTATTCCTGTAGTTTGCCTGCCTTTGAGTAATTTGTTAGTGAAGCTCAACACCAGGACTCAAGTGATTGCCCCGTTGTGGGTGGGGTCCTTTCGCTCTGCTGTTTCCAGACGCAGCCTGATGTTTGCACTTGGTGCTCACCCTGGAGTGTTTGCTGAGTGAATGGAAGCACTCATGTGGGTGGACCGAAATGAAGCAGAGCACTGCGGTCTGTGAGAGGAGAAGTTCTTACTCCTTTGCTGGTGGCGCTGGTGGGACTGGCCTCTGGATCGGGAAATTGCCTGCGGCAGGAGGCTTTCTTCCCCCGTAGATTCAATGCTCTTGTGACAAGCTGCTGGGAGACAAGACATGTCACTCTTTGGGCCAGACATTTGCCTCTGGGGCTGCTACCCTTAACTATAACAGTAACAACCGAAGAAGGATGGTTTGGGCACATTTTCTCGGGGTTTTTCATGAATGGTTTTGGTTGGGCACATGACGGCACATTGAATAAACTTGAATTTTCACTTGATCTACTTTTTAAAATGGGTCCCCTTTGTAGAATTCTTTGGAAACCCAGGTTGCCCATTCCCTGACCCGTGGCCCCACTGTACAAACTTCCATGAAGTACCAATGTGCCCGACACCATCACTGGACGCTGAAATATCACTTCGCTGCCCTTGAGTTACATGGCCGCCCTCTGATAAGACTGGGGCCTGTTTTTGCTACCCACACCTCTTGTGGCACCGGGCACATAGTCAACACTCAGGCATTTTGCTGAAAGTGCCTTAAATGCTAAGATTGCTTTCAAGTCTCTCTTTCATATACAGTGTGAAGTCCATGCTTTGAACAATTACCCAACTGCTTCAAACCAAGAAATTTACCTTGATTCCAACTGCCTCTGTGTTTTAAGACAAAATTTATTTATTTTTTTACCTGAAGCATATAAATAACAGCCCTCTGCCTCCTCAATCTTGCCCAATCCATAGGTCATTGGCCTTTCCAGGTACAGGGAAGTCTGTGGGCAATAGTGTGTGAAGCATTCACAAAAATAAGATGTGCATTCAATTATAATTCAGTAGTTCAGTTTGGCTGCCCTGCCCCGGTGCGTGCGTGTGTGTGTGTGTGTGTGTGCGTGTGTGTGTATGCATGCGCAAGTGGGGACTGACAGCATCCGTGCGTAGGACATTATGTGTGGCAGCTCTCTGCTGGGCTGGCTCTCAGGCCTGATGCTGCCCCGGTTTCAGATGTCCTCACAAGAAGTAAGACCATGTACAAAGGCTTTAAAAAAATCCCTGGAAGCCTTGTATGCAAAGAGAAAGGAGAAGCCCATATTTTTGTTTAGCGATGTCTTCCAGCAATTAAAATATTTTTTTAAATGACAGAAAGTTGAGTTCAAGTGTGAATTTAACAATGTTAGATCAATTAATGTTTAACAGCTACCCTCTCTGCTGGGTGAAAGGGTGTATTAGGGATGGTGTCTGCTCCCAAGGAGCTGAAACTCCATTATAGGAGGAAGAACTAGATAGATATGGCCACACAGAGACACGTAGGCAGACAGGTAGATCAAGTGCCCATTTATTTTTATTTTTATTTTTTAAAATATTTATTTATTTATTTATTTGAGAGAGAGAGAGAGCACAAGCAGGAGGAGCGGCAGGCAGAGGGAGAGGGAGAAGCAGACTCCCCGTTGATCAGGGAACCTGACGCGGGGCTCGAACCCAGGACCCTGGGATCATGACCTGAGCTGAAGGCAGATGCTCAACTGACTGAGCCACCCAGGTGCCCCAAAGTGCACATTTATTGAGCATTTATTGTGTGCCAAGCTCTGATGCCTTAATTATATCATCACAAGGAATCTTCACAGTACCCCTGTGGGGTAGGGATTACCACTGGTGCTCTTTCTCATTCTGGCACAGAATAGTGATAAAATTTGTGAAGGCGTACAAAGCTAGTAAACAGGAAAGCCAGAATTCAAAGCTGGATTGGACGACTGTGACACTCTTCCCATGGGCCATATTAGCCCTGTGCTCTTTGCACTTCTAACTTCAGCTTGCTCATCTCTGCACTTAGTCTAGGATGTGGTCAACCCAACCGATTGAGGAGTTGTTGCTGGAGAGCTGGTGAATATCACAGAAGTTTGGGGGATATTAGAGCCTCTGATCTTCTGGGGGCGGGAAGCCGACTTTGGGGTATCTTGCATACAAGGGGAAGGATGGGCGAGGGGAGGGCGCAAGCAGTCCACTTGTCTCTGGTGGCAGCACATGAAGGACTTTCTGAACTTTCCAGCCCCGTTCTGAAGTGTGGCCACGCATTGGCAGAGTTCGGCGCTTTAGAGGACTTTTTAAAAAAGTTGACACAAAGGTCAGAATCAAGTTTAATCTGACACTGAAAGTCAGAACCTGGTCAAGGTTAAGGAGTGGTTCAAACTTTGGAAACAAATGGATCAACCACATTGAGTTATGAGAGGTTAAGGACTGATTAGTTTTCAATTAAAGTAAGATTTTGGAGCTGGGATCCAGGTTTTTTGGCAACAGATGTATCAGGGAGGATAACAAAAACTGGAGTCAGAAAGGAATGAAGTCCAGCTGACTGCTTGCTTCAGATAAGTGAAAACACTCAAATATATATGGAAGGAAGGCTGTTAGAAATCCTTTCCTCATGTAGTCATGCATTGTTTGTATTCACAGGCCGAGTAATTCATGCCATATTTTAGAAGGTCTTGACATAAGCCCACCTTGAGAACATCAGTACTTTGTTCTGCTGCTGGGGTTATTGACAATATTGGATTTCCTCTTTCCAGAAGATAAACTATTGCTGTGAAGTGAGAAATGTTGCCACGGAGGTGATATCACAGATGCTTGAAGACGAGGTGGCCGTTGGAGGAGGCCCATGGAACGTGGGGCACAGCCCGAGACATGGCAGATGCGGGTCACAGAAAACAGAAGCTCACGTCCACTCAACCGGGGGCCTTTCCACTCTGGGGGGCTGAGAGCACTTTTGCAGCTGCCTCCTTCCCAGCCCCCTCCACTTGTGCTTTCTTTCTCTCTCTCTCAAATAAATAAATAAATAAAATCTTAAAAAAAAAAAAAAAAGCAGCCCCATCGACACCACCTCCTTACTGGGGACTAATACTGAACACAGCAAAATTCAGTTGTTCATTTAACACAGGACCTTTTTCATTTCAGATTGAATGGGATGACACTCACTGGTGATAATCCAGGGGTCTACCAGTCAGAGTTTGAAACTATTTGAATGAGTTACAGTGTTACAACAAAGATAGAAACCTTGCCTTTTAGGAGTCTTCAGGGAGCTGCGATACTCAATATTTAACGACTTATTTCCCATAACAATTATTTGTGATTGAGAGCCTCCGATGTGTTGAAACAATGGATTCCCTGATGAGTTTGATACTTCCTCCCAAATACTGTTTATAAATTTAAATTTCTGTGTGAAAGTAGACTAGGTAGCTGGGCAAAGTTAGACTTCTGCCTAGTATGAATGATTTCAAGATTTATTGACTTATATCTTTGAAAGAGAGAGAGAGAGAGAGAGAGAGAGCACACCAGTGGGAAGGGCAGAGGGAGAGAGAGAATCTCAAGCAGACTCCCCGCTGAGCAGGGAGCCTGATGCGGGGCTCAGTCTCATGACCCTGAGATCATGACCTGAGCCAAAACCAAGAGTCAGAGCTTAACCGACTGCACCACCCAGGCACCCCCGTAGTGTGAATGATTTCAAATCAGTGGATTCTGACAATGAAATTTTAACCTTGGTTCACAATAGATTTTGCTTTGCTGAAGTGTGAAATACGCTTGGGGAAGGGGACGAGGTGGAGGCAGTGTTTTGGAGGATTAATCGATTTGGGGGACTGTCCGTAAAACACAAAACTCGGGGAAGTTCTAGTTCTTTCATATATATATGTGTGTGTGTGTGTGTGTGTGTGTGTGTATAAAATTTCTACTTTATTTTTTTTTTGTCTAGGAAAGTTTTCTTTCTTTTGAGGAATTCCCTTTTGTCTGTTGGCATCGAATTCTATCATTAAAAAAATCCAGACCAAAAAAAAGGCAGGAAATAATGAAGCACTGCTGAAAAGGCAAATATATGAAGAACTAAACATAAAGTAATTGTGATTACCAAAAACAGTATCTGTGATGACTTACAGAATTTAAAATATTTTTATGTGGCACTAAGTGTCAAAGTAGTACAAATGCTGTGAAGGGGTTAAGTAGAATTAAAGAGTGCAAATGTTTTAGAACTAGCTGTTGAAAGTTAAAAATCAGAATTGGTCTGTAATATGACAAGGATGCATATTGAAATCTTCAGGGTAACCAGAAAAAGGTAAAATATATATATTATATATATATATATAGACCCACATAGAATAGGTGTATTAACAATAGGTATGCTTATGCGGTAACCGCGCTCCTAGCTGCCGGCTTTGCATGGTGCCTCCATCTGAAGAGTAGTAGAATCATAACCTTGTCTCAAGGGAAAGGCGGACTTGCTCAAGGTCAGTAGATCTACCGAGCCCCGAGCCCAGAGGGTGCTGCGTGCAGGTGTGGGCTGCCTGGAAGCGGGCGTGCGGGCTTACAGCTGCTGGGGAGAGCAGCAGCTCCTCCTTCTCCCCCATGTCCCTCTCCACCATGGGTTCCTCATTAACCCACATTATCCTCTGGCAGCAGGAGCATCATCGGGAGGCGACTGCACTAAGGTGGAGGTGTGAGGTGGGGAGAAGCCCCTCCCTCCTGCTGGTTTGCCTGCGCTGAGGGGTCTAGGGGACTCAGGTCTACTTTTTTTTCTTTCTTGATGAAAGATCAGGAGTACAATTTCGGCCGGTGAACAGAAGAAGATCCTGCAAGATAACCGTGTTGGTTTTGTGGGTTTTTAAAATCATGGGGTCCCTGACTTCAGACTTTTTAGGGTGCTTTTATTTTGGGGGGTGCTGGGCTTGAAGAAAGCCCATCTCAAACTACGTGTCCTTGAAGTAACAGGCAAGGGCAATGCCGTGGGAGCAGCTGGCTCTGAAATTCTGAGGGAGGCTTTGAAGTCGCCAGTGTACAAGTTATGTATCCGTTTCTCACCTCTTTTTCAAAATCACCTGATTGGAATACAAATTATTTTTGCAATGCAGAAACACTTAGACATGTGAGGCAAAGCTTCATTTTTATGGGCTTATTTTTCCGGGGGAGAGGCGCTGATGTGTGCCAGATGACAGTCACCTTTGAATCATTGGGTTGCATCTATAACCAGCTTGCACACCTCTTGCTAAATGTTTTCCTGTTTGTAGAAGCATGCTGGTGTGTTGAAAGAATTTCACAAGAGCACTGGCCCATTTCTCCTATAGTCCTTCCCATATTTTATTGCCTGCTTTTGCTGATAAGAAATGCCTCTGCGATTTGGGTCGAAACTGTATCAGGAAACAGCCAAAGAACTAAGTCTGGGGAGAGTGTCTTTAAAAAGAAAGTATGTGTTGGCCTTTTTAAACCTCAGTACACTTTTCTCTTCACCAAGGATTTAATCCACAGAGCACAGCCCTTGGAGTGGTAACCATGCTCACTCATTTGCCTGGCTAGCACTGGTTAACGCCTAGATGGCCAGATGAAAGCAGGAATAATTTCTCTGCTCTCAAAAATGTCCTGGTTTGGACACGAAGTCACACGGGCGTGCGACTCACAGCGCACACAGTTTTTGGAACAGAGTCTCTCCTGGTATCTGTACATTGCATTTACTCTGTGCTTTCAAAGTTGCATCTTTCCAGCTGACCTTGTGTGGGAAAAGATGAGGTTGATTTGGAAGTCATTCATGGTACAGCGACCAAATTTTTTGACCGCTGGCTCCTTCAGAAAAAACCCAAATGTCAAAATGTACCTGGTGCTTCTTGACCGGCTTTCACTTGTAGGCTTAGAGTAGGGAAGTGTACTTCCCTAACTTCTCATGCCCTCCAACATCTATGCAGGAAGAATAAAAAGGGCCTTTAGAGCATCACTCAGAGGGGGGTTGAAAACACCTGGACATCGGGGCGCGTTTGGGCAGCAGCTGCGTGTTGCTCCCCCAGCTGGGAGAAATGTTTGCATCCCCGTGACGTTATGATGGAGCTTGTTATTCTATCCCACGGTCTGTTGCAGTTTTATAATGTAATTTCCCCAGATCCTTGAGGAACGTTTCATCACAGAGGCCTGCTCTCGCAATGCACCAGGGAATTGTTCCGTCTCTGTTTCCCCCCCCCCCCCCCCGTGCTTTTTATTACTCCATGCTTAATGAACTTTTCTTGGCCGTGTCAACTGTCAGCGGATGAAGTCCACAAGCGAATGCTGCTTGGCTTTTTCTGCACCGCCCTGTGACAATGATAGTTCTTCATCACCACGAGAAAACTGAGGGAAATGTGGACCTTCCCCAAGTCTGTCGTGCCACAAGCAGGAAGGAAGCCTGGCAGAAAATGGAGGGAAACTATGGTCCGTTCTATTCTTGTGGGACAGAACGTCACGCGTCCTGGAAGGTCCCGCAGAAATAAAGCCAAAAGGAAAAAAAAAATGCCACATTGATTCCTCCCTTCACGGCGATTGTTTATACTACAAAATTGGCATTTGATCCATTCATTTTCGGGTTAATAAATCATTAATGGAATGCCTGCTTTCGACCAGGCAGTGCCTAGGCATTATTCCAGAGACTTCTAGATAATTATGAATGGTCTGGACTCTGAGATTAGTAGGGTGACCAGCAACGAACTGCTCTTAGGGAGTAGTCCTCAAAGGGGGAGATAGTGCGGGGGTATTATGAAGGCGCACAGGGACATCCATCTCGGCCCGAGGGGGGCCTGGGAAGCTGCCAATTAAGCAGGGAGCCAGCTAGACAATGTATGAAGGCAAGCAAAAGGCCTGTCTTCCAGAATGACATGTCTAGGGAATCAGAAAGAGTTCAGAATGGCCAGAGGAAGGGTTCTTCCTCGGACAATTCATTCATTCATTCACTCATTCATTCATTCATTCCACAGTTATTTATTTATTGGGAGCCTGCTCTGTGCTAAATGTGAAGCCCAGCATTATGAAGATGAGGCTAGAAAGGCAGATGTGGGGGCGCCTGGGTGGCTCAGTCGTTAAGCGTCTGCCTTCAGCTCAGGTCATGATCCCGGAGGCCCGGGATCGAGTCCCGCGTCGGGCTCCCTGCTCGGCGGGAAGCCTGCTTCTCCCTCTCCCACTCCCCCTGCTTGTGTTCCTGCTCTCGCTATCTCTCTCTCTGTCAAATAAATAAAAAATATTTAAAAAAAAAAAAAAAAAGAAAGGCAGATGTGATCACGGAGAGCCTTGCATGTGGGTGGAAGGAGCACAGGCATTATCCAGAGAGCCACGGAGAGCCACGAGACCTTAACCAAGAGACCACATGATTGAACGCCCTTGTTGGCTTCGGTGTGAGAGCTGTGTTGGAGGGGACACAGCCCGGAGGCAGAGGGGATGGATAGAGGAGAAATGATAAGCCAGCAGCGGCAGGGGTGGAAAGGAGTTTATCCATCAGGAGGTTTTGAGTAAATCAGATCTATTTGTTGGCTGGAAAATGAAGGGCAAGTCTCGTATGAACGTCTGAGTTCTCTTTGGGACAACCAGTTGCCACGTGGTGGTATCATTACCCAGATCGGGGACAAAAGAGGGAAGGTTGATGAAGATACTGAGTTTTGTTTTCAGGGGGTCTGACAAGTCTGAGGTACTTGTCAGCACTGCAGGAATGAGGGTGAGGCACACAGGACTCTGGGATTTACAGGCTGACTGCCGGTGGTGGGAGCAGGGAAGCCGGGCCACAGGTATGGATGGGGGGCACTCAGAGTACAAGTGATGATGAAGTCGTGGTGTGATGAGACCCTGCAGGAATGGAGGAGCAACCAGCATCAATGACATCTGTGAATGCTCACTCTGCTAAGTGCTCTACAAAGCGCTAGACCCTTTCATCTTCAGACTGCTGTTAATGTCCCCATTTCACAGAGGGAAACTTGGAGGCAGAGAGTGGTTAAGTAGCTTGCCCAAAGCTGCACAGCGTGGAGGAGGAGTTGGGGGCCTGAGGAAGAGGAGGGGAGGAGGGCCCGGAGGAAGTGGGGTACAAGCCAGGGGGCGTCTAGCTCTCCTCCACCTGGCACTCTCCTGCTTCCTGGTCCGACTGCTGTCCCCATAACTGCTGAATGTGGACGCCCTCCGAGCAGGCCCGGGAGGCCGTATTTCCAAATAACCCTGTCTTTAGAGAGCACGGGATGTGTACTCAAGGTGCACTCCCTCCTTCAAGCCTCCAGTAAGGGAAGAAACCTCCTTACCTGGCTTTCTTTAAGCCCAAACCAACCTCCTATCTTGGTAAGTTGAAATCCCACTGACCTCGGAGGCCCATGATAAATGGCAACTTCTCTGGGGAGCTCTCCAGATTCTCGCGGTCACACAGGGTCCCTCTCGCCTCTCCACTCCCCTGCCGCTTTTCACTTACAAAGTAACTTACAAATTCTTTCCCACAGTCATTCGTGTTTCTGTCTTGATGTCCTGGGGGAAAGGAACTATTCCTTATTTATTTGTGTGCCCTGCATGTTGTAGGTGCAATAATATTAGTATGATTAGGTGCTTTATAGTTGGATTTGAATGAAGGGAGAAAAGGTCCTGGCAGCTTCCCACTGCCCCACCCCCCAACTTTCACTTTTATGGGTGCTTTTGTAACCAAGCTATCCTTGCAGGCTATCCTGATATTTCTTTGTTTCTTCTCTGTATGTTCCCTGCGTTCTTTATGGCTTCCCCCTTTGTGCCTTCTTCAGCCTGACATACATTAGAATTAGTTCTTCTGTGTGTCTGGGTCATCCCCAGGCTCTAAGTCCTTGACTGCCAAGTCCAGTACCTATCACTCAGGAAGTGACAGCAAGGTGGGATGGAATGCTAGTCCCCTGGAAAGCCCTCTCCAATCCTCCCTGGTTCATCCTTGCAGGCACACCCCATTCTCCCCGGGGCCATCAGCTGCACCCTTTCATCCCATCCTAATGGGGGAGCAGGTGGCCCAGCCTTGCTCCATGTCCCCTCTGTGCTTCTTCTTGGTCTTCCCAGACCCAGGCTCACACATGATGCCATAGTGATATGGGCTTCAGCTCTGATCAAAGCTGAAAACTGCAGCTGAGACCTGAACTGGCTGGGAAATGAGCAAAGACTTCCTTCAGCCAGTTGGGCCAGAGTCTGCAAATACCCGGTGCCAAGAGCCTTTGCCATACTGGCAAGTCGGAGCCTTCTACGCTATTCTTTAAAGAGAGACGCACCGTGGGGGAGCAAACAGCTGTGTTGCAGATGTAGGATGACATCGAAGGGGCTCCCTGTGACCGAAAGGAGAGCAGTTGCATTTGTCATTGTGGATTTTCAGCCAGGTTACTCCCGCTCTCTAATAAAGAGTGGAGGATGAGGTCGGAGAAGAGGGAAAGGGAAGGAGAGAGCGTGCTGTGTTTCTGTTACTTCTTTCCAACGTAAACATCTCAAGCAAGCTCACTGGGGTAACATTTTCAGTGAAAATACGTATTTCTACTGGACACAATGCAAGAATTTTTTGCTCATGGAATTTTCACTCAACAATAGGAAAAAAGATGTTTTCACACAGACATTTTTGGCGCCAAATATGGATTTGACAAGTGTGTCCCCACATGTCAGCAGGACTGAAGAGTGCCTCTGCTATGGGAATTCTAGAACCCTCAAAAGAACCCTGAATGCATTTTAAAAAATGTCACTAAGTCACATACTTAAGTTGTGCTTTCTATTGTTGCTAACAACACTTGAGTATGATCACTGGAGAGACCTCGGAGGTCTCGTGTGAGAATCCAGCATTCCGTGAGCCGGCGGGCTTTCTGCCTCTCACTGGGCATCCTGGTGAAATAGTGTGTTTGGCTCCTTTCATATCCCCTTCATTGTAGGTTTTGCTCTCTGGGCCTGGATCAGAAAGGACATGGATCAGAAAGACGATCTGAATCCGACACTCCTATACCTTTGTAACATGTTGATCGGAGCCTCACTGCTGCAGCCCAAGTCAAGAGCCGCCCAGCGCGTCCCCTCGCTCGGCTCTGCTCTCTGTCGGCATTAATGCAGTTGTCACCGAGAACGCCATCAGCGTCAGAGAGAGGCAGGGCCTTCTACTCCATATGAAGGTGTTTTGAACTCAGCCCAGCGACGCCCGTCACCACCAGGCTGGATGCCATTGATTGGTTCGTAGAAGAGAATTATGTGACCTCCCTCTTAAGACCATGCTGGAACTTTCCTGGGGGCCTTGAGATTGCCTCAGATAAGATTCAGCGCTCTCATGGTTATATTTTTTTAAGCTTTTTTTTTTTCCCCCCTCGGGCTTGATACTGGTTTTCTGTCTCAGTTCCTTCTAGCTAATCTTATAATCTTCAAAACGTAAAATGACCCCGTTCAATTTTTAATTAATTTATATGCTACAGATTTGTTTTAGGTGACTTTCTTTTATGATGCCGATCTGCAGGGAGGGGCCGTCCTGACTTCTTAGAGCACGTCCTGGGATTAATTGGCAATTCAGTTCACACACACTGAAAACTCCTCAAATATTCACATTAACTAATTGGTGGGGCTGATGGAAGATGACCTGACCATCACTGTGAGCACAGAACAAGAGGCCTCATTTGCTTTGCAGTCCCGCACATGTGTGCATTAGTAGATAGAGGGAGAAGAAGCTCCGCTTTAAATCCTTCTTGATTTTCAGGGTTACACCCATTGCACTTTGACTCCGTCTTTCCTTTGCCGGCCACCTGAATCGGCATCACCACTGGGATCTGTATTTAACATAACTGTAAATCAGATTGGACTTTCTTTGGATGGTTCGAGTAGGGGCTGGGAAGTTCACTTTGGTCGCACTGGGCGGTGGCAGAATTTGTAGCTCGTAGAAAAGCTCCCACTTGGAGGCCCGGGAAGTGCTTTCAGCACATCGCTGGGCGCGGGAAAGTGAGGCAGGAGAGATGACTTCCTGTGAGGGGGCCGCTAGCTGCCACCGGAGAGACGGTGATGTCAGGAGGAGACAGGAGCATGAGTACAGGTGGATCGGGAAGCTGGTCGGAGGACGTCCTGGAACGTGGCCAGACAGGCAGCCTGCAGCCTCTAGCCCCAGTGGACATGGACTTGGGCCGGGGACCCACAGGGAGCTGCCTGGCGTGTCAGAGCCCCGGGAGGGGGTGGACTGCAGGCCAGGGCTCAGGACTGTCCAGAGCCCTGCCTTGACACAGTGGGCTTCAGCGTACAGCCTGGAAGGATGGTGGACAGACCTCCTGACAGGACACCTTCAGAAACTGGGGCCATTCTTAGCAAAGATTTTGGCTCTGACACAAGTTTAAAAAAAATCCACTCCTACTCAAAGACGCTATTTTGGGGACCCCCCCCAATGGAAAAGGTACTTACCTGTCTCGATGGCCTGGCCCGCTGATGCCACTCCTCACAAAGAGGAGAGAGGGTTAAGATTGAAAGCAAAAGACGGGAATGCTCAAAAAAAAACGAGGAAGTGGGAGAAGGAAGAGGAGATGAGCACACAAGAACAATCAGATGTGAGAATAGATGTAGGCCTTAGAACAATGTCTGGCATGAATGTGGGGTGGATGTCCATTGTGGGAATTTTTGGTGAGAGGATCTCCTTTTACAGTCTCTCCTAGGCCTGCTTTCAGACATTATTGGTCAAACCGTGGTTTTAATTTAAGGAGAACCCAGGCATGCTGTGAAGTAGCGTACACTATGAACATCCTTACTACCCTTCTATGTTGTTCCATTGAAAAGAGATGTCTGGGCCATTTCTTTTTGAGCTGTTGGGATGATAGTGATTTCCCTTCTTGATTACTCCCCAAAATCTTCCACCCTCTCATTTTCCATCACTGGGGATGGCAGGGTAAGGTTAGAGTAACTGAGTCTGTTTCCAGAGTGATCACGCCAGGATTGGTCTCGGGGAAGGGCACATGGTATTTCACACCAGATGCCCAAAGGTCAAGTCAACAGTCATTGGTCATTTTATTTCTCTCCATTTATGCCAAGTAGATGACATCTGAGCCAAAGGGTAGAGCAGAGCTTCTGTTAGAAAAGGAAGTTGACCTCGAGTTTCCAACCAGTAGATTTGGACCAGAGATCCTGGATGTCTGTCTTCTGCGGATATCTGGGATTTTATTCGCCGACTCCAGAAGAGAGGCTGCCAATTTCAGAAGGGATCTACAGGCAACCATGCTGCGTACCTCCAGGACGGGTGAGGGAAGGCGCACAGATCTGGGAGGGTAAAAGGCCCTGGGTCAGGTCATGATTTACAGTTGCCAGTTGGCACACACCCAGGACTCCGGGTGGAACAGGCAGGGGAGGGGAGATTTGCTCTAATGAGTGAAGCTTTCTCTATCTAGTGTCTGAAAACATAGCGAAACAAGCTGGTGAGAGTCACGAGGGAAGAGAGAGGCCATGGTTAGGGTGAGTCTGCAGTCATGACAGGGGCCGCCCCAGCACCTGGTGGGGACTGGGGTCCCCTCTGTCCTCACAGAGCACTGCAGATCCAGGGGTGCTGCCCAGGCCACCCAGCAATGCACAGTTCGCTGCAGGAGTCCTGGCGCCCAAAGCGGCGATGACTGTAGATGTGCAGGACCATCCCCCTCCTTCCTCTGAGCACCCTTGGCTGGCGCATTCTTTTCCATGGGAATGATGGCATGCTGTCGCTGGGGGCACAGAAGTGCCCTGTTACAGGACAGTCCTGTATTCTTGCCCGTGGGCAGTCAGCGGCCACTGCCTCTGGAGCCCCAGCTCAGGAACGGGGCCTCTCCCGACTGCAGGGAGAGGTTGGGGGCCCAGATACGGGGTGCAGGCGCGCCGGGATCTTCAGGGCCCCAGTGCACAGATGCATGTACGGGGCTCCTGCTAGGAGGGCAGGCAAGGGGCCTCACTTCGGGGAGGATCCCAGAGTGCAAGTCGTTCACTAGTCCTCCCCCTTGTTCGCAGGCAGCCCCTCTGCTCATCTCTGCTTGGCTCCCTGCCGCCCAAGTCTGCCAGGCCTCCTGGGTGCTCTGGTTTTGGTGTGCTTTCCTGGCCTAAATAAGTGCTCTCTGGGGCACAGGACTTCCGGTTTTACTCTGCCTTCCAGCTCTGCACCCTGTGGGTTAAAGACACCTCCTCTTTCGGCCAGGGCCCCAGGAAACCAGCTACCCGCTTCCCTCAAGCTCGGTCTGCCGGGTTGGCAGTTGGAGAAGGAAGGAAGGGAGGCTTATGGGTAGAGAAGGAATTTCCCAAGAAACAGAGGTGATTCTGGTGACTTCTGCCTCTTATGGTCTGGGAGTAGGGGGCCCTGGTTCTGGTCCTGTGGTGTGATCGGTTATATCAAGCCCCCAAATCTGGAGAAGGCAAGAGGTGCCACAGTCATGAGATTGTTGGGGAACGAACCCGGGGAGAGAGGGACGAGAGGAGAGCTTGGTTTAGGGAGGAGATGTCTCAGCAAAGTGTCAGCAAGGTAGACTCCAGGTGCATTTGGAATCAGGGGAGGTGGCCAAGGCCACGGCCGATGGACTGTGGCAGGCTCGGTGCTAGGAGCTGCATTCGGGTGGGCACTATGATCCCATCCCGCTGGTGAAGACAGGGTGCTCGGGGGGTAAGCCTATCACTCTGCTGCTAAGGGGGCCTTGGTCTGGACGCCTCTCTTTGGAAGAAAGACTCTACCTCCAATTTCCTTCCGCGAGGGAGGGAGGAAGGGAAGGAAAGGAGAGAGGAGAAAGGCCTGTGAGCAGTCAGTGTGACTAAGGGCTTAAGTGGCTTGGCTATTTTCAGAGAGTCTGCTAATTCCCACTCTGCAGAGACCGAGAATTTCATACAAGTGCTAATGCTGAGACCTGTCAGTCCTGCTCCCGAAGTCGGTCATCTGGTAACGCTGAGAGGCAAACACAGCTGAGCATTGCTTTCTGCGTTCTTTTCAAAGCAATTAAACGTGATCCAATTGGGGTCCCAGAAACAAATAATTTCAGACCGGTTCCCAACTAAACAGGTAACTGTAATTCATGGGCAATGCAAAATAGCTCACATTTTGAAGTGCAGCACAAAATGAATAAAGTCAACTTAGAATTTAATAAAGGCTCTTTGGCATGCATTTTAAGACGGGGAACCGTGTACTGCAGTGAATCTAAATTTAGAGGTGGAAAATTAGAACAAAAGCTACCTATTTATTAACTCACCACTTTGCAATGAACTCTTGTCCTGTTATCGGTCGGTCTCTGGATTGTTGACACGTATTACCTTCCCTATTGAAACCGTAAAATTTACATTTTCTTGAGCATCTTGTCTTTGATTAACTTTCCTATATGCTCTATTTTAAGACTGTGTTTCCTTTTCATGCCATTTCTTTACTAAATATATATTTCCAGGATTTTATACTTTTCCATTATGGAAACAACTTGGCTTCACTGTGATTCTTTCGGCGTTCCCAGGTATGGTGTAATTACTGGCTGCCAATTACTCTTTTATTAAGGGATACGCTAAGGCTTATTTTAAACGCATTTCTCCTCCGAAAACTGACACAACAGAAGGCCTTCGTATTAGTCATGCCAATCCTAAGCGAGAGGTGTGTCTGTGCTGAAGGCTGAGGCCTTGCCTGCAAGCAAATGCGGAATGCTGCGGAGATGCCCGGCTCAGAAGGACCCCCCTCGCTGCCGACTCGAGCGGAGAGAGCATGCATTAAATGGGGCAGTTCTGCAAAGTGGTGGCTCACTCCTCCGTTGGAAGGAAAATTGGTGTGTTTCTCCCTAGGGAGGCAATTCTTAAATTTGAAAACTGTAAAAGTAGATCAAGTATCCGAAGAGGGCAAATGGAGAGCAGAAAACATTCATGTATTCATTCATTCTATCGAGAAGATTTGTCTCCTCCTTATTTAGGTGGTATTTAGATGAAACCAGTCTGGGTATGCACTGTAGTGCACTGCATGGAACTGTCAGTTGTTTAGAGAACAGTGACGCCTAAGGTAGGACAGCGCCTGCGTCTACTCATGGACCTGGGCCAAGTTCATTAGCATCTCTAAGGCCTCAGTTTCCCTGCCCTCAGTTTCATATGATCAATGGGAGATACAAAGGACAGCCAAACAATGACGTAGATAACACATGGAAGATTGTTGGGGAACTGTTGGAGGAGGTGGGGTCATGGTGCTCTAAGAGGATATTCCAGGTCAGGGAGAGCAAGAAAGCTTCCTGGAGAAATGATGTTGGGCCATGATCTGAGGGATGGGTGAGAACTGGTGAGGGAGATGGTGAAAAAGAGTGCTCTCAGCAGAATGAGCAGCATGGGTGAAGGCCCTGTGGTCAGAGGGAATAAGACAAGTGGGAGGAACTGCAAGGTCCGTGTGTTTGGAGGTCAGAGAGTGAATTGCAGGAACAGAACATAGAGGGTCTTAGGTGCCAAGTTCAGAAGTTGTGTTCTATCTTAGGAACACCAGAAAGCTAGTGAAGTGGTGTGTGTTTGTGCAGCTGCATGTGCGTGAGTGTATGGGAAGGTTGGTGCGAGGATGGTTATCATGACTTGACATGCACTTGGCTGGATCCCTGGGACTGCAGGTCAGAGAGCAGAGTGGATACAAGAAGGCTAGTGAGCATCTACTGCAGCCGTCCAGGTTGGACACAGTGGTAATTTGTATAAGAGTGTGGTATGGAGACTGGAAAGAAGTGGATGGACCTGAACATATCTTGGAAGTCAACTACAGGGTTTGGCAATGGTTTGGTCATAGGCTGTTGGACAGAGCGAAGGGTAAAGAATGACCTGTGGGCTCCACCCCAAAATCAGGTAAAGGGGAGCCATTCCCTGAGCCAGCCAAGGGGTGCTGGAAGGGGACAAGGATTAGGAGGGAGGTCGTGGATTCAGGTTACATTTCAGGTGTCTGTCTGAGTTGTCTTCGAGGTGTCCTAAGGAGAGAACAGCCAGGCATTGAGATGGATGCGGAATGTAAGCACTTTGGGCTGAGTCATGCATTCTGAAGTGTCCATGCTGGGAGGTGGTTGGAGTTGAGTGTGGCTAAGCTTTCCCAGGGAAAGTGTCCAGCAGGAGAGGAGGTGGATCTAGACTTGAGCCTTGAGGAGCTCTAGCAGTGAGTGGCTTGGGAAAGTCAGCGAAGGCATTAGGGAAGGTGAGGCTGGAGAGGTAGCATTTAGACAGAAGAAGAGAGGGTTTCTGGGATGGGAACATGGTGGGCAGAGCAGAAGGCCACTGTGGGGTGAGGCGAGATGAAAGAGGAATATTTTGGGTTGGACTTTGGGAGACTGAGGTTCTCGGCAATTTTTGATGATTGAGAGTTTGTAGAACACAACTTTCAGATCATATCAGAAAAGACTCTTTCTTACAGAGGCAGAATTAAATGAGATAATCTCAGCAAAGCCCTGATGCCTTCAAGACACAAGAGTACAGAGAACTATTTCTCTTCTTTTGTCTAAGAAGGAGAGTTTATAATTGGCATATCAGATTTTTTTCACCCTTGGCACTTCTGACACTCTGGGCAGGCTGATTCCTGGTTGTGGGGGCTGTCACGGGCATGGTAGGATGCCTAGAAGCATTTCTGGCCTCCATCCACTAGATACCAGTATATTCTCCCTCCCTAGGAGGGATAATAAAAAGTGGTATTGTCACATTTTTGGGAGGTTGGGGGAGGGATGGGCAAAATTGCCGCTAGTTAAGAACCACTAGTTGAAATAAAATAATTTTTTTAGAAATGAATTAATGAGCCCATATTTTTTTTCTTAATTTCATAAACAAATAGCTGGAAGGGTTTGGCATCCTTGGAATGGCCATGATGTCAAAAATAGAAGCCACAGGAAGGGAAAATAATTGATTTCATATCTGAGTATCATAGTTAACATCCAATAAGCAGCTACTATAGAAACAAAATTAACAATTTGGATGGGTTGACTCCAAATGTTTTCTAATTCTTTAGGAAGCATGAAAGCAGACAATTTATGCCATACGGGAAGGAGAAGCCAGCTCTCCTTGGAGAAGACACAGTCCACACCTGGGGGCAAAATCTGCCAGTTAACCCTTCTCCCCAACTCTTTGGGACTCACACTTCATGACAAACTTTTGTTAATATTTATGAAAAGACTTAATGCCTTTTGGGGTAAGAAAAAAATCTAAATGAACGTTGCTAACAGGATGGTGCCCCATCTCCCAAAACATATAATCTCCCTTTTGGGGTTGGCAAAGTTTATAAAATAAATCTCATCCAGTCCACACACTGACTGCAGTATTTATCTTTGACACCCTGTGCTATTGAAATTCTTGACGCCTTATAGCTGACTTCAGCAAACAAATTTAACAACCTAGTTAGAACCAAATAGCTTTATAGAGATGCTGTAACTTCTTTTTAAAGTTATAGCAGGACAGATTAGGGAAGCAGACAATAAAAGTCCTGTAATTGCTCATATACTCTGGACTGCTGCAAAACATTAACGCACTAACACCCGCCTAAGAGGTGGCCCAGGACGACAGGGTTTCTAGAATTCAGAGCTCCTTTACTCTGAGGCAGAACAAAGGGCATTTTAATTTCCTGCTATACTGCACAGTTCTATAGGAGCATTTGTTTACTAATTTTTTTTTTACCCTAAATGAACTATTACAAAAATTGTACTCATGAGCTCTGATGGGATGCCGTGCGAAAGAGCACACTTCCCTACAGGATGGGGTAGAATTCTTTCTCCAGGAGGAGCCATTCACACTCGAACAGGAACTCTAGGCTGCTCAGCTGGACAGCTCACAAAATAGGTCTCCTGAGCCCTTGGAAGAGGAACCACAGACTTCGCTTGTCCTTCTTTTTCTCTAAATGAGTCAAAGAGGACTGTTCTTCTGTTTCACGAGGTGCGTCCTTGAGCTGGTAGCTCATAGCTCAATTTCTGTGTTGATTCAGCCTCATTATGTTACAAACACTCAGCATTCTGTATGGAGATCCTGGAGAATCTGCTGTAAGATTATAATCCAGGATCACAAAGGAAATAATGAAGGAAGGAAGGGGAAGGGAGGAAGGGCGAGTTTTCACAAGCCTCTACTTGGCAGCTATGGCCCACTGTAGGGCAGACTTCTTCAAGCGTCCCCACACCAGCATGCAAGGAGCTGTCCTCATTCTCACCAGGACCGTGGAAACTCCCTCATGGGGTCACCTGGACCATGAATCTCTTGATGGGTGTCTTAGGGTTTCTAAGAGAAACAGAACCAATAGAATATGTATATACAGACAGATAGGTATGAAAGGAATCGGTTCGTGCAATTATGGAGTCCCGTGATCTGCCATCTGCACGCTGGAGCCCCAGGGAAGCCCGTGGTGTGATGCAGTCTGAGTCTAAAGGCCAGGGGAGGAGAGCATGTAGATTCCAGTCTGGGAAGCAGCAGTGATAAGGTGGGGAGATCAATGTCCCCGCTCACCAGTCAGGCAGGGGGGCTCAGTTCTGCCTTCTTCCACCTTTGTGTTCTATTCAGGTCCTCAGGAGACTGGATGACACCCACCCACACTGGGGAGGGCAAACGGCTTTGCTGAGTCTACCAATTCACATGCTAATCTCACCTGGAAACATCCTCAGAGACACACCCAGAAATCACGTTTAGCCAAATATCTGGGGCACCTGTGATCCGGTCAAGTCGACACAATCAACCATCACAATGGGTCTTTTGGGAAAGCTGTTCTGATTCTGGGAATGCCAGGATTTCTATCATGGAATAAAGGCTATTATTGCTGAAAGAGCCTTACAGCGTTTCAGATGCTAGTAGGTCATGGGACAGATGAGGGAGCTGAAGCCCAGAAAGCTGATGTGACTTGACCCGAGTCACACACTGAGTAGAGGCAGAGGGAAACCAGGGCCTCGATCTTTTGAATGTTAAGCAGTATGCTCGTCACCCGAACATATTAGGCTGACCATTTCGTGTGTTCCCCACAGAAGACAAAATGGCGAAATGGCAGAGGACCTCTGGAGCCTCTGGGCACGATGGGGCCACCCAAGCCCGGGTGGGTCAGCCTGCTTTGTGCCCCACAGAATGACCCGCACTCCTCTCCTTTCCCCATCAGTCTTTGTCTTAGAGATACCAGCCATTCATGTCTTAGAAATTAGGTTATTACCTTTCCCAGACACTTGTGTGTGAATGGTTTCATTTACACACCAAGCGGAGCCCTTTCTCACATTTTCTTCCGGCATTGACTTGAGGTAAACCTCCTCAGGCATGCGTACAACACACTGGTGAGGTTCTCTGTGCCCCGACACTCAGCAGAGGGAGGGTGAAGTGCAGATCTGACTGGGGAGCCAGGGACGGCCCTCTGCATCTCCCTGCCTCAACTTCCTTGCTGTGCTCTACTTCCTCCTTCCTGCCTGCTGACCTCACGACTTCTCCCGAACCTAACTGACAAGTAGAAACCCACAGGGGAGCCTGCGGTCAGAGCTCTGGGCCTGCAGAAGGGAAGGGAGCCATCCTATTTCTGGCGCTGAAAAATGGCTCCTGCTGAGCGCTTCTGCAAATGACCCTTTCAGAGAAAGGGCTCCCCTGCCCCCGTCTGGAGCACGTTATCCAGGGACGAGAAGAGCCCCGGGGCAGCCTCGGCCTCGCTGAGCAGCTGGGGCAAAAGCACAGGAAGATGTTGGCCACGTACAGAATGGCTGCTCCTCAGTGTTTTGTCACCACGTTCAGAACAGTTCAGCCGTTGAAAGGGAGAGCCTCTTTGCCTCACGAATGTGCATTTCTTGCAGGCAGAGTCCAACCAGCCGGTGTCCTTCCTTCTGGACATTTTCAAATAGATGTTTACAAGCCCGCAGATGTGTGTTGGGCACGAAATACAGGCCACCTGTCCCCAACACAGAGAGGAGAGGCCGCCGAAGTCCTGCCGTCGCAGGGCTTCTGATCTAGAAGGAAAACCAAACTGAAGGCAGGACACATGGACGGACGGTAAAGAAGCTGTGATGAGAATAAGGAGGACTTCCCAGAGCGGCCAAAGGGCGGGAGGCCGACAGCGCTGTGCTTTCTGAGGTGACCAGCGTCTGTCTGGGACTCTCGGATTGGGACTGACTGGGCGTGGGGTCAGCGCAGAAGCGGGCAGGCTTCAGCTGTGTGGGAGCTCTCTGGAGGACTGATCCCTTCTTCCTATGGGGACATGGGGACTCTGGAAAAACTGAGCCCCGAGGTGGCCATGTGTGCGAAATGAGTTAATCCGCATAAAGCTCCTGGCGCAGCACCTACCTCAGGGCAAGGCCAGGCAAAGCTCACTGTCACCAGACACCTGCAAGATAGGGACTTTCACCACCGTGTCACAGAGAAGGAAAGCGAGTCCTGCTCACGTGGATCACACGGCACACACGCCGTTTGCACCCAGGCCTGGAGGGTGACCTCCCTCCACCCAGAATTTCCCTCATGGAAGATGCCTCAGCAAGCCCTGGGAAGGAGTTTAAATAATTACCTTCATTTCCAGGTTATAATAATGCCCCCATTTCAGGATTGACTGCAAAGTCAGTGTCAAGAGAGAAACAAGCTTCAGGGGGCTTTCTATGCTGCACTCAATGTTGTGCAAACATTTGTTTCTTCTTTTATGTATTTTTTCCTTCAGGTGGAGAGAGTGCTTTTCCCTGTTAGTACTAAAGAAACAAAATATTAGCCTTTTTTTTCCTTCCCAAAATATACCTTATAACCTATTTTGATGCCCTTGCTCTAGAAGCATTGTGAAATACCTAAGCCCTGGGGCGTGAAAGGACACTTACAGGGAAGGTTGGTCATTCGGGAAGGTATGTTATAGATGTTTCAGCTCTAACTCGTTTCCGATTCGATCATGCTAACATTCTATTTCTTTCGTGTCTCCTCCAGCCTGAGCCTCCAGTGTCTTTCTTAATGGCATCACCGTGTCCTGTGTCCCAGACCGGACAACTGGGTGCTGTTTACCATCTCCGTCCTCTTGCCCCCCACCTCCAGTGGCTGCCGATTCCTTCCGCTCTGGTCTCCCCCATGCTTTCCCTCCCGAGAATCATCGCCAACGCATGCCTTCGCTGGCCTGTTAGTGTGCTTGCCAAGGACGGGGGCAGACCAGAGTGTCCCCCTGCCCCCAGCTGTGGACAGAAGTTCCCTAGCCTGCATCCCAGGCCAGGGTCTGCCCCCAAACAGGGCAAAGTGGATGAGGGATGGACTGACAGAGGGACACCCAAGAACCCGCAAAGACCAGTGGGCAGGGGGAAGTGAGGAGAACCAGGCAGGTGGGCTTGCCCCACAGCCCCCAGATTGTCTCAGCGTGTGGCTGGCCCACGGGGCCCTGCACTACCTGTGCACTAGAATCTCAGGGCCTCTGTTCCCCCAGACCTGGCCCTGGAGCTGGACCCCTCGTTGGACCTGCAAGAATTAGGTTGAACCTAATTGAGTTCTGGGCACCCTGCATTTCCACTAGCAAGGAATACATTCCATTCTGGAACTTCAGGTCTCTGTGGGCCATTTGCTTCTTTGTCTCAGGAGCACTTCCAGCTTCAAGAATTTGCTTGAGGAGGGGCTGCATACCACTCTCCTTCTGCACTCCCCCAGGAGGACTGCCGTGGGGAGCCAGCGTTTGGAAACTAGCTCATCCCTATTGAAATACATTGTATACTCTGACTGCATAGGCCTTGCTTTCTTGGCTAGTAGACATTCTTCCCTGAGCACATTTGCCTAGCCCCCTCCTGAGTAGAGGGCCAGAGTCTCCAGTGGGCGGTGGGGAGCAGAGGGCCCACCCTGGGAATGATGGCCTCGGGCCTAAGGAGCCCAGGCTGATATTGAAGGAGGTGTAACGAGATTCCAAGTTGTGTTTGGCCTGGGTACTTGTCCCTCCTGAAAGTAGCAGAGGACCTCCCAGTGGGTAGCCCAGGACGACCCCTCTCTTGAGGATTTTCTGGCTGCTGCATAAAAAGTCTGCTTTGGCCAGATGTGACACTTTCTCAACCTTGAGGGCTCATGGCAGATTTACCCTTTCTTGACCCTCTGAGGCAAGACCAAGGGCTCCTTATTGCGAGGCTGACCTGCAAGAGCAGCTGCTGTGTTTAGGTCCAAGCTGTCTCTTTCTAGCTCTGCCCTGACTCTGCCATGGGACGGTGCCCAGGCCTCAGGGATTCTGTTCAGGCTTCGCTGATGGCACGCGTCAGGGGACCTCTGACTCCAGGAGGCAGCCGGGATCTTGTCTTGCTGTTTGCAAGCCTTGAAGATGAACCAAGACTGCCACGTTCTCTAGAAAGAAAAGCCAACCTTTTCCTTGTACTTCGCCTCTCCCGGGTGCCTGAGGGAAGGAGTAATGTGTAGTGCATGCAAGCTACCCTAACCTCGTGTCACCCTCTTTGTCCAGGCATCCTGTGACCCTCGTTTCCTAAACCAGCTGGACCCGCTCTACCCACTCTGTCCCCTTCCCCCGGAATTCTCTTTGGTTCAGCCGGCCCCCCCATTGCATCCTTCCTCATGTAGGAAACATCTGTGTAGGTATCTTGTCTCATGGCCGAGAGGCCTGGCTTCTCTGTCTGTGCCCATTGTGGACTAGACGTGTGTCCCCGGGTTATGACTTAGCCTCACTCAGACTCATTTTCTCACCTGGACAAGGGGGATTTATAAGGCCATTCCTCTTTGGCAGGTAAGTGCCTGGCACGTAGTAAATCATAGCAACTGCTCAAACTCTTGTTTGTTTTCATGCCCATGAACAAAAGCAGCGCCTCCCCTCCCCAGCCGTGCCCTTGAGCCTTTTCTTACGTCCCTGGTCGGATTTGGTTCTTTGTTCTACCCGGGCTTCAGGAGGGATCATTAAAAAAATTTTTTTCTTAATTAGAAAAAATAGGAGTTAAATACTATTTATAGCCTCCCACTGCTTCAACAGCTTCTGCCCCCTTTGAAGGAGCCAGGGGTGGGGATGTTTTATAGGGCTGTCTCAGGGACTGTTCTCACTCCCCACAGTTTCATAGAGCTGTTTGTCCTAGATGTCTCTCTCCTAGAGCGTCAGCCTGTCAGAGCAGAAGGAAGGAAGGAAGGAAGGCAGGAATACATGAATGATACAGTGCTCATGATACTTGACCCAAGATTTTCAAAGTGATTAATACCCCCAGCTGTCCTCTCTCTTCCAGTTAGAGTTGAGAGTCTTCTGTTGTGCAACCATTTATTTCTTGCAATTTGAAGAATCTTGTCACTGAAGCCATCTCAGATTTAGAGGAATAAATTGTATATCACTTTTTCTCTATGAATGTTGGGAGGAAGGTTTGGGATATGGACTGCTGGTTAAAATGCGAGGATGCGGAGGGGTCAAGTTGTGTATTTTCTGACTGCTCAGTTCCGGTATACAGTATTGCAATGTCTTTTCTTCACTCTAAGCCAAGGTGGAATTTCAGGGATTGACTAAAGGGGGATGTAATTCATTTCTTGCTGTCATCCCGTCTTATTCCCTTATTCTTTTTTTTTTTTTTTTTTTTTCCTGTGCTCTCTCTTCCTGTTCCATTCCGATTACGACCTTTCTTTGTCAAGGATGTCTCTCACGATGAAGTGCTTTTACCTGCTGCTTCCCAGCAGAAATCCATCCAAATATCTGTTTGGATAGGTTTAGGACAGATCAAAATGCTAAAAATAGCCTGGTTTCCCTTTACTCGGGACAGAAACCTAAGGAAGGGTTTTAACTGATGGTAGCTGACTTGTTCCCATTATTACTGGAGTTATCCAGCTTTGAGTTCAATAGTCCTCCAGAAGTCTAGATCTTTTTGGCATTAAAGAAAACATGAACAGCTTGAGTAAATGATCTAGCTCCACCTAATCCTTTCTGTTTTCTAGAGATTGAAGGTAGCTGGCCATCAGGAGAACACATGGAAACAAAAGGGACTTTGATCCTGAGCTGGACTCTGAATCTTTACGAAATGGGTGATGATCTCAGTAAGAACGTCTTCTGTTAAGCCAGTTTCATTCTGGGTGAAGTGTGTACTTGAAGTTCCTCTGCTAACCTGCCTCTGTGTGCAGGTGGGATGGGGGATAGAGAACCTTGACCAACAGCCCGCCCACCTTGGGCCCCTTTCTGTAACCACGAAGGCCACGTGGACATGTGACTCTCGAACTTGTGGAAGTGAAAACTGCAGTGGTACCCCCATGTTTATTTTGGGGCTTCTGACTTGGGAGTCTACTCACCTATCTGAAGGGCTGGCTTGAAGCGGACTTACTTAGGACCTTTCTTTTTTTTTTTTTTTTAAAGATTTTATTTATTTATTTGAGAGAGAGAGAGAGAGCATGAGAGGGGGGAGGGTCAGAGGGAGAAGCAGACTCGCCGCCGAGCAGGGAGCCCGATGCGGGACTCGATCCCGGGACTCCAGGATCATGACCTGAGCCGAAGGCAGTCGCTTAACCAACTGAGCCACCCAGGCGCCCCAGGACCTTTCTTTATAGAATGCAAAAGCCTTTGTTCGTAGCCTTGTCTTAGTTGATAAGATCTATGGGGATTAGAAGCAAAGATATCTTCAATGATAGTTTTCCATCACTTGCATTTTTTGCCCCAAATTCTGTGGTCAAGGCGGAACTGCCCTGAGTTCTGGTCTTATTGCCAGAATGTGGCCTGTGTCTAAAAACCCGGGACCAGGAATGTCTGATCTGGTGGGGTTTGGACTGTTGCATCCCCAGAGGTCAATCAAAACACAATCACAACTGCCCTCCTCAGCTCCCCCATCCTTCAGAAGGGCAGAAACTGAAGCTATAAAGAGTATTTAACTTCTGTTTTTTTTTTTTTTTTCAATTTTGATTTTTATATGATCTATTCTGAGGTCCCGTTAGAACATAATGTAGAATTTGGTTAGAGAAAAACCAGTGTGACTTTTATGACCTGCTTCAACCACTTCAGGTGTAGCCGTGGTCATAGCACTTTCAAGTTTTCAATCAATTTATTGCACATGCATGTGCTTTTGTGTAACCTGCCTCTTGAGGGCATCCTCCAAAACGTGTGTAAACTTGGAAGGAGGGATAACTTACCCCAAAGATGTTCTCTTAATTCTGCTTCTAAATGGAGCCATAGAAGGAATTGGAAACCCTCTCCATCTTCCACTATTGTCCCCGTCCCTTACTATCACCTGGTGTCACTGCTGCAGAGTCCTATGGATGCTTGTCCCTTATGTGTTGGTGTCCTATGTTCTCCACCCTGCACAGGCTGGGTGATGGTCCCTGGGTGGCCTCTCAGGGTACAGTTCTCCTGGTTCACAAAGGTAGACTTAGCCAGGTTTTCCCTGGAGCAGGGACAGTGCCTGGGGGCTGTGCTCTGAGGCGTTAGCAGCACAAGCCATACCAGAACCGCCCTCCCCAACAAGCCTTAGACCAGCTATTGAGCCCCAGCCAACAGACTCCCAATGACTTGCTAGGTGAATTCCTCTTTGGGACTCTTCATACCTTTTCTTACAGACTTTGGGTCAAGGCTACCACTGGTCTTCCTCAAAGGCTCTTAATTTTGAACGTCTGGTTCTCTTGTTTCTTCCCCAGTTGGCTTTGGGATTCTCCTATGTACCTCTTAGCCTGTCTTTAGTGGCTAGTTCGTCATACCAAGAGGATTGAGATGTTTGCTTTTGTTCAAGCACAAAATGTCCACTAGGTCCCAAAGGAGGCCCTTAAATGACACATCATTGAACAAAGAAGACATGTTCTGAAATGGATTTGTATCACACACAAAGAAGGATGTGTGTGAAAAAAAAAAGAAGGACGTGTGTGTCTGTGGTGAAGGGTGGTGGGTTGGGTGGGTAGGAAATATTTTTGATATTCAGTTACAAAAGATTCAAAACCACACTGATAATGGTTAGCATATAACACTCATGGTCACTCACTGTGGACACCTAATCTCTCTACAAACTCTTCAATATCAGAAAGTCTCACAGGTTATTTGGTGGTTAGTTAACCCATATTTCTAACGCTTCAAAACTGGTTTCTAAAATTTAGGTAATTCCTTTTCATAAGAACAAATTCTTCAAAATTTGCAGAATATTTCTTTAAAAATGACTTTTGAATTCTAATATTAAAAAGTAGACCTATGTTAAAGGTTAATTTTTTACAAAGTATTTAGAACCTTCAGGCCCATAACCCTTAGATGAATGCAAATGAATGCCCATCAAATATCTTATTTAACTCATTAATTAATGAGGAAACCAATAATGTGTTACAACCAGCTCAAAAGACAATTCAACATATACACACACAGAGGCAATCAGGAGCGCTGAAGTGAATTTACAAATAGATGCAAAGCTGGTTGAAACCCACAGAGCAATAATCAATTGCATCACCACACAACACAATTTACATTTCTAGAAAAATAATTTCTATTATTAGTGGAAAAATGGAATGAACAATGTTCTATCAAAACAGGCTGCAAGTGGGGCACCTGGGGGGCTCAGTCGGTTAAGCATCCGACTGGATTTCAGGTCAGGTCATGCTCTCAGGGTCATGGGATCAAGCCTTGAGTCAGGCTCCATGCTCAGTGGGGAGTCTGCTTCTCTCCCTCTCCCTCTGCCCTTGTCCCTGCTCGATCTCTCTCTCTCTCTCTAAGTAAATAAATAAATCTTAAAAAAAAAAAAAACCGGGCTGCAACTTCTGTTCAAGTGTTCTTGAACTTGGCATGTTTTCTTTTGCTAATCATTATACTGACAGACTCTGTTTTACACAATTATTACTTTTTTCCTCCCCCAGGAAGAGAAAAAGTCTTCTCAGAATGCACATTAATTTTAGAAGCTTAAAACTATTAGGAAAATCAGGTGCGATGAATTTAGAAGTTGTTAAAAAGTTTGTAGAATAGTTTGACTTTAGAAGAATGTTTACTTAAAATCTTTCTTTCCAGCCATAAAAATGAATCAAAGCAAATAATTAAACATGAAAATGGTCAGTAAAGAAAGACGAGCATATTGCTAATGGGGAGAGTCATTGTGTAAAGTTTGTAAAATGTGCCCTTACCTGCGGCTACTTGTAGACTAGCATGATGTGTAAGCCCCTCTAATGGGGTCTGCCCCACACGGTGTAAGAAAATGGGAATAAGGCTTTCACTGTGTTGAGGTTTATAAAGGGTCTTGCTGTGTAATTTAGCCTGGTCACACTAACTGGACAACATACCAGAATGCAGAATTCGTGCTGTTCTGGAATGGAGCCCTGTGCACTGCTCTGACACAAACATTTTATCTGTCAGCTCCTCGGGTATTGAGAGTTTTCTCCATACATCCTTCCCAAGAATATTCTTGGTTTCATGACCGAGTTGAGCGCATTTTGAATGCCATTTGAACCTCACAAGTCATGCAAATGTGTTTGTAGCTGACACAACTTGGGAGTCTTAAGAAGGATGAGCCAGAGCAGGTGTTGTATAGTTCGGCTTAAATACAGTTCCAGAGGCCGCTTAAAAAATACTCTTTCCTGGATTTTTTTGCAAGGGTTTTTGTTGTTAGTGTTGGTCAAACAGACAATGTCAAGAAGACAGTTGATCGAGGGGGTCCATTTGAGATCATTTAGGCCCTAAGTCACACAATTATTCTGAAATCTGGACTAGATCCCAGATGCCACCTGCGTCCGGCCACCTCTGCCCTCCATCATGCCCACTCCCTCGATCCCTAAGGACTAGGGTGTGGAACTTGAAGGAAAAAAGTATAGAGACCATTGTGGTACGGGGAAGACCACTTGGCTTCCAGTTAGAAGGTTACTGGGTCAAGGTCTTGTCTTCCTAGTCATACAGGTGTGAACTCCGCAAAGCGGGGATAATACTGCTGACTTCACAGAGTCCTTTTTATGTGGATTAAATAAAACAATGTCTGTGAAAACGTATCTGGCACATTCGAGGTGGAGCATGGGGGATCAGACCATGACCTGATCCAGGTGTTGGGTCTTAGATTACTCCAGTGTCACCTTTTTCCTCACTTTATTCATCCACGGGTTCAACAGTGCTGACTGAGCTCCTTCTACAAACTGGGGATGCTCCGGGAGTTGGGAACATACAGATAAAAGTGTCATCCTATGCCAGCCTTTTGGGGAGGGCAGGGATGGTTTGGTGTCACCCCATCTTCACCGTCCCTGTGGAGACTCTAGGGACACACAGGTGAGGTGTCAGCCCAAGCTGACAGGAACCCTAGTGGGGTTCTGAAAGCCTCCCGCAGAGAAGCTACTTATGGTTTGTCGGTGTTCTAAGAGATTCTCCAAAATTTCATCAAGAGTGAAAACATCCTGTGATCTGGACACTGAATAGTGTTATGTTTGTAGCCTTCTGGCTTGTATAGGCTCCTTATCATTCTGGGAAAAGAATTCTATTCAAGTAAGAGCAGTTCTGCGCTCTGGTTTAAGATTTCCCTTAGAATATAGAACAGAATGGTGTTCCCACTGCGAAGTGCTCCATGAAAAAGAGTCCAACCATTGGAGACAAATTCTTGATCTATCCCCCGCCTTCAAGAGTCATGTTCTAGAAAGATTTTCAGAGGATGCACAGACCTACTGAAGACAAGGTGAGATTATCAATATTTATTTTATAAACCTATGGATTATCTATTTACAAGGAGCACATCATAGTTTGTAAGTTAAAAAAATCCTACGAAATAAAGAAAAATAACCAAAAAAGGATACCGTGAGAAAGGTTCTGAGAAGTCCTGCCATAAGAAAACATAGCACTCCCCAAATGTTTCTGAGCAGGCACCCCTCACCTGGCTGTCTAGAGCATTCTCTGGGAAGCCCTGCTCTCATAAACATCCATTTTTAGAATAATTGAACTTTAGAATTAGGAAGGGAGTCAGCACATAACCCGTATGCCTCATATTACTTGAGAACAAATTGAGGTTCAAAGAGTTGAGGTGGCTTGCCTCAGGTGATGTGGCTCAGTGGTTGTAGACAGCGCAGGAGACCCCATCTCCTTCACCAGGGAGGAGAAGCGTCCCATAGCCCACTCCTGGGGGGCAGGGCAACTTCACCTTCATTACTGAGACAGGTGAGCAACAGGGGCCGATGTAAACAGGTGGTGTGTCCGGGGAAGTCACAACACCCCTAAGCTGTGTGTATGGAACATCTCACGTCTTTTGGAAAGATAAATAAGCTTTCGGATCTGGGCTCAGGGTCTTGCTATCACCCTTAGCTATAAGAATGAGTTGTCACCCCTTTCTCCCCTGACGCTGCATCCTCCAGCTGGAGAGGGTCTGGAGTGGGTGGCCCGCATCATGGCCCTCTCTCGGCCATCCCTTGAGTCCTTGAGGACCCCCTTGACACACTTATGCCGGGCTTCCCAGACTCCGCAGATGTTGGACAGAAGGAGGAAGCACAGGAAATGACTGACTTTGAGCGTCCCTCCCCTAGGTCCCAATAGGACGTTTTGTGGGAAACTTTTGTGGGTATCAACTTCTACCAAAGGAGAAAGCAGCCTGTCCCAGTGCTTTGAGCCGTTGCCAAGGCGACTTCTGCCTCCATCCATTCCCAGGTAAGAAACTCGGAGGAACTGTGCTTACAAGGGTACACGGAGGGGACAAGTGGCTCAGCTGTATTTCTACAGCCAGCAAAGCACAGGAGGGCAAAGCCATAGGTTTTAATTTTGACATTCCTTAATTTAAAAAATAAAAAGAAAACAGAACACAACCAGCATGTTTGCCAAGACTGGGCCTGAAGTCCCTCGGGGAATGAGGAGCAAAGGAAGGTGAGGGGGAGCTGGGAAGCGTCAGGTTGCCTCCAATGGGAGGTGGCCCACGTCGTTTATAAAAGGTAAACGCGCCAGCACTGGAGGGCCCCCAGCACCACACTGCAGCTGTGATTTATGAGGAGGACACCAGCTATAAATCAAACCGCTTTGTTTTAAGTATTAGTTTCAGTGTAGGAAATGAATGTACATGCAAAGAGAGTGAGGAAAAATGGCACCGTATTCTAATCTACACGCATGATAGAATTAGGTTTCGAGCTGGAACAAAGTTTTTCCACTCTTTGACAAAGTGCCTTTGCGCGGAGTTCTTTGGGGGCAGAGAGCAGAGAGCGACCATTGGGGACCTCCAGGTCATGGGGAGAATGGCTTTGTTAACTGAAAGACAGCCAGCCTCAAAGTGGGGTAGTAAACGCTTTCTTCGTGGTCTTGGCGAGGAGCGGTCTTTCAGACTGTTAGCTACAGCAGATTATACATCCAAAGGGGGAGCGGGGGGGTCTGTGCTTGCAAGCAGTTCTCCAAACACCTGCGCGTCACAGGGCATAATTTGTCACGGCTGTAAAATCAAGGTGTTCTGATTCCTGAATAGACCCAAGAAAGACCCTTAGGTCACCTTAATACGTTATGTTTCTATCATATCTGATTGTTCAAAAATATTGCCTGCATGCTTCTGCCTAACTGGTTTTCCGGTTCTTCCTGTTTTTGATAGCTCCTCGAGGTCACCTGAGACGGCCGCAGAAGGCTGACATCAGTCACCTAGAGCACAGCCTGATGGGCCCCAGCGAGAAGGTCTTCAGAGCTGGAAAGCAAGTTCATTCCTTCGGCTGCTGGCGGCCCCGGATGCTCATGGCCCTCAGAGCATCTCTGCCCGTAAAACATCTTGGGGTGTCATTATGACCACCCCTACTTTGCACCTTGCACAAATGCTGCTTCTGGTGCTAACTCCGTCGCCGAGGAGGGAAACACAAGACTATGGCCTCAGCCCCCCTATAACTGGGGATGAGAAGAAGATGTGGCTGGACAGCACGCAGCCAGCACTCAGAATTTCTGGAATATGCTCCTTCTACTTATTGGAACATTTGATACTGTTTACCATCTTAAGGGTTCGTAATTATTTCATATATGCAGACCTTGTATCCCTCAAGAGATGAAAAATTCCCTGAGAGCAGGGCTCAAACCTTTGGTCCTCTTGTATTTCTTAAAATGCCCACTAGCATTTTTGTTCGGGAAATAATAGACTGTGGATATACTCGTTGTCTTGAACTGAATGTCTTTGGAGATGACAGAAGTGAGAGCCACTGCATATAATCGAAGCCCAGGGGTTATTGAAAGCCCTGATTTCAGCTGTGGTATTTCGTGTTCTTTCCCCTAAAGCCTCTTATCATAAATACCACTAGAAAAAAACAGGGGGATTATGATATCATCTCTTTTTGCTTCTCCTACTCTCCTGCTGGTATTGAAATGATCAAGAGAGTACAAAAGTGGCCAAAAAAAAAAAAAAAAAAAAATCCCACGCAGAGGGAAGACATGCAAAGAACATAGAGAACCACAGACAGGATGGCTCTAGAATCAGAGACAGACCAGCACCGTAGAAACCCCTGCCTACTTGTGAAACTATCAAGTCTCAGAGTGTCCAAATAACAGAAGCTTCTCTTCGGTTTGGTGATCGCTTTCCTAGTCAGGGCAAGCTCATTTTTATATATATGCATATGTTTTCACCTTAGGGTTTCGGGTTGACTTTGAAGTTCATTCTTTCAAGGACAGAAGGGAATTCCTAAGAGTTCACTGACAGTAAAGTTCATGACAAAGAGTTTCATCTGCATAGCATTGCTGTGCATTTCTGAATAGACCCAAGAAAGACCCTTTATAAAAGGTAAGTGTGCTGGAGGGCCCTCCAGACTTGGCTTTTCATGGACATTATTATACTTTCTGTTTTAAAAGAAAATCTTTTCATTGAGTATAAATATTCTGCTTCTAATAAAATTTTGAAGCTTTATATGCATCTAATAGAGGGTGGTATGGCCTGAAGACGACATATAGATGATCAGAACTTTCTAGAAAATTGTTGGCAGGGAGAACCCCGCCACCATATTACCTGTGAGTGGCGCTCTGTGGATTCCAGCTAAGACAAAGACCAGACCGTACAAATACTGGAGGGGGATTGAGGCTGAGTTGGGTAAAGGGAAAACCAGAAAGTTTCTGGAACTGCTCATTTGTTACTTGAACAACAATTTATGGAGGGTATTCCACTGGGTGTTGAGAATATATGACCAAGGACAATGCAGTCCGTGCCCTCCGGGAGCTTGGGGTGTCTCGGGAGGGAGGGCTGTTGTAATAGACATGTCCGGATCCCCCCAGAGGGACAAGACAGAGGAGACGGGCCCGGCTCCAGCCAACCGAGCAGGGGTGCTGGAGGAATGGAAGGGTGTGTGGGGACAAGAGATTTGATTCAGCTTTGAGTGATGTGCCCTGTACCCACAGAAGTGGGAAAGGCATTTCAGCTATGTGGATGGACACCAGGATTTGAAAGGACAGTATTTGGGTAAGGTGCCTTTTCCAAAACACAAATATGATACAAAATCAAGCCCTCTTTATTTATTTATTTATTTTTTAAAAGATTTTATTTATTTGACAGAGAGAGAGAGAGCGAGAGCGGGAACACAAGCAGGGGGAGTGGGAGAGGGAGAAGCAGGCTTCCCGCGGAGCAGGGAGCCCGATGCGGGGCTCGATCCCAGGACCCCGGGATCGTGACCTGAGCCGAAGGCAGACGCTTAATGACTGAGCCACCCAGGCGCCCCCCCCCTTTTTTAAAAATATTTTATTTATTTATTTGACAGAGAGAGACAGCGAGAGAGGGAACACAGCAGGGGGAGTGGGAGAGGGAGAAGCAGGCTTTCCGCTGAGCAGGGAGCCCGACGCGGGGCTCGATCCCAGGACCCCGGGATCGTGACCTGAGCCGAAGGCAGACGCTTAACGACGGAGCCACCCGGGCGCCCCAAGCCCTCTTTAATCTTAAACCTTGATGATTAGTGCACGAGGGGAGGCACCGGCCCGAACTGCTCAAGCGTAGCGTCTGGCGATTTTTCCTTGTGTTCTCATCAATCTACACTGTCGCCTGGCATGAGGCTCAGTCTGTGTTTGTGGAAGAATCAATGGACCTCTCAAATTTTTATTTCCTTCATCTCCTTCTTTTAACACTGAGAAATTAGTGGTAGTAGAAGAAAATGTAGCTGTATCTTGTAATTTATGGCTATCTTGGAGATAAGGATGAGATCTTTCGTTTCTAAGAAAGTTTACTCTGCGTTATCATAGCCTGCTTTTCTCTCCATCAATCAGTAGGGTTCTTCTAAGGTGACCTGTGATTTTGCTAAGTGAGCTACTGTCTCCCTGGCCCTGTGGAAGAAGCCAGTGGTTTTTATTTTTGAGAGTGAGAATTTTAAAATACGAGAAGTCCGTAAGCTGTGGGTTCCCTTTGTGCCACACTCAGAGGTAGAGCACAGGTTTCTCACTTTTTGGTTTTCTTACCTTCCCACACAAAGAAACCACAAACAGGGAATTAGGACCGAAACGCTCAAGCACCACACGTACACCGCGGGCCACGTCTCCCTCAGCAGAGGCAACCAAAGAGGGCACTCGTTTTTCAAAAGACCTGAACTGAGCCCGAAAATCTGACAGATAATCATAGCTACACTTCTGTACCACCAACCATGTGCTAGTCCCTCTTTCAGTGTTAACTCATTCAATCCTCACAACACACTGGTGGGGAGGAAACTGCGATCATCTTCCTTTTACAGATGGGGAAGCTGAGTCATGAGGAGGTTAAGAATTTGCTCAGCGTTACCAGCTGGTAAATGCCAGAGCTGGAGTCCTGGCAGGCGGGCTGTGGCTAACGGGCAGACCACCCCACCTCCGCTCTGAAGAAGGCAAAATGCTGTCCAATGGAGGAGACGAGCACAATATCATGATGCTCATATGCGTTGTGGTTAAAACACACACACACACACACACACACACAACATAGAAATATAGGACATTGTGTTTGCAGTTTAAAACAACTTTAATTGTTGTTGTAAGACAATAGCAATTAGAACGGTTGTGACTTTCCTGTTTTTCAAGTGACTGAGATGTGAGTTTGGAGACCTAGAATTTTATGAGCATTTTCCAAAGATAAGAATCCTTAAGAAGTAATTATGAAAAGAGAACCACGGCCAGTGAGCACATATTCCCTTCCTATTGATTAAAAGCGATTTTATTTATATTTTGGATAGTTCATACATGCATATGAGACAACATTCAAAATGATGAAGAGAATACAGTGAAAAGTGAGCCTCTCCTTCACTTCTGATTCATAGTCACTGAACTCCCTCCCTCAGAGGCGAGTAGAATTAGGTGATTCTTCTGTAACCTTCTGTAGATAAGCTGTGCTCATATAAGCTTATGTATCTACATATAGAGTATTTAGGGTGGGGGGGCAGAAATGGTAACTTACTATGTCTGAAGAGTTCAGTACTTTGCTTTACTTAAGATTGTATGCTCGAAAGTCAAAAAGAGAAAGACATGTATCATATGACCTCACTGATATGAGGAATTCTTAATCGCAGGAAACAAACTGAGGGTTGCTGGAGTGGGGGGTGGGGTGGGAGGGATGGGGTGACTGGGTGATAGACACTGGGGAGGGTATGTGCTCTGGTAAGCGCTGTGAATTGTGCAAGACTGCTGAATCTCAGATCTGTACCTCTGAAACAAATAATGCAATATATATTAAGAAAAAAAAAGAAGAAGAAGGTAGCAGGAGGGGAAGAATGAAGCGGGGGAAATCAGAGGGGTAGACGAACCATGAGAGATGATGGACTCTGAAAAACAAACAGGGTTCTAGAGGGGAGGGGGTTGGGAGGTTGGGTTAGCCTGGTGATGGGTATTGAGGAGGGCACATTCTGCATGGAACACTGGGTGTTATGCACAAACAATGAATCATGGAACACTACATCTAAAACTAATGATGTAATGTATGGGGATTAACATAAGAATAAAAAAAAATCCTAAAAAAAAAAAAAGATTGTATGCTCGAATTCAATATAAGCTTGGTCTGTAGTATTATATTGAGTCTTGTCAAACTAGTCATTACAGTTGCTTATCGTTGCTTTTTATATTGCTTATGAAAGCAATAGCTTTCTCTCTATAAAATTTGCATCCAGCCGTCATTCTAAATTAACTTATTGTTTGTAGTAGATTTTCAATGATTCCCTGTGTTTTCCAAGTTAGAGGTCACATAATCTGAATTCCTCTTTCTAATTTTCATGCTTCATGTATATTTCTCTTACCAAGTTGGATGCACTGGTACTGTTAGAACAATGTCAATAGTTGTGACAATGGGCATTCCTATCTTTTTCTTGACTGAATTGGAAGCTACTACTTTATCTCTATGAAACATGATATTAATTTTGGGACTGAGGCACACACACAAATTAAATCTACATACACACATACTTAATTGACATTCTTTTTATAGATGTTATATTTTAATATCATATTGATGAACCATCTATCTTTTCCTATATTTCAGATCATTTATTAAAAATGGATGTTAACTCATATAAAATATCGCTTAATCATATATGGAGATGATCACTTGATTTTTTTCTTTCAATATGTCCAATGATGATTTATTTTTTTTTAGTTAAAAAATATTTAATTCCATGAATGGGGGGAATCGGAGCGGGGGACGAACCATGAGAGACGATGGACTCTGAAAAACAAACTGAGGGTTCTAGAGGGGAGGGGGGTGGGAGGATGGGTTAGCCTGGTGGTGGGTACTGAGGGGGGCACATTCTGCATGGAGCACTGGGTGTTATGCACAAACAATGAATCATGGAACACTTCATCTAAAACTAAGGATGTAATGTATGGGGATTAACATAACAATTAAAAAAATTTAAAAAAATTAAAAAAAAAATTTTTAATTCCAGTATAGTTAACATACAGTGCTATATTAATTTCAGGTGTACAATATAGTGATTCAACAATTCTATACATGACTCAGTGCTCATCACAATAAGTGTACTCTTTAATTTCCTTCATCTATTTCGCCCATCCTCTCACCCAACTTCCTTCTGGTAACCATCTTTGTGTTCTCTGCAGTTGGTCTCTTTTTTTCTTTGTTCTTTGTTTTGTTTCTTAAGTTCCACATATGAGTGAAATCATATAGATTTGCCTTTCTCTGACTTACTTCACCTTAGCATTATACCCTCTAGGTCCATCCATGTTCCTGCAAATGGTAAGATTTTGTTATTTTTTATGGCCAAGTAATATTCCATATATTTATATATATGTGTATATATATAATATTCCATATATATCACATCTTCTTTATCTATTCATCTATTGATGGACACTTGGGTTGCTTTCATAATTGGCTATTGTAAATAATGCTGCAATAAACATCAGGATGCATACATCTTTTTGAATTAGTGTTTTTGTATTATTTGGCTAAAAACCCAGTAGTAGAAATACTGGATCATATGGTAGTTCTATTTTTAATTTTTTGAGGAACATCCATACTGTTTTCCACAGTGGCTTCCCCAGTTTGCATTCCCACCAATAATGCAGGGTTCTTTTTTCTCCACTTCCTCGCCAACACTTGCTGTTTCTTGTGTTTTTGATTTTAGTCATTCTGACAGGTGTGAGGTAGTATCTCATTGTGGTTTTGATTTGCATTTCCTTGATGATTACTAATGTTGAGCATCTTTTCATGTGTCTGTTGGCCATCTGTTGGTCTTCTTTAGAGAAGTGTCTGTTCATGTCTTCTGCCCATTTTTAAATTGGATTTCTTGCTTGTTGTTTTTTTGTGTGTGTGTTGAGTTGTGTAAGTTCTTTTTATTTTGGATACCAACCTTTTATCAGATATGTCATTTACAAATATCTTCTCCCATTCATTAGGCTGACTTTTAGTTCTGTTGATTGTTTCTTTTGCCGCACAGAAGCTTTTTATTTTGATGTAGTCCCAGTAGTTTATTTTTGCTTTTGTTTCCCTTGCCTCAGGAGTCATATCTAGAAAAATGTTGTTATGGCCAATGTCAGAGGAATTACTGCCTGTGCTCTCTTCTAGGATTTTTATGGTTTCAAGTCTCAGATTTAGGTTTTTAGTTCATTCTGAGTTTATTTTTGTGTATGGTGTAAGACAGTGGTCCCATTTCATTCTTTTGCATGTAGCTATCCAGTTTTTCCAACACCATTTGCTGAAGAGACTATTTTTTCTTCATTGCATATTCTTGCTTCCTTTGTCAAAGATTAATTGACCATATAATTGTGGGTATATTTCTAGGCTGTTTATTCTGTCCCATTGATCTATGTGTTTATTTTTATGCTAATATCATACTGTTTTGATTACTACAGCCTCGTAGTATGTCTTGATATCTGGGATTGTGATAAACCTCCAGTTTTGTTCTTCTTTTTTCAAGATTGCTTTGGCTATTTGGGGTATTTTGTGGTTCCACACACACTTTAGGATTATTTGTTCTAGTTCTGTGAAACATGCTCTTGGCATTTTAACAGGGATTGCATTAAATCTGTAGATTGCTCTGGGTAGTATGGACATTTGAACAATATTTGTTCTTTTAATCCATGAGCATAGAATATCTTTCCATTTGTTTATGTCATTTTCGGTTTCTTTCATCAATGTTTTATAATTTTCAGAGTACAGGTCTTTCACTTCTTTGGTTCAGTTTTTTTTTTTTTTAAAGATTTATTTATTTTATTTTAGAGGGGTGTGGTGGAAGAGAGGGAGAGAATCTCCAAGTAGACTCCCCGCTGACCGTGAAGTCCAATGTGGGGCTTGATCCTACAACCCATGAGATCATGACCTGAGCCAAAACCAAGAGTTGGATGCTTAACAATTGAGCCACCCAGGTACCCTGGTTCAGTTTATTCTTAAGTACTTAATTGTTTTTGGTTCAATTGTAAATGGGATTATTTTCTTAATTTCTCTTTCTGCTTCTTCATTTTTAATGTACAGAAATGCAATGGATTTCCGTATATTGATTTTGTATCCTGCGACCTTATTGAATTCATTTATCAGTTTTAGTAATTTTTGGTGGAGTCTTTAGGATTTTCTATATACTGTATCATGTCATCTACAAATAATGGAAGTTTTTCTTCTTCCTTACTGATTTGGATACCTTTTATTTCTTTTTCTTGTTTGATTGCTGTGGCGAGGACTTCCAGTACTCTGTTGAATGAAAGTAGTGAGAGTGGATATCCTTGTCCTCTTCCCAATCTTTGGGTAAAAGCTCTTGGTTTTTCACCATTGAGTATAATGTTACCTTTCATAGATGAACTTTATTATGTTATGTTCCCTCTAAACCTACTTTGTTGAGGGCTTTTGTCATGAATTGATTTGTACTTTGTCAAATGCTTTTTCTGCACTATTGACATGATCATATGGTTGACATGATGTATCATGTTGATTGATATGTGAATATTGAACCATCTTCGCATCTCAGGAATAAATCCCACTTGATTGTGGTGAATGATTTTTTAAAATATATTGTTGGATTTGGTTTGCTAACATTTTGTTGAGGATTTTGCATCTATGTTCTCAGAGATATTGGCCTGTAGTTCTCTTTTTTTCCGTAATGTCTTTATCTGGTTTTTGTATTTGGGTAATGTTGGCCTCATGGAATGAATTTGGAAGCTTTCCTTCCTTTTCTATTTTTTGGAATAGTTTGAGAAGAATAGGTATTAAGTCTTCTATAATATTTGGTAGAATTCCCCTGTGAAGCCATCTGTTCCTGGACATTTGTTTGTTGGGAGGTTTTTTTTTTTTATTATTATGTTATGTTAATCACCATACATTACATCATTAGTTTTTGATGTAGTGTTTCATGATTCATTGTTTGTGCATAACACCCAGAGCTCCATGCAGAATGTGCCCTCCTTAATACCCATCACCAGGCTAACCCATCCTCCCACCCCCCCTTCCCTCTCGAACCCTCAGTTTGTTTTTCAGAGTCCATAGTCTCTCATGGTTCGTCTCCCCCTCTGATTTCCGCCCCCTTCATTCTTCCCCTCCTGCTATCTTCTTCTTCTTCTTTTTAAAACATATAATGTATTATTTGCTTCAGAGGTACAGATCTGTGATTCAACAGTCTTGCACACTTCACAGCACTCACCATAGCACATACCCTCCCCAATGTCTATCACCTAGCCACCCCATCCCTCCCACCCCCCACCACTCCAGCAACCCTCAGTTTGTTTCCTGAGATTAAGAACTCCTCATATCAGTGAGGTCATATGATACATGTCTTTCTCTAATTGACTTATTTCGCTCAGCATAATACCCTCCAGTTCCATTCATGTCATTGCAAATGGCAAGATTTCATTCTTTTTGATGGCTGCATAATATTCCATTGTATATATATATACCACATCTTCTTTATCCATTCATCTGTCGATGGACATCTTGGCTCTTTCCACAGTTTGGCTATTGTGGACATTGCTGCTATAAACATCAGGGTGCACGTACCCCTTTGGATCCCTACATTTGTATCTTTGGGGTAAATACCCAGTAGTGCAATTGCTGGATCATATGGTAGCTCTATTTTCAACTTTTTGAAGAACCTCTATACTGTTTTCCAGAGTGGCTGCACCAGCTTGCATTTGTTGGGAGTTTTTTTGATTACTGATTCAGTTTCATTGCTCGTAATCAGTCTGTTCAATATCTATTTCTTCCTGATTCAGTTTTGGGAGGTTATATGTTTCTAGGAATTTATCCATTTCTTCTAAAGATGTCCAATTTGTTGGCATATAATTTTTCAAAATAGTCTCTTATAATTCCTTGTATTTCTGTGGGGTTGGTCGTTATTCCTCCTCTCTCATTTCTAATTTTGTTTGAGTCTTCTCTTTCTCTTTCTCTCTCTCTCTGGCTAAAGGTTTTTAGTCTGAGTCTGACTAGAAGTTTATCAGTTTTTTTGATCTTTTCAGAGAAACAGCTCCTGGTTTCATTGATGTGTTCTATTGGTTTTTTTTGTTTTTTTTGTTTCAGTTTCTGTTTCATTTATTTCTACTCTAATCTTTATTATTTCCTTCCTTCTACTGGTTTGGGGTTTTGTTTGTTCTTTTTCCTAGCTCCTTTTGGTGTAAAGTTAGGTTGTTTATTTGAGATTTTTCTTGCTTCTTGAGCTAGGTCTATGTTGCTATATACTTCCCTCTTAGAATAGCTTTTGCTGCATCCCAAAGATTTTGGACCATTGTGTTTTCATTTTTATTTGTCTCTATCTCTTTTTTGATTTTCTCTTTGATTTCTTGATCCATTTGTTGTTTAGTAGCATATTATTTAACCTTTGCATATTTGTGTTCTTTCTAGATTTTTTTTTCTTGTTGTTGATTTCTACTTTCACAGCTTTGTGGTAGGAAAAGATGCATTGAATTTGTTGAGACTTGTTTTGTAGCCTAAAATGTGATCTAATCTGGAGAATGTTCCATGTGCACTTGAAGTGAATGTGTATTTTGCTATTTTAGGGTGGAATGTTCTGAATATATCTGTTAGATCCATCTTGTCCAATATGTTATTCAAAGCCACGGTTTCCTTGTTGATTTTCTGTTTGGATGATCTATCCATTGATGTAAGTGTGGTGTTAAAATCCCCTTCTATCATTGTATTATTTCATTTATGTTTATTATTGGCTACTTTATGTGTTTGGGTGCTCCCATGTTGGGTGTATAAATATTTACAATCATTATATCTTCTTTTTGGATTGTTACCTTTATGATTATGCAGTGTCTTTCTTTGTCTTTTGTTACAGTCTTTGTTTTAAAGTCTATTTTGTCCAATGTAAGTATTGCTGCCTCAGCTTTCTTTTAACCTCCATTTGCATGATTTTCCATCCCTTCACATCCAATCTGCATGTATCTTTAGGTCTGAAGTGAATCTCCTGTAGGTAGCATATAGGTAAGTCTTGCCTTTTATCCATTCCCTGTCACCCTATGTATTTTGATTGGAGTGTTTAGCTCATTTACATTCAAAGTAATTATTGATAGGTATATACTTATTGCCATTTTGTTGCTTGTTCTATGGTTGTTTTTATAGTTCTTCTCTGTCCCTTTCTTCTCTTGCTCTCTTCTCTCACAGTTTGCTGGCTTTCTTTAGTGATATCCTTGGATTCCTTTCCCTTTATTTTTTGCATATCTATTCTGGGTTTTTGATTTGTGGCTACCATTCAGTTTATATATAATATTTTATGCAAATAGAGGTCTATATTAAGTTGATGGTTGCTTAAGTTTGAACCCATTCTTTACTCTTATCCCTCCCCACATTTTAAAAAAGATTTTGTTTGTTTATTTGACACACAGAGAGAGAGAGAACAAGCAGGGGGAGCAGCAGAGGGAGAGGGAGAATCAGGCTCTCCACTGAGCAAGGAGATGTGGGGCTTGATCCCAGGACCCTGGGATCATGACTTGAGCCAAAGTCAGATGCTTAATCAACTGAGCCACCCAGGTGCCCTGTCCTCCCCACATTTTAGTATATGGTGACATACTTTACATCCTTTTTGTTTTGTGAATCTCTTGACATATTTTTATAGATATACTTAATTTTACTGCTTTTGTGCTTTCTACTTTTCTTACTCCTGCTTATGGTTTTTCCTTTCTATTCAAAGAGTCCCCTTTAACATTTCTTATAAGGCTGTTTAGTGGTGATAAATTCCTTTAATTTTTGTTTGTCTGGGAAGCTTTATCTCTCCTTCTATTCTCAATGATATACTTGCTGAATAGAGTAGTCTTGGTTGCCGATTTTATTCTTTCAGCACTTGAATATACCATGCCACTCTCTTCTGGCCTGCAAAATTTCTGCTGAAAAATCAGCTGATAGCCTTTTGGGGTTTCCCTTGTATATAACTGTTTTCTCTTGCCGCTTTTAAATCTCTCTCTTTATCACTACTTTTTGCCATTTTAATTACTATGTGCTTTGGTGTGGACCTCAGGTTGATTTTGCTGGGGACTCTTTTTGCTTACTGGATCTGGATTTCTGTTTCCTTCCCCAGATTTGGAAAATTTTCAGCTATTATTTCTTCAAATAAATTTTCTGCCCCCCTTTCTCCCTCTTCTCTTTCTGGGATTCCTATAATGTGAATGTTATTATGCTTGATGTTGTCACTGAGGTCCCTTAATCTATTTTCATTTTTTATTCTTTCTTCCCCCCATCTTCTGTTCAACTTGATTGCTTTCATTACTCTGTCTTCAAGGTCACTTATCCATTCTTCAGCTCTCTCTTGTCTACTATTTATTTCATCTAGTGTATTTTTAATTTCAGTTATTAAGTTCCTCATCTCTGATTGGTTCCTTATTATGTTTTCTGTCTCTTTGTTGAGGGTCTCACTGAGGTCCTCCACTGTTTTCTTAGTCCAGTGAGTATCTTTATGGCCATTACTTTAAATTCTTTATCAGGTATGTTATTCATTTCTGTTGCATTTAGCTCTTGTGCTGTGATTTTTGTCCTGTTCTTGCATTTGGGACATGTTTCTCTCTCCTCATTTTGTCTAATTCTCTGTTGTTTCTCTGTGTTAGGAAAGTCAGCTATGTCTCCTGCTCTCAAAAATAGTGGCCTTATTTTTTTCTTTTAAAGATTTTATTTATTTATTCATGAGAGACAGAGAGAGAGAGAGAGAGAAGCAGGCTCCCAAGGAGCAGGGAGCCCGATGCGGGACTCGATCCCAGGACCCTGGGATCATGACCTGAGCCGAAGGCAGACGCTTAACCATCTGAGCCACCCAGGCGCCCAGAAGTAGTGGCCTTATTAAGAAGAGGTCCTGTAGTGCCCTGCAGTGCAATGTCCCCTGTTCACCAGAATCTGGTGCTTCAGGGGTGTTCCCTATGTGTGTTGTGTGTGCCCTGCTGTTGTGGCTGGGCTGCATTTGCCTTCAGTCCAGTCATTTGCAATGATTCCCTTTGCCTACCATGGGCATGGCTTTGTCCACGTGTTGTTAGTGGGCCAGTCTATGGCCTCTTTGGGCTTGAGTTGAGTTAGGGCAGTTGTTTGCCAGAGATGCAGTATCACCAAGCTGCAGAGTGCTTTCCCTGTGTCATCCCCTGAGAAACTTTAGATGGTGGTCACGTCCTGCAGTGAGACCTGATGTCTCACCCTTCCCCACTGCTAGAGTTGCAGTTGGACTGGTGTGTGTGGTTATCTTCCCCTCTCTCCGGGGCAGGAGTCACTTTGGAGTGATGCTGGTCCCTGTTGGGGCTGCTTGTACACTGTTAGTTTGTGGCACTGCTTTGGATGGATTCTGGCCAATGGTATATTGAAGGGGCTAATCTGCAGGAGAATGCAGGGACAACCTGCACAGTGTCAGCAAGGTTCATGCTGATCTACTGTGGGAGGAGGCCTGCAGCAGCCTGAGAATTTCCTGCTTGGGCTGGCCAAGCTGGGAGGGGCAGATCTACAGAAGCTCACCAGGGTGGGATGTGTTGTTAGCAAGCTAGGTGGAGAGCTGTTTCCAGCAAGTGTCCATGTATCTAGGCTGGGTGTATCTCAGCAGGTGTCCATGGATCTAGGGTCCTGTGTCTCAGCAGGGGCTGTTTGTTAAGCTGTCTCTTTAAGAGTGGGGACTATTTTCCTCTTGCTCTCTAGCTCTCCTAGAGCCAAGCTCCCTGAATTTTAAAGTTCCAGGTGCTAAGCACCATTGATTGTAAGAACTCGTGTAGCCAGGGCCCTCTAGTTTTCAACGTCAAATGTTATGGGGATTCGTCTTCCCCGTGTGAGTCCCCTATGCCTGGGGGGTGGGTGTGGGGATCTGCACCTCTCCTCTCTCTGTACCACCATGTCCCTCCCTCCCGCGAACAGTCCTGTGAGTCCACTTGGCTCCCAACTGTGTTTCCACCCTTCCTACCCTCTTTTATGTGGCCTCTTCTCTACATTTACCTGCAGAGAGTCTGTTCTGCTAGTCTTCCAGTCATTTTCTAGGTTATTTACACTAATGTGGCTGTTATCTACTTGTATCTGTGGGAGGAGGTGAGCTTAGGATCCTCCTACTCTGTCATCTCCCCCAGAAGTTCCTCAATGATGATTTTACATTAATCAACTCAATAAATTTTATCCATTCTTGCATTTTGACGTTAATGTGACTTGGTTGTTGTATATTATTCTTTTAATATTTTCTTAAGGATTTTGCATTGATAGCCATAAATTATGTTTCCTTTATTCATGTAATCTTTGTTGTTGTTGTGAATCAATGTTATAGTAGTTTAAAGCAAAGGATTGAGAGCCTTCCTTATTTTCCCCTGATCTAGAATAGTTTGAAAGAACAGTGGAGTTATCTGTTTCTTAAAGGATTGATAGAATTTTCTTGTCAAATCATCTAAACTCACTGCTTTTGGGGAACTGTCAACACAAACAATTTTTTGTATTTCCTCTAGAATAATTGATCTACTTTGAATTTTCATTTTTATGTAAGTTTTGGCAATTTGTATTTTACAGAAAATAATCTCTTCAGATTTTTAGAGTCACATCAAGTTCAGAAAAGTGGTATCTTAGGATTCCTAAAGTTTCTCCCCTTGTAATTTCTTAGATTGTTTATTTGTCTTTTCTTATTTGTTAAAATTAGGCTAGGTAAGAGTTGATGTGTGTATGTACTTAAATTCTTGGACTTATCATTACTATCATTTTTACTTTTCTGGTTATTTTCACATTTTATGCTTACTAATTCCTCCCTTCCATTGTTCTTGGCTTTATTTTCTTATCTATTTTCTATCATTTTTCATTGGGTGACCTACTCATATATTTTTAATTTTTTCTGATTAATATACATACAGGACTATGCATTTTTCCCTGAGCTCTGCTTTAGTTGTAACCCATAGTTTCTTCTAGGCATCCTTTTAATTATTGCTGTTTTCTAGTTATAGCAAAATTTTGGTTTTGATTTCTTCTTTGACTATGAATTGAGTCTTTAAGTTTCCAAGTGATAGAGACTTGTTTGTTAGTTTTTTGTGCTTTAGGTTTTATTATTAGTTTCTAGTTTGTTCATTGTGATCAAGGCATTTTGTCTTATTATTTCTACTTCTGGGAATTACTTGAGGTTATCTTTGTGGCCTGATATTTTCATATGTGTATATTTCTTTCAATATTTCCCAAGATTTGTATTTTTGTTCGTGTTCCTTTATAGAATATACTTATTCCTTTCTTTTTTCAGTATGTCTATTGCCTCTGTCAGCTTTTCCTGAGACATGTCTTTTCATTAAAATCTTTTATTTCTGGAACGTTTTCTTAACATAACTATTCAAATATATGTATTTAACCCTATTCCACCTTGAGCATACCTGTTAGGCATATGTTGGATCTCTTGGGTTCTTATCTCTCATTTCTTTCTAGTCCTTGTTAATTCTTTGTTTATTTTCATTTCATTTTGATTATTTCTCAATCTTGATTGTTATGTCTTTTGGTAGGTTTTCAGCATTTTCTTACTCCTCAGAGCTTGTTCAGCTAATTGCAAAGTAACACAATGAAGGGCAGGGCCGTGGACATATTAGCAGGAGTTCTTCATGGGACGCAGAGACTTGTGTTTAAGAGCATTTTTCCCAGACTTTACGTTCAAAGTCATCTGAAATGTTCAGAGGCAATTCTGCCCATAATGCCCAGGTTCTCCGCAGCTTCTCGCCTCACCGACAGACTGCTTCCTGAATATATGGCAGGTCTGATGGATTTTCCATTTAGCCCATCATATCCTGCTTTCCTTGTACCAAACTCAGGTGACAGGAGCTGCTCACTGCCCACCTCGGCCAGCTGTCTTCAACAACAGAGGTGGGTGTGCCCCTCAGACGATGCCACTTTCTTCGGGACTTTTACCCTCTCAGCCTTTTCTAAATTTCTGCAACCATGGCATCCCCTCTCCTGCTTGACTGTCAGTCATCACATTTCCTTCCTGTTTCTTATATACTTTGCTCTGGGATTACATGTGCCTTTGAGTTTTGTTGAAACTTGCAGGTTGACTTTGCAAGAAATTCCTTTTCTATTCTTCTGTATTAAAATTGGAGGTCTTCAGCATGTTTTTAAAGTATTCGTATTTTAAGTATAGAGAAATTCAAATTCAGGAAAGGATTTTGTGCTGCAACATCTGTAATATTTTAGTACTCTCTCGTGGCATATACTTTGTCACAATTCAAGAATTTTTGTTAAATACAGAATTTATATGGCTTAAAAATTTAACTTGATTATCAAATAAAACTTTTTGATATGAAAAAATAATGATGTGGTTTATATTTTATTTTCTATATAAACACAATTTTGGTAGAGTTTACTTGAAACTTTCTCTAAAATTTTTAATTTCTAAGAAAATTGGTGTCACACACATGCTAAAATCCTTAAAATGTTTAATATTGCAAAATATATATACTCTTATGAAAAATAGAATAATTTTTCTTTGCATGATTCAAATATTAAGGGCCATTTTCATCTCTCTTTTTTACCATCAGGTGGTGCTAAATATGTCATATTCTTAATGATAAAATTTTCAGGAATATTCTCTATGTATAGTTAATGAAGGTAGGATCTGTGGGTAGATTGATGTGATTATTACACCAAAATTAAAAATAGCATGATGAGAAAGTACAACGGTTTAATATAATTATATAAACTACAGAGATATATTAAGTATCAACAACATTTTTACTGTTTCAATACGAATGGCATCATATGCAAAAGTGAATCTGTGGTCTTGTCTTTTGTAAAGAACTGCTTGGGAGTACCTTATCCCATATTTAACAGAGGAGGTGTGTAACCTTTTTTTCAACATCATTTTACTCCTTTGTTCTTTGGTAAGTTAAAGTTTTCTTAGTTTGTTTACCTAACATCAGTGTGTCAGTGTATCTGATTTCTCCACATCATACGTCATATTTGATTTTGGTTGACTGCATTAATTTTGACCCTTGGGTGAAACATGGTTTCTATAATTTGCTTTCTTGGAGAGTGTGAATGAGGAGCTTCACATAACTGCAACCTCAACAATTTTTTTCTCTTGCATTTACGCTTCTGCTCATTATGGAGGTAGAAATGTAATAGACCTTCCAAAGGGGAGCAGGTGACTCTTAGTGGCTCTGGACTGAATTTCAGTGGCAGGAATAGTTTTCATTGTGCAACAACATAATTGTTAAATTTCTTTACAAAGGGGGAAAAAAAGAGAGGTCGCAGGCGACTGATTTACAAATCCCTGGGGAGAGCTTGCACTTATTCAATGTTGTATTCTTTTAACAGATTTTCTCCTTAACAAATAAATATTGCTTTCTTATATTTTGAAACTATAGTATAGCTGTGAATACAAATATTTGGAGATACTCTTTTATCTCATTTTTAAATAAGTGTCTTTTAAATTGTTAAGGGTTTTTGTAGCTTCATTGTTTAACCATCCTCCTGCTGGGCAGTGGGAAGCGGAGCCTTTCAGGTATAGTGCCGGGCAGGTGGTTACCTGAGCCAGGTGGGAGCCGGCTTAGGGGAGAGCCTAGGCATGAAAAGGGGGTGGTCAGTCTTACCTCTGACACATAGGTGGCTCTTAACAGAAAGGATGGTGAGGAGGTCTGCAAAAGGGTCCCTTTTCCATCTCAGTTTTCATGTGCTCTCACAGTCTTCCCTGGCTCTGGCATAGTCTCTGTGCCTCTTGTCCTCGTCCCTCCTCTTCTGGCCCCCTTGGTGCTTGGTTTCAACCCAGGGCACCCTGCACACTCCTAAGGGACCAGCCCATCACCCTATCATGGCCTCTTGCTGATATGCTCATCATGTGGAGGCCAGAGAGGCTCTGCAGCTGCCCAGGCTTGGTTGGGGGGGGCCGGGCAGGGGAGGACAAGAAAGAAGGAGGGGAAGCTGGAAGAGAGACCCGCCTCGCCTCTCCCTGCAGTGACTGCCCCTGCCCCCTCCCACATTCCAGTGAAGGCTAGGCAGGAAGCCCAGTCAGATGGCCGAGCCATCCTGTCGGGTAACCGGGGAGACTGGGCGCCTGTGGCTTGCACGATGAGGATTGTATTCCTGGCCAGAGTGCTGAGCCGTCAGGATGGGGAGATGTTCTGGGCAGAGTGGCTTCCTTCAAATCAGTCTTGGCCAGCTGCCATCCACTTGAGCAAAGGGTCCCCTCACCTGCACGCTTTCACGAAGAGCTTTTCCATCACGAGGATCTGCTGGGATGTTCCCCTGACAGGGGTTTATCGCACAGCTCAACAGCATCTGAACGGGTTCCAAAGCCCAGCCCTTTCCTAAAGGACAACTGGGCATGTGCAGGCCACTGTGTGACATGCATGTGTAGATCACTATTCAAGCCCCCGTGGGACTTGAACTCACGACCCTGAGATTAAGCCCTGAGCTGGTTAACCAACTGAGCCACCCAGGCACCCCATAGATCACTATTAAGATAAAACACATGCCAAGAATTTAACTCCTTACTGGAGACATTTCATTCATTAACTAAATATTTTAGTTATACCAACTTCTCTGGAGCTTTTCTGCAGGCTTGGCTTTTTTTCTTTTCTTTTTTTTTTGGCTTCTATTTATTTATTTATTTTGCATCAGTCTCTGTTTTGGGGATTACATTTTAAGCAGAGAGTAGAGGAATGGGTAGGACTTCAATTTTATGTGGTGACTGGTGGCTGGAAACTAAACACAGATGAGGGAGAGGGTGGCTGGTAAGGTCTCCATTTGCTGGCAGAGGATGGCTCTGGGGGTCAATGAGGGAGGGGCCTTGGAAGAAGGGACAGAGAGAGCATTCCTGCACAGGCTGGGGTGGGGTTACAGATAGAAGACCTGACTCTGAAATTTCCAGGGGAGATACTGGGAGCTGGTGTAGGGTTATCTGGAGAGGATCAGTAGAACACTAGGGTGGCTTCAGTGTGGGACCCAGTGTAGGTGGGAGGAGGAAGTGGGGCCCCCGGGCTGGGGAGGAGTCCACTGGGGGAGCAGGGAGGACAAGCCAAGGGCTTGGGGAACAGGCAGGTGGGGGCGGGGCTGGGAGGGAGGACTCAGAAGTGCCCACCACCCCGAAGGTTTTAGTTCCATCAGCAGTTCAGGAGTGGGCCATGGTGGGAAGATGGTACAGCCCTCAGGACTGGTCCTCTATAGAACTTGGAATGGATTAAACTTTCCTTTGGGCAATTCTGCTTCCCCTCTGAACCTCAGCCGTCTGTCACAGGGTCTTAGTTTGCTCAGGCTGCCATTACAATATATCCCAGGCTGGGCGGCTTAAACACCAGACATTTATTTTCTCATAGTTCTGGGCTAAAAGTCCAAGATTAAGATGCCAGCAGGCTTGGCTTCCTTTGAGGTCTCTCTCCTTGGCTTGAAGATGGCCCCCTTCTTGCTACTTCTTCCCATGGTCGCCTCTGTGCAAACATGCCTTACTGTCTCTCTCCTCATGAGGATGCCAGTCAGATTAGGGCCCAGCCTAAGAGCTTTTTGGTAATTTAAGCACATCTTTAAAGACCTTGTCTCCAAAGACAGTTGCATTCTGAGATACTAGGGGTTGGAATGAAGCAAATGAATTTGGGGGTGGGTACAACCCAGCTCATAAGCGTCTCACTGTCTTGCCACCTGGGGGAATATTCCAGTTATGGAACCAGTCTTTTGTGCCTTTGTGAATCTCGTTAGGCTAAACCCAGATAAGAGTTATCCAAAATAGTCATGCATAATTTTTCTTTCTAGGGTTTAAAAATAAGGGATGCTTCTCTATTGATAAATAAGGCATGCATTTACAGGCATCCTGGTAGGCAAGGTGGACTTATTTTTGACAGGCCAGAATTTCTCAAAGCCGGGGATAGATCCAGGTTCTGTGGGGTTTAAAGCGCATATATTTTCTTTTTAAAAAAGGAATACAAAATGATGACTATAAAATTAAGTATAAGGCAAATTTTATTTAGAATGGAGAAAAATCACAACGAATGATAAATCTAAAATGCTGACAAATTTCACGATCATAACAAAAATCCAGAAATCTAGCATACAAGGATAACGGCCTGACACATCTCCACAAAATCTTTTTTCCCTAGAGGGTTTGGCTCTGTATTTTTTGAATGTCTCTTCATATAACAACAATTTTGGAATATTATTTTCTTTTGAGTGAGTAGAAAGAGAATTCAGTCTTTCTCTGGGTGTGGCTGAGGGAAACTTGTTTCGGATTATTGGCACTTTAGGGAAATCTCTTTCAGCTGCGAGACTGTGTGCTGGCACCTTGAGGCTGCTTCTGGAGGGCTGCTCCAGCCTGCCTTGGAGAATTCCAGCTTTTGCCTCTCTTGGAGAATTCCAGCTTTTGCCTCTCTTGGAGAATTCCAGCTTTGGCATCCACGGGCTAGTGGATACTGCCTTAGCCGCTGGTCCCGTTCAGCCAGGTCCCTGCACCCCCCAGTCCCCAAGTCAGAGCATGGTTGGTGGTAAGCTGGCCATTAAGACTGGGCTATGATAGCCCCCACCATGGAGCAGAGCCAACAGGATGGACAGGTGCTGTTCAGATCCTTCTCGATCAGACACAGGGTGCGGTCGGGGCTGGCTTGTTGCGGTGGCTGGTGTGGCCACAGCTGCTTCCTATCCCCACGACTATCACCAGGGCAGAGAGGGAGACCCCCAGGCCCAGCGAGCTGCATGCTTCCAGAGTGGGCTAGGGGTGCTATTTCCTCCATATATCCAGGAGGGGAACACGCAGGGCCGTGGAAGGGACCGGAGCAAGGGAAGGCTCTGAAGCTTCAGCTACATTAGCAGGTGACATCTGCTTAGTAAGCCACCCTTAGCTGTCATGACCCTCCCCGCAAGTGAGGATGGATGAGGGATTTTTTTTTTTTTTCTTTCCTGAGCATTATATGGCAACAGAGACGAGATGTGTAAATGTGTAGCTTAGTTTTTGTCTCATGGTAACTGTTCAATAGCTGGCAGCTATTATGGTTATTAGTAAATTACCATCTGTTTAAGCATTCTCCTATGAGTTTTATCTGAACTTATGAGTCTCCCAGAGCCTGCTCATGCTTGGGAGAACTCACAAAGCTGAGGACCAACTCCAACAGGGACTCTCCAGGTTCAGTCCCCCTTCGCTGGAACACCTTGAACAGAGATGTGGGTGTTGCTGGATGAATAGTGTGTGAATTACCTTGCAATGTCAGGATCTGGGTAGTTCATTGCCTCAGTGAGAGTTAGCTGAGTGAGTCCTCCGGGGGTACCATGCTAGGTAGAGTGGAAGAAACAGAAAAAGATACCTGACTCTTGCCCTAATCGATGACCCCAGGGCTGAGAGAATTCAACCCATTGTTAATTTAGATGCTTTGATTGCAAGACAGAAATTCTTTTCAGTAGCTTAAGGCAAAGAAGGGAATTTATTGACTCATGCGATTGAAAAGTTTAGGGTAGGACTAGCTGGCTCAAGTGAGCAGAAGTGGAGAAATGGTTAAATGGAATCCTTGAGACTTGACCTCCCTGGCAGGTGGTTTTGTGTTCAGTTACGTTTTCTCCACCTGGTGGATCCAGGGAAATTCAATCTTCTAACTCCCCAGGGCAGATAAACCAGTAGAAAGAAAACATCAGTCTCCTATTTTCCTCCAGTATTCTGGGGACTGATGCTCTGGATCTAACTGGCCTATGTTGGGCCACATTCTCCCCTGACCTGGTTGCTGTGCTAGAGTGACAGGATGCTCTGATGGCCTGGGTCTGAGCATTCTATCGGGCTGCCTGCCAGTCTAGCCCTTACCAGCTGGCCAGAGAGTGGATGGGGGGCCCCTGAAGGTACAGCCTGGTCCTTTCCCACAGTACAGGCTGTGTTAGGTAGGCAAATATTGTAATATACACAGTAAAAGAATGCCCAGTACCTACATGATGAGACTATCACTGGGTATGGTAGCTTTCTATATAAATGACACCTTGGGTCACAGTGCTTAGCAAGTGGTCAAGAAACGTTTCCTGATTTGATCTGCCACCAGGCTTTAAGTTCTGGGAACAAACACTGTTGTGTTATTATCATCATGCATATTGCTTAGCATATACAGCATTTTCGTAAGTATGTATTAAATGACTTTGCTATAGGATTTTGGGGGTAGGGAGGGGGGAAGAGAGCATATGAAGACTGCTTTGATCTGAGGGTCTGAGATTATTAATTTCTGGGACCACAGGGCTGTATTCTTTTGAAAATATAAGAGCTGCCCCCGTTACTCCTGCTTTTGTAAATTTTCCGTTTAAAATGCGAAGGCAGCCATGGATTTGTGGCCTTTGGTAAGAAGGTGCCAATTCTACGAATATTAATCAAACCTATTTATTTATGAGGTAATGTGAGTGCTTATTTTTTCTTGTGTTTTTAGACTTCATGTTACAGTGTTTCCTTAGAGGCCAAGGCAGATGGATTTCCATAGACATTCCCTTATACAAACAGATCCATCATATTCACCTGCCAGTACTGTGTGGGAAGCCAGGGGGCGGTTCATCAGCTGCAGAGCGGGTAACTGGAAGCCAGGGGGCTGATGAACCGCAGCTGCAGAGCAGGTAGTTCTTCCATGGGGGCTAGTGCACCCCTCTCACCCTTGGTCCTGGTCTTCCTCAGGTCAAGGGCACATGTGTGTTTCCTTGTCTGTTTCCCTTCCCAACCAGGAGGGAGCCCGGTCATATTGATGCCCATCACCTGGACCCAGCACCAACGTCCAGCACATAGCAAGTGCCCAAGAAAACATATATGGGCTGAACGAATAGTGCTGTTTTGAGGAATATAGGCTTTAAAAGGCAGGGTGGTGGATATGGGTTGTTTGGGGGAAAATTCTACTGAAAGACGGTAGAGCATCTAACCCCCCCGCCTTCCCCCCGCCGCTAGACAGTAAATACCCAGAAAATCATATGGAGCATTTATTGCTCGGCACTGAGTCAGGCTCTGTCGAAGTCACAGGAGAATATAAAATTAGACACTTGTCTCACTGAGGAACTCAGGATATAGTCAAGAAGGCATTTAAAAAAAACAACCCGAAGTAGCACGTCCTCCAAACCACAGAAGTGTGATGCAGGTGCATTCTCTCTACCCTTTGGAGGTTTTGTGGAAGAGGCAGGCCATGAATCGAGCCCTGAAGGTGATCAGTTAGGCAAGATTTTTCCAGGTGCAATGATGGGAAACCTACTCAAGGCAGGCTTAAAATAAAAGAAAGATGGGGGAAGGGCTTTCTTAGAAAGCTTAATGGAAATGACTCAGGAGTTGAGGCCTGGAGGGCTTGGGCTGGGGAGGCAGCCCTGGGCCCCATTTGCTCTCTGCACGGCCTCGCTCAGGTCGCCTTGGAGGCGGTGCCTCAGGCCATCACCTGCGCAGCCCCCAGCAGGTCCAGCCTTAGAGCCACATGGGTCTGGCAGGAAGAGGGCCCTTCTTTCCAGATGGCTCCAGTAAATATCCTGGCTTAATTCCGGTTGGCTCTGATCTCACGCAGCCCTGCACCAAACCCCACGGGAATGTGAGGGGACTGTGTCTAAGCCTGAACGGCAAGCTCACTCCCGTCACCGAGGATGGGGTCAATAATTCGACCTGTCAACAATGCGCATTGAATGCATAATGAATACATGAATAAATGAGTGAGTGAGCAAATCAGTGACAGGATGGATTATGGATTTGGGGAAAGCCAGGCACATAGCATAGAGTGAGATGTGCTTTTGGCTTCTGTGGCTGAATAGGCCTCTTGACTTGTAGCCCCAAAGGAGGCCCAAGCACGGGCTCTCGGAGGCACTGCCTGGCGTGTTCACTGGGTTCGCTTTCTGGCAGCGGGCCACAGACCACCAAGCACGGGCCGAGGCCCCTTGCTGCTGGAGGTGCACCCACGTTCTTTCCTGAGCAGGTGCCTGCTGCTGAAGCCTCCCCTGAAGGCTTCAGCTTCTGGACCTTCTGTCCCTGGAGGCCGAGCCCAGGAGGGGGCTGAGGAGCATGCAGTGCAGTAGACAAGTAGGGATGTCCACAAGCTGGTCTTGCTTTAAAGCCTGAAAGCAAGACAAGGCGTGGGCAGCATCCCTGACAAGATGGTTCAGAAGAGCATGCCCTTCCAAACGTCAGAACCCCAGGCTCTAAGCCCACAGGAACGTAGACAGTGGAGGGTGGCAAAGGAGACTTGAAGGATGTGTGTTGCTCTGAATGGCTCCCAGGCCCCTCACTGATGGGTCCCCTCATCCCTGCGCATAGGGGGTCACACTTAACATCTGACTGTTACCATTAACGTCTGACTCTCAACATCAGGAGCTCTGAATGTAAGGTGCACTCTGCAAATGGCCTTGCTGAGGGGCTGGGGCTCCCCCCACCCCGCTTGTCGGGCAGCCTGGTCCTGCTCCGAGTGACCTTGCTCAGCTGCTCCTATTCCTATTCTGGGCATTAGTCACATAGACACACCCTCCTCTCCATCTCCCACCTCCACCCTCCTTCCTTCTGGAAGCATTTCGAATGGAAATACGATATTAAATACATAAATTAGCAGAGAGATGCTGAATCAAAGTGCAAATACTCTGTATGACATGTTGTGATCCATGGCATAGAATATTATTAAGTCTTATAAGGAGACTCCTATAATTATGTGTCAGTTTTCAGATTGATCTTTTTAAAAGAGTTGTATTATTAGTCAGCTTTCCAAGCCAATACCTAGGAGCTGCCCTTACATCTGTATTCCCCGAAGACACATTTCAATCAGTCACCACACCAACTTCACATCCTTTGGGCTTCTTGAATTGTGTCTTCTTTGGAAATCACCTCACTTGTCTCTCTGCCTTCAATTCTGCTTACCTCCCATTCATTTTGCATGCCTGGGCCAGCGTGATCACACTGAAACCCCATCCATTTACCACTTTTACTGGCTGCTTCTCACCTTAGAGGAAGGTCCCTAAGGCCTGTGCATCCCCCCGGGAGCTGGCATCTGCCTCCCTCCACGGTCTTGGCTCTCACCAGCTCCCTGGCATCAATCCTTTGAGAAGAAAGAGTTGGCTTTCTGGCAGAGGGTCCTTAGGATAACCCTGATCTTTGGATCTTCTGGCTTTCCTCCTTCTGAAGCTCCTAGGTTCAGGGCTGTCTGACATCTGATGCTTCTGGGACAGGCGGGAGAATTCGTGCTCCTAACCACCTGCACTTGCGTGAACCCGTCTCCCCGACTTTGCCCTGGGAGGCCGTCATGAGGCAGGACTCTTGCTTCCCATCCTGGCTCCTTTAACCTCCCTGCAGGGCTCTCTTCATTGGCACCCTCTGTTTTATCTTACTGACTTAAACAGCGCGTTGCAGTGGCCGGCAGAGCTAGAGTTCAATGTCAAGGCCAGTTTCCATCCAGCCCAACTCCCCGATCTGCAGCACATTCGTCTGCCTTTATGCCTTCCATGAACATAAGCTGGGACCTGGTTTGCTCCCATGTGAGCTATCGACCAAAGTCTGGATGCTGGCAGTGCTGGGGACAGACCTCTGTGCCGGGGAGCAGACTTTACTCCGCTGTAACAGAGGCACCCCTGGGGTTCAGTTTTGCATTCATTTTCTCTTCAAGAAAACCATAAAGAATTATGTCAAGTTAATCACTGAACTCCGGAAATACTGTGTGTCAGGTATAGACTGGTATCAGATGGAGCTGGGTTTGGATCGCAGCTTCCTGGCGGGGATCTGAGTGAGCCTAGACAAGTGGGGAGTCTCTCTCGGCATCTCAGTCTGCCCTCTGGGAGCAATGACCTGGGCGTAAGTCCAGGCTCCACCAGTGTTTTGCTGTATGACTTTTGCTAGGTATTGGTATCTCGTGCACAATGGGATAATGAGGACTATACCCCACGTAAATGGCTTCAGAAACAGAGTCCCTAAAAAGCACCTAGCTGTGTTAGCTCTTGTTGGTTGGTTGTTTACAGTTGCTGTTGGTACAATTACTATTGGTTGATTACAGTTACTATTACTTAACTTCTCTTTACCTCAGATCCCCACCCATGAAGTGGGAATCTGCTACTAAAACCCCGCACAGAGCTGTTGTTGGAGAAGTGTGGGGAATGTCCTTGCTGGCTTCCAGCCTGGTGGAAGTCCCCTGTCGGTCAGTGGTGCTGGCTAAATTGCTGGCACTTCCCCCATCGATCCGTGCAGTAACATTGTCAGAAAAGGGAAATGAGACCAGAGTGGCATAGTGGGAGAGGGACAGTGTGTGCGTGTGTGTGCATGCGTGGGTGTGTGTGTTAGTGCTCTGCTGTAACAGATTTCCTCCTGTGTTTTGAAAAGTGTGATGGCTCCTTGATTTCACAAGCTCAGTCCCCGCGGTACATACGCCCCATCGCAGGTTGGCAGTTACATCCTTGGCAATTGGTATTCCCTAAGGATTAATGTCTGGTGCCAGCTCTAATGTTAGAACCATAATTAGAATATTCATTATGCTAATAGCGTTACACCGTTCATCTTATGTATATCGATGTATGAGAAGCTATGATAATTCCATGTAACTTACTTGGGAGGAGCAGGTAGGCTGGTGTGTCATGTGAAACATCCTTTTCCTAATCCGCTGAGACAGGAAGGAGGAGGAAATGAGCGTTAACCCAGGACCGGCAATGCTCCCAGACCTGCGTTAGGTGCTGTGAAGACTGGGATCTCACCGAATCCTCACAGTCGTTCCGAAATAGGCATCACTGGCGTCTGCATTTCACAGGTGAAGAACACGGGTTTGGGGCAGGAAGTAAGGTATTCCATGTCACAGTTATGAGTTGGAGCTTAACCCAGGAGGTGAGCCCAAGGCCCCTTTCAACCAAAGTGCGAATCAAGACTGCCAATTCTCTGTCCAGCTCCGGGGACCTGGAGAAAGACCTCTGCTTCTTTCTCACTCCATTTTCACCTTCCTCACAGGAGGAGTGGCCAGACTGGCTGAGATGTTTGCAAAACAGGTGGGAGTTTTCAGCAGGAGAGGGAGCAAGCAAACATGAAGCACTGTTTAAATAAATGCCGGAGCTCATCACTCAAGTTCTTTATTAAAGGAATAGAAATGTGTTAGTACAAACCAGAGGCAGGGCTCAGAATAATGGCTGGGTTCTCAGTCTTGGTAATTTTTAGGAGATTTCTAGTAGTGGTGTAGTCTTTTCTGTCACTGTGACTATAGGGCGCGGGGGATAGGGGGCAGGGGAAGGGATGGAGGGGGCCAAGCGGGGACGCATTGAAGATGAAGATGAAGATGAAGATCCTTCATCTTCGTGGGGGTGAACTCTGGTTGTGGGGCCTGGGCCCCTTCTAAGCCCAGGCAGAGGAACTGAAGGTGGCCCAGCAGGAGGGCCCTGAGTGGGCATTGGGAGTCCTGGGGTCTCCTTACCATGACCATGAGCACTCGGTTCCTGTCTGGGCTTCTCTCCCCCCTCCTTTATAAGAGGAGACTCTGCCAGCCCTGATTCTTTCAGTTGCAAGTGACAGAAACTCTAGTAATTTGAGCTGAAGCTTTATCTTGGCCTGCAGATGAGCCTCCTTTAGGCAGTGAGAAACTTGGCAGGCAGCCTCTGTAGGCTTACTAGCCTCAGTTTAGGACTCTAGAGAAAAGAGGGCTATCCTCTCTGAGTATCCACACCTAAAATTCCAGGGAAGGTTCTAGATGGTCTGTCCTGGCTCACAGCTTTACTCATGTGCCCGTGGCCAAGAGGATGGGATTCTATGGCTGACTTTTTGTCAGAAGAAATTAGGGAGCAGGGACGCTGAGCAGACAATAGCAAATGATGTCTGCCAAGGAGAAGGAATAATCCTTGTGAATTCCAAAATAAGCCAAAATATGCTTGCCTGTTTTACCAGTTAAATATTTACTAATTTCTCCCAATACAAACTTTCTCCTTTCCTTATTTTCTTCCCTCTTTAGTGTAAACAAAATTGTTTTCAAAGGAGGAGAAAGTTCTATCTGCTTGTTCAGCGTTTCTTCTGTTAAAGATTTGTTTAATCGCTGACTGGCTTCTCTTCCCATTGGTGGGTACAGCAGATCACCATGCAAATCTGGAGGTACCTGCCCAACAGTCCAGATGCCCAGAGCGTAAAGGGGGCTCTTCACTGCTTCCATCAAAACTGGGCAAATTTAACTCCTCTCTAACCCTGTGTTAAAGTGTACCCAGAGGAGACGAGAATACATTTAAAATACTAAATTGTATTATATAACTATTTTCAAAAGCATCTGAAGCTACTTACCCCAAACACTCACTCACACACATATATACAACACACACACACACACACACACACACACACTCAAATGACACAACAACCAACCAGCCAGCAAACCAAAACAATGACAGCAACAACTCAGTACATTTAACCAAGAGATGGAAATAGGAAGATAAGGCAGCAAAGAATTAAGTAGATGGGTAGAACTCTGAGACATAAAGTGATAAGAGTACCCATGATTCAAAATCACACTCAGCTCTGAGGTTCTCAGCATCAGGACAGAGAGACATTCCGTGACCTTTGAGAGCGAATCAGCATCTCAGGGGCAATAAAGTTTTCCCCCTCAAGATAGGCATTATCATACCCATCTTTTCTAGCACTATGTTCTAAAAGAGATTTCGTGTCTGAATTTCTATACAAACATCACTGAATGGCACAAGGGACTATTTTCTGAGCTACAGAAACAGACGGCACATGGCAGGTCCTATTGATGGGAAATACAAGTTGTGAAGTTGAGGATTTCTGGCTGGTCTGACTGGGTCCAAATGTAGAATTTATTTGGAGGGAATGGAGGGGCACTTGTTTTAGAAACTAGGATATGGTTACATGCATCCACGATTATTAGGTTCCAGGCACGTCAGTCTATTGCCTGAGTGATTTCTTGTCCCCACGTCAGGCCAAGTACCATGTCCCCTTTCTGAAATGCCCCAATGCCCTCAATGTTCTTCAAATGCCACTTCTGGGGAATGTTTTCTATCTCCCCCAGGCTAGCCTGTCTTCCCCACCACACTCAGCCCCCTGAGAGCTCAGTCTGTCCACATACACCTTGCCTGGTATATATCACAATTCTTTAGCAATTGTTTGTCTAATGCATGCGCAATAGTTAAAGGCCAATGGCCTTTAGAAAATAGGAAAAGAGACACTAGTTAGGCAAATTTCGGGTGAACTAGCCTACAGTCTTGAATTACATACCATTTTTAGTGCATAGGTGATGAGACAGATAAGAATGTATCTGCCAGGGGAATCAGAAGTAGAAACTTCCCAAAGGATTTAATATACTTTTATTTAAGCCATTCATTTAAAGAGAGCTGAAATATTGGTTATGGTGGAAGAATCCATCAGTCCGCTGATGATATTTAGAATGCCTATCAAGGGCTAGTGCAATTCTAGGCATTGGAGACCTAACAAGGATAAGAGGGGGGGAAAAAAAAACCCAACAACCCATCTGCTTCTAGTGGGGAGAGAGGCATGATCAAACAGATAAGGTCATTTCAGGCAGGGATAATAAGTAGTGTAAAGACAATGTCAAATGTGAGGGGAGTGGGGAGGGGCGGCTCTAGTTTGAGAGGCCTGGAGGAGGAGATGGCTCTGGAGCTGAGACATGAATGGGAGGAGAGACAGCCATGTGAGGATAGCAGGAGAGCGTCCTCAGGAAGGAGAGACACACACAAGTCCTGGGGCCGGAATGAGGTTGGTCTGTGCCGAGAACAAAAGGCCACCGTGGCCTTCTGCAAGACAAAACATCCAGACAAGTCAGATGACCAGGAAGAGCTGTATTATCCAGGGGCTGGTGGGCCCATTGATTTGGATTTTATTCTGAATATGTCAGGAACTTGCTGGAAGGTTCTAAGCTGGGTAGTGACAAGATCTGACATAGGCTTTGCAAAGATTACACTGGATGCTGGGCGGAGCACAGCCTGAGTGAGGAGAGGACGTGGGGAGGCCAGACGGCAGGTAGCAGTTGCTCAGGCTAGCGCGGATGGCGACGGCCATGAGGGGTGGGACAGTGGAGCGGTGCGGGCAGGGTGGTGGATGGCTGTTCTGGAGCTCCCACCCATTGGACCTGCTGCTTCTAAGTTTCTGGCTAAGCAGCTGGTTGATGGGGGAGGTCCATCTCCTGAGAGAGAAAAGGTGAGGGGAAGACCTGGGTTGGTGGTGGCTGGCTTACGGAGAAGGGGGCAGGTGGAGGGGCCAGGTGGAGGGGCCACTGAAGAGAGTAAGAGTATTCTGACCACATTGCATTTGAGATGCCTGCTGGATGTTGGTTATAACTCATGGGAAGCTGCTTCATTACAATTATGTTTTTTAAAAAGTCTTGAAATACACTGTCTTCTACTTCTTTCAAGGAGGTCTTAATTTTGTTTGACGTCTAGGCATTAAAGGCGGCTTCACTCACCATGACATCACCTTCCTTTTGTGTTCTGTTCATCCTTCTCTTTCTATTTACTTTGTTTCCTTTCTGTTGCTTTGGAGGAAAAATAATAAACCCTATCATTTTCCCCTGTCTTCAGATACCATATTTCAATATAGCAAATGCCTGCAACTCATTCATTGGCTCATTCATTCATCCAACGGATGTTTACTGACCTCCCGGCTCTGCACGAAGCTAGCATAAGAAGTTGAAATGGGTAGATACAAAGAAAAATAGAACAGAATGTGGGATGATGGAGAGGTGGCCAAGCGGTAATAAGTAGTCATGACATTCAGTTGCAAGAAACAGAGAGCAGAGGGGGCCCATGGAGGAGATGACCCTAGGGGATGCCGAGGGTGACTTTGAAGAGCTCCTTGCAGAACGGGAAGTTCATGGAGCAGAGGGGACAGTGAGGCAGGCTGGAGCCAGGCTGGAAGAGCTGTGGGTGCTGAGCAGAGGAATTTGGACTTTGAGAGACTGGAGCCGGTCAAAGATTAAAATAATTTCACACTACTCTCCTGGTGGTTCCTGGTGGGACCAAAGGCTCCGTTGCCTTCTGCACCTGCAGTCTCGTCATCCGAGGACACGATGCCCCAGCCGTGACCCACTCACCATGGGAACAGAGCTCGCTCTCTGGACTCCTATTACGCTGACCTTTGCTTCCAACTCTAGAAGGAATAAAGTAGAAAAACTACCATTGGTGGTTAAGATTGCTCATTGCTTTCTGTGGCCAAAAAAGTAGGGGTTCCATCTGCCAGCATTTTGAAATAAGCATTCCGGTTTTTACATCTGGTCAGACCCCACCCTGGTGGTGATACCGAAATGCATGTGTTAATGTGATTGGTGGTGTCGGTGTGAGTGCGTGTGTGTGTGTGTGTGTGTGACTGGGTGTGAGTGTGTGAACCTTTGTGCATGCGTGTGTACATCAAGCTGATTCCTCTGGCAGCCAGAGCCCACCTACTCTGAAAGAACTCATGTCAAAGTAAAGATAAAATGCTTGTGAGGACAATTCAGAAGCAAAGAGAAGGGCTGTTTTTGTTGTGGGAATATTTTCAGGCAGTTTAGAACGAGAGGCTTCCAGACATGGTTGGAAGCTATGCTGGGCGTGAAAACAAAGACCTCTGTTGCAAACCTCACGTGAAGGTCATGTCAGCCATAAATATTTAGCATTATTAAATGCAAGTATTTATTAAAACACGAGGCTTTATTTTAAAGGATTTCTGGGCTTATTGTACTTAATGTCAACCCGTGTTAGCACGTACGGCTTTACCTTTCAGAGAAAAGGTTCAATAGCCGGTATTTAGTGAGATCTGTACACCTACAAGCTGCAGATGGTTTCATTTTATAAGAGATGAAACTGCATTTGGTGGAACTGATTAAATATAAAAACACCACCATCTGCCATTTATTCTAATATAAAATGGTTTGGGCAGATGCTGACATCTTTCGAGATGATTGATTCATCCCTGACAAGAGAAGATGTGCAGAAGGTTCCAGCCGCCCACTGCTCAGACAATACCAGTTTACAGGTGCAAACACCAATCCAGGCAGCTTGATGTGGAGGGAGCAGGTGAAGAGACAGCACTTTAATAAGGAGTATCCGCGCATTTCTAAGCACATTCACTGTCTTCTCCCCACTCCCCACCTCCCTTGACTTTTGGCCTCCATTTTAGCTGGAAGAATATTCTATACACGCACTGCATTCTATTCAGTGCCTGATGTCCCTGCACTGGGATAACTGGGAGGAGTCTATTTTAGTGTTGAAATCGTTCAAATGCTCTATACATGTGCTACTGTTGCATATAGAATTAGATTTTCAAAGCGGACTGTAGGGTTTCATTAAAAAAATATATCGTTTACAAAGAAGCCAAGCCACGTGTTACAAACTGACTTAGAAACGGCTGCATCCCTAGACCTCCAACATCTATGGTGTTCAGATGCCCTTTACAGAAGTGTATGAACTTAAATCTTTGTGTAGGAATGTTTTCCTAACCATTTTTTAGCAACCTGAATACTTTGAGAAGGAAAATGTAGACATCAAGACATTTATTTGGTGCTATGTTTATAAAATATCCATCTATTTATGTAGTGATTGTTAGACGCAAAATGATTTATCTTCTCTGATAGAATTAAAGCCAGAGGTGAAGCTGGGTTTTTTTCCATCTGGTTCGTCGCATTTTTAAATGTGTGAGTTCTTTATGGATGGTTAGGCAAAGTGATTTAAGACTATTTCTTGATATTATTTTCAATTCAATGCAGCGAGCCTGTGTGCATTACAGTGCACTTGGACTGCGATTATATGTGCATATAATTGTGCATGTTTGTGCAGATACCTTTCCATTTTGGTGCTCATAGAAAAGTTGGTTATTTTGAATCAGATGCTCATCCACTTATTTCTTTTCTATTTCTTGTTGCCCATTTCTTCTGCTGACTTGTCTGGTCATCAAAATAGGAGCATTAGATTTTGTCTATTTCTCTGCCAGCTATTTAAGTGATCCTTGTAATGTTACCAGAAACTTCTTTCTGTTCACATTCTTAGCATCTTTTCTCTCTTCTCCTACTCATACTTTAGTCTTTACACACTTTTCATATCCTGTCCACCTCTTTTTACCCACCACCTGTCCACTGGCCTTCTTGATACTGTTTGTTATCTTATTTCATTCCTCCAGGTTTGGGGAACACTAGGATTCACCTTTTCAAAGTCGTAGGATACTCTGAGGGGGTAGTTTCCTTCCTACTTCACCGCACCTACCCCCACAACCTTCTTCCTAAACTCTCGCCTCTCTCTGTGTCCTTCCCTCCTGTTTCTCTCCCTTCGTAGAGCGTCTACTTGCTGAGGAAGAACAAGATACTGTTATGGGTATAACTGTGTCCCCTCCTCCCAGAAAAATTCATATGCTGAAGTCCTAACTCCCAGTACCTCAGAATGGGACCATATTTGGAGATAGGGTCCTTAAAAAGTAATCAAGTTAAAGTGAAGTCATTAAGGTGGGCCCAAGTCCAATCTGACTGGTGTCCTTATAAGAAGAGAACATTTGGACAGAGACTCACAGAGAGGGAAGACCAAGTAAAGTCACAAGGAGAACATAGCCATCCACAAGCCAAGGGGAAAGCCTGGACCACAGTCTCCCTGGCGGCCTCAGAAGGAGCCTACCCTGCAGACAGCTGGGTTTCAGAATCCTGGTCTCCGGAACTCTGAGAGAGTTAATCTCTGTTATTTAAGGCCCCGGTCTGTGGTGCTTTGTTACAGCAACCCTAGCTAACAAATACAGAGACTGCCCTGCCCTCGGGGGCCCCGCTGGATGGGCAATAAAGATGCAAAGAACTATCATGACACAGTGACAGGACCTCCAATGAAGCTCTAGCAAGTCAGAGTTTAGGCTATCTGAAAGGGCCAGGAAGGCTTCTTGGAGGAGGGGGCATGAATGTTGCAACTTAAATGATGAGGAAGGAATTTTCAGGCAGGCATTTAGAGGAAAGTATTCTGGGCAAAGGGAAACTCGTGCAAACTTAGGAGGGAGGCTGTAGAAGAACTGTGGTCATAGGTGTTTTGTCACGACTCAGGTACTGATGGTACTCTTCACCCGCATTCCCCATCCTCGATGACATGACCTTACCTCCTGCCTCTACACCCTCCTTCATTGAAGGACATTCTTTATGCGGTGAGCAAATACACTTGTCTCTGGAATCCAAGGTAATGTTTCCAACCTTGGACTTGAAATGTGAGTGGAGCATGGGTCGTGCTCTCTCTCTGCACAACTTACTGGTTTAAAACAATCATACATGGTTGTGTCTCACAGCTCTGTGGCTTGGCTGAGCTCAGCCAGGCAGTTCTCCCAGGGTCCCTCATGTGCTCACAGTCAGATGGTGCATAGAACTGGAATTTATCTGGAAGCTTGACTGGGTGGGTTGCTGGGTGGGCTTTTTCGCTCATATTTGGGACCCAGTGCGATGGCTGGAGCAGCCGCAGGTACTTGGCCCTTTCTCCCCACGCTGCTTCTCCATGTGCTAGTTTGGGCTTCCTTACAACATGGCATTGGGCCTGCCTTTCTCCAGAAAAAAGGCTTTCAAGAGACAAAGGCAGAAATTTGCACCCCAACCCCAGAAGTCATACAGCAATGCTTCGGCCACATTTCATTTGACACCACAACAGTCAAGATTCAAAGTGAGGGGGGCTGTAGAAGGGCAAGATGTTGGGGACGTGTGGTTAATTGGAGAGTAGCTCCCACAAGCATTTTTTAGGTAGTAACACTGGGTTTGTATTTGGTTCCATCTTCCTTGTGGTAGCGAGCTGACTCTGTGAGATCACCATCAAGAACTTGAACTGCAACAGGCACCACGAAGTAGGTTTTCTTTGCCTGAGAATACTGGACCAAAAGAGTCTCAGATTTAGTAACTAGATCTCCTTAGCTAGAACGGATGACTCCATGCAGATGTCATAGCCCAGAGCTCTGGCGGAGTGTCCAACTGGGGCCAAAGTTGACAAGGAACAGAGATCAGAGAGTTTTCTGCCTGGTGTGATTGCTACAAGGTGACTCAAGGCATAAGGGGCATCCTTTGTGAAGCCATTAAACCTGCCTTTAATGAATGGGGACCCATTAGCATGACCATTCTCCCTGCTTATAGGGAGTACCTACCAGCCACCCGATTCTATGACCCGTGAGTCATGATGGGGGAGCCTTCAAGGAAATCTCTGAAGCCAAAGCAACTCAATATAAGTTAAGGTGAAAACTTAAACTGGCTGCTAATTAATTTTCTGTGAGTTATCTTTTAATCCTAGTTAAAAGGATTAATTTTTCAAAACAAGGAGCCTTGTTGGCTAAATGGTTGCAAGAGCCATGGACACCAGGAGGGACAGGACGGTTGGGTTTCAAGTTGCAGGCAGAAGGCACGCGTGATCTGAACCTCCTGTGTGCAGCTTCCTTCCTGGGCTAGCCCACCCCACGGGGGCTCCAGGCTCCTCTTCCTCAGATGGCTTCGCTCTGTCCACAGCCTCTCTAAAGGCTCTCCCTAATTTGTGACATTTTCCCTGTGATATTACTTTTCATTTTTTTTCCCCTGCAAGCAGATTTCTTCTGCCATATGCTCATTTAATTCTAATTGTGGTGCATGAACATCTTGTGTAGTAAGTGGCCGCGTCTCTGGAGGCTCCGTGAAGCTGAGCGCTGTGTGACCCGTGAAACCGTGTCAATGTGAGAATCTCATTGGGCAGGTCTGATAACTTGGATATCTCATTCCTGATTAAAAATAGCACAGGTCCAGAATATTTTTGTCCTTTTAATAGGAAGGCCATACTGTTTGATTGCTCCTAAATTGCATCATGCTTACATATCTGTTAAGGGAAAAATTGCCATGCAATATGCTTTAAGAAGTTCAGTTTCTCTGAGTGTAGGACCTCAAAGTTTGAATCTGGCATGTAAGGGCTGAAATAAGGAACGGTAATTTTTAAATTCCCCATCACCAGGAGTAGAAGTTTCCCAGGCTTGGCAAGTTGACAAGATGTTGACGATGCTTACCAGTAGGTATTATTTGGAACATCCAAGGCATGCTTGCTTTCAAATATGTGCCTTGTCAGTGGAAAGTTGGCTTCCATCTGCTCAGTGTCACCCCACCTGCACTGCAGGTAAAGGGAATGGAAGGAAGGGCCGGGAAATGACAACTTGCTCCACGATGCTGAGTTCCTGCCTCCGAGCTAAGGAGGGGAATGATTTCGATTTGGGGTAGAACTATAGCATCACTCTTTCTGGAAACTGTCTGATACGTCTCTGTTCATATTGGCCAATGTCATTAACCGTTTCCTTTCAGTGCCCCTTCTATAGGCTGTCCTATAGAAGCACTCCTGGAATTTGGAGCTCTTTGGACAGATGTGCTGGGTTGCCATTTGTGTGTGTGTGTGTGTGGTATGGTATCTTCCATCTGGAGGGGTGGCTCGCGCCAACTTCATTATTCATTCAAAGTGAATGGTGGTGGCCAGCCTAAGGCTGTGTGTTCAAGTCTGTTATGTCAGCAACTTAATAGGAGGAGGTGTTCTCTATACATCACTATAAACTAGGTTCTTTCCTGGTTCTGAGATGTTCATGGGTTCTCTTGTCTCAAAAGCCCTTCTTTCCGTCGTATCCCTGAAAAACTACTCATTCCTTGAAAAATCCCACAGTTGCCTTTGACACCTTCCCTGCAGGCTGTCCGTCTATGTGTGTTTGGATCTCCAGCTAGCAGACAGAAATGATCAACAATGGTAGTGTTTTAAAACTTTTTATTTCTTATTGCCTTTTTGTCCTTGGTCGGTTCACTTGCCAATCTTTGTATTTCCAAACTACTTTCACATAGAAACTCTTCTAATCTTTTGGGTTATTTTTGTCGCCTTTCTCCCGGTTCTCTCATCCCTTTCTGTAGAGATATTCACCAGAACAGCACGGTGTTACAGGGGAAAATTAATTCCTTTGCCATTTCACGGAGATATGATCTAATCTCTTTTTTTTTTTTTCCACAAGAACTGTGTCCACTGGGTAATGGTTGACAGATGCTTTTTGTTTATCTTACGATCATGTTACATAGTTTTGCTTGCTATTTAGGAGGGCAGAAACACCTTGAACTTTCAAGAAATAGCACATGGTGCTTAAACACAGGCTTTTTCAAAATCAGCCACAGTGGGAACAGTTACACCATGGAAATTGGCAGAAACTGCAAATCAGGCTTTTCTTGTCTTGTCTTTCTTTTTTTAATCAAGAGCCAGTTTACTGTTGCATCTCTTGTTATAGTGGATTCCTTTGCTTCCCGTGGGTTCAAACGTACAATTCAGATTAGCTTACGATTCATGAAACATTGGTGTTCTATGAGCTTGTGATAGGTGTTTATTTGGAAAACAAAAGGGGTTTTGAACAATTATGGGGTAAACACAATTAAACATTTTTAAAAAAGATTTTATTTATTTATTTGAGAGAGAGAGAGAGTGAGTGGGGGTGGAGGGGCAGAGGGAGAGGGAGAAGCAGGCTCCCCGATGAACAAGGAGCCTGATGCAGGGCTCGATTCAGGGTCCTGAGATCATGACCTGAGCCAAAGGCAGACACTTAACCAACTGAGCCACCCAGGTGTCCCATCCCATTGGGTGTGTGAAAGCTTGCTGTAGATGGGATACCACCTGAACTAAGGAAGCTCAAGAGCTTCATAGTGCCTCCTTATCTGGTTTGCATTATTCTCTCCGTCTCTCCTGGTTCTTACTCACTGTCCCATTTGTATAAAAACATGCCTGTTGGTAACACAATCTTTGCGACTTGATATCTTTTTTGAAATTCTAAATGAATTTGTTGTGTTTGTTTTTCCTCAAGTGCTATCTTCTCTTCTCTAAGATCCCGATTGGTTAGATATTGCAGTAAGGAGAACACTGCTCCCCAGTAATTGTGCTTATGTGCTGGGTGACCCCAACCTTGATTACAGGTCATGTTTGCATGTGACGTGTTTCTACTCTAAATACAACGCAGCCCTATGGCTTTTCTGCTTATAACCGTGATTCAGTGCCTATGTTTGCACAAGGCTGGGACTGTTCATTCTGCCTAAATTCAATCAAATATTGAAGGCCATATCATTGTTTCTAGTAAAGCATTTCTGTATGTTTTTGGAATTTTTTTTTTTGGTGGTCCATTGATGTGAATTGTTAGAAACAGTTCAAATGGAGTATTAACAAATAATAAGAAAAGATTTTCATATGGAAGTGAGAATCAGGAAAGAATTGTTAATTCTATGAGTAAAATACACATAAATTTTCTCAAGACATTATCTGCATGCTTCCCAAGATCTGTGCTCTGATGGTTTGCAAGTCTGTCTTACTGGGATTTTACTGGGGGGTTGGAGGCCAGAGGTGACTAGTGGCCTGACACCCCATATGGATGGTCTAAACAAGTGAACTTCCGAGTGATAGATGCCCTTGAGGTCTCGAAGCTGTTGGGAGAGATTACCCGTCACATGAATACTCATGAGGTGAGGACTGCTGCCTACAGCTCACCTTGGAGATGGGTGACAACCCCAATGGGGCTTGGATGTGATGATTTCACTTTTAAGAGCTTAGGTTAAGGAAACATCCTGTATGAGCAAGGATATTCACTGCAGCACTGTTTATATATTTAAAAGGTGGGAAACATTCATGTCTAGCAATGGAGGGTTTGTAAAGCATGCTATGGTAGGAATATAAATAGCATAAGTACTATACCAGTCACTTAAAATGATGATATCGACTTATACTTACTGACATGGGAAATACACGTTACATATTGTTAAGAAAAAAAAAAGTTGCTCATCAAGTAGTCTGTTAGTATAAATGCATTTTGGGGGTAAATTTTATATGTGTACGTATGTTAAACCCCACAAATGTATGTGTATGCACAGGAAAAATATGGAAATTTATGTATCAGGGAGTTAATGATAGATTTCTTTTAGGGAAAGAAACATAAGTTAAATTTCTTCTTTGTGTTTGCTTCCTTATCTCATTTTTTAAAACACCATAACTGTTTTATTTTAAAGAAAAAAGTAACCCGGAAGCTGTGGGTTTTATCCGTCAGGCCTGGGTATTTGCAAGGCCCTGAAATCCCTTACTAGACAAGCCAACTCAGACCGGATGCAAGATAGATGTGGGTGTAACTGTTGATAAATCTGGCTAAACTCACCGATTTAACAGGAATTTTGTTAGCTGCAGTGATATACTAGGCACAGGCAATCTTAGGTGAGAGTCCTGAGAAGAGTTGTTTGTGGATCATGGACCCGTCTGAGGATTTGGCGGAGGAGCGCCTGCGCTGTACCTTAGTGCCCTCCGCAGCCTCCCTGCTCCTTCCTCCTCACCCCCATGGGAGCAAGGGTCTATCTTTGAGTAGGGTCCTCCTGGAGAGTGTTCCAGCCCCAAGCCACGCAGGTGTAACTCTCTGTTATCCATGTGGAGCATCCCTGGCTCTTCCTAGGCTGCTGGCTGTGTGCTAGGCTCCTCCCTGTGCTCATCTCTGCCTCCTTCATAGTATTGGTCCTTTAGCCCCATTTCCATCAATGATGATTTTTTGTGGGACACAATTCAACCCATAACAGTCCATCCTCAGGCCCCTAAAAATGCAGGTCCTTCTCACATGTGAGATCTATCTCTACCCATTACATTGGCCTCATCGAATGGTCCTAGATGACCATAGAAGCTCTGAAATGTAGCCCATCTGAGAGAATGGTTTTTTGTCTACATGTCTACATGTCTACAACATGCAGAATGCTTTTGTGTCACGAACTTATTTGATACAACTTGTGGTGGATAAAGCAGGCCTGACTCAGATGGAGCAGACATTAAAAAACATATTATTTTAAAATATGGAACCAAGGCCCTGGGGGCTTCAGTGGGAGGTTGATGATCACATGGCTGGTGGGGGAGGGCGAGGGGCCAGGTCGAGACCCTCTTTAAGCTCCCACTGCGCTCATTCTGTAACACTCATTTGTCTGTGTCTTGTCTAGCAGGAATTGATTTATTGGTGGGTGACCTCAGAATCTATGTATTTTTTCAGGTAGCTTATGTAATATGCATGGTATGGTGTAGAACAGGTGGAAAACAAGTACCTCAAAAGGCCAAAACCAGCCTGGAAATCACCATGATGGGTTCTCAGAACTGTTGGGATCTTTTCTTGAGTCTAGCCATTTGGAATTTTATTTCAGGGATTCCACTGTATTGAAATTAGCTAGGAGAGCACACCAATTATGCTTCTGGGAGGGTGGAGAAGTTCTCTCTTTCTGCACGGGGAATCTGGGAGGATTTCCGTTCTCTTCGGTGGCTCTCCCACCTCATTTGTCACTCGTTCATATCAGAGCTGGGCCAAGGCAGGCCTCTGCACCTGCTTTTCCCTTTGGCTTTGTCCAATGTCCTGATGAAATACACACGGTCTACAGCTGTTCAAATGATGTCGCTTTTCCCTACTTGTTTCCACTACCAGAGGCTTTACCTCAACAGGTAAATAAGATACAATGCCCCTTGGTGTTAAGATTGACTAAGTGGGCAGTGGACAGCATGAGATGTAATTGCCTGGAGTACCAACGAGGAAGCTCGTTTCTTGCTGTGGCCAAGAGATTCAGCAGTCGCTGCGTGCAAGTCACTTAAAGCCTTTTTTCTGTCTCTTCCTGCCCTTCCCTTTCTAAAATTCATTTTCTAGATCAATATTATGTCTCCGGCATCAAATAATTGATACAAATGCCTCTTCTCATTTAGAGGCCATTTGCAAAAAGGAAAATCGTTTCTCTGATAAAAATTAGGCTTTAAAATTTTTGCAAGGGTATTAGCTGTAGAAACGGTGCTATTAGAAAGCGTCCATTGTAAATCATGCACGTACAGCACTTACAGCTTATTAAAGTCATGCTTTACGACTCAGAGCGATTTCCGACCATTGCAGATGTGGCTTATTTGCATTGTGTCACTATGTAGTCTAGATCATTGCAGGGAGTTTCGCTAAAGAAGGCTCACGACCAGGTGTACGGACCGAGACGGAACCAAGTGTGACACCGAGAAGTTCACGTTGCCGAAGAATGCCATTGGTTTCCTACTCGTCAGCAGAAAGCTCCTCCATAGAAGTTTGGAACCGACTTTAAAACAGACACAGCAAGGCTCCATCTCTGCTCTTCCCACCGCTTCAACTATGCACCTGACACCCTCTCCTCCCCAGCTCGGTGCCTCAGTTTCCTTGCCTGCACCTGCGCACTGTGCCCGTTGGAAGGTTGAGTGAAATAACACACAATGTGTTGCAAAGGATGCCTGCATGCAGCAAGCACACGACATGTGTTAGACATTATGATCCCTGCTATCATTCTGCTAGTAGCCCAGATGTGGCCTGGTCCTCCTCTTCCGAGGTAGGGCTCAGCAGAACGGTGATTATGTCAGACAAGGCTTCCCACACCCAGAACTGCAGGATGTAATGCTTGGGGCCATGTCCAACCAATTTTGGACTGACATTCATGCTTCTCGGAGACTGGAGGCCCTAAGGCCTGCTCTACGCAAAGTCCACCCAGGCTGACTCGGATGCCTTCCCATGGTATATGGAGAGATGGCAAAAATTACATATGTTTTGATCATTTTACATAAAACCTACCAAATTTTATGACCTGAACCTTACACGTCAACCTGATTCATATATACACGGTCAGCTCCATGTTACAAGGATCACAATGCTGTGTTTTGACAGGGCATCTATGGCCTCGGTTGATTTGGTTGACGGAGCTGACTATGTGGGATCCTGGTCTTCCTGCTACTTCCTGCCGTGTCTCTTCCCAAAGTCCATGAGTTCTTGAACTAACGCTGCTTCCAGTGGCGGAGGAAGGCCCCCTGGCCTCAGCTACGACCTCTGATCACACGCCCACAGCCTGTATGCCAAATACAGGATTGCCTTATAATCATCAAAACCGTTTGAGTATCCCTTACTTGAAAGGCACACAGTAAATACTTGGGAAGAGTAAATACACAGGATTTGTAATGGGACTTGGTTATGGTTGCAGTAAAGGTGAGAATTACTATAAAACCAGAAGCCAGGGCTCATTTCTGTGAGAATGTGCAGCCACCTCTCCCCAACCACATTTTTACCAAAGTTGTTAACAAGTCAATCTATGGACACGTGTTAGTTCCATTTACAGTAGGATGATGCCGGGGCCTTTCTTGTGCAGCGAGGACCCACAGGGTATAAAATAAGACGTATGAGGTTCTCCCAGATTCTACACAGGGTGCTAGAGGTTGGGGTTGGACCCCCGACGCCAGCCCACACACACCCACATGCACCCCAAGCTGTGTGAGCAGGGCAGTGGGGAGAGGAGGCAAGATGGTGGCTGGCCTTCTAGGATGCAGACTCCTTTCCTCCCTCCCACATTGGAGGGTGGTATTTCTGTCCTTGAAGTCAAGAGCAAGTCTCCGAGGGAATCACCATGGCCACAGGAGGGTCTGCAGAAGGAGGAAACTGGCAGCATGTCCCTGTCCAGATGCTTGCTGAGCTCCATATGTCCCTGGGCCCAGCCTGGTGCTACCATCGATGTAGATTTGGGAGGTTCTGAGGAGACCTTGAGACAGGTTCTGACATTTGAAGATGTGCTTGATCACAGAGACTGTTGCCTGTTTTGTGCGTAGAGATTTCTAAAGTGCCGGGACCAGAGCATTATGTGCCTTGAGAAAGATTTCCAGTTTTTCCGGCTTTCCGGGCCACTAGTGAGCATGGATGAGAAGGGGCTAGCATTCTGTTGTTCCACATAAAGCGCCATGGAAATCACTGGAGGCACAGGACTCCAGAACCTGTGATTGGGGGTGCCGAGAAGAAGCGTGGCTTCCCTTACTCGGGAGGCCAGGATGGAGCTGAACGCCATCCCCAGGAGAGCACACGAACCGTGCATGGGGAGAGCGGCCTGTTGGCAGAGGGTGCGGGTAGCTAACTGATGACCTCCTCACCTGCCACACTTGTCTAAGCACTGTGCCCAGCCACTCCGGCCCCTGGGCCGTCCTTGCCAGCTTAACTCTTGCTTCCGCATCCACCTGTGGTCCCCTAACTTCATTCGGGCGTCCTGGCGTGCTGCCTCCCCAAACATGCCTTCCTTGGCCACTTCCTCTCCATGCCCGTGCTGTGCTTTACTTTTCTACGTCATCGGCTGACATTACACTGTATGCTCCTCTATTCACTGGGTATCTCCCCTACTTTGAACACTGGGCACATAAGGTCCAACAGGAGAGGGCTTTGTTTTGGCCTATTTCCAGGGCCTAGAAGAAACGCAGCATGTTGCAGGTGCTCAGTGAACATCTCCTAGATAAATGAATGAATGAATGAATGAATGAATGAATGAATGAATGAATGAATGAATTTGCTGGACTGATCCTCCCACCATGGTCAGGTAGATGGTGAACCGTCCTCAGTGCTAGTTTTCTTCCTTTTGCCCCGCCAGAACCTTCTTGGGCCGGACCCATGTCTCAGGCTTAGTGGTTCGAGCCGGGTTTGACCAGGAGAAGCACGGGCAGGAAACTTGGAGAGAGAGAGCCGTGGGTATTTCTTCCCCTAGGCTCCTCCCTGCTGGCTTGTGCATAGCAGTGGTTGTGTCCCTCCCCTGAGGCCACCGTGCCTGCTGGGTATGCCCTCTCTCATAGCTGGAGCTCCCTTCTCGTCCCCCTCAGACCCAGGGAAGGCTTCTGGCCACAGCTACTTCCCGCTTTTCACTCACCTGCCTGTTATCTTTACCTGCCCCACACTCTGTAAATGGTCTCTCCATGAATCTCATTGATGGCCCTCACATGAGCCATCTCTACCCTGCTGGGGCTGGACTGAGGCACCAGCCTCCTCCCTAACCCCAGCAGCATCAGCACTCGCTGGAGATTTGCTAGAAATGCAGTCTCTGGCCTTCCATTCCAGTGGAGTCAGAATCTGTCCTTTAAGAATATCCGAGTGATGTCCATGTGAGCCTGTGGAGCACCAGTTGGAGGGGAAGGAAGCGCCACGTGAAGATGGGACCATGCCCCACCCGACACTCCATTGCATGTTTGTGAACTAGCAAGGCAGGGTATTCAAACACCAGCACCACACTGCTTCTTCCCTTTGCTTCCCACGGACAGAGACTGTGGGGAGCTCATCCGTTCTGGATTCAAGCTGCCTGGGTTCCAGTCTTGCCTCCCCCCTCACTAGTGTGCAACTTGGGGAGACTTCCTTCCCCTCTCTGTTTCCTTGGGGATGGTGATGGTGCTTTCTAACAGGATTGAGACGATTAAATCACAGGAGACATAAGAAGCAAGGGAACAAGCCAGGTGGATATACGTGGGAAGAAAAACCCAAGCAAGGAAGAATAGTGAGGGCGCCGGGGCCACCCACAGTGTCACTACATGGATGCGAAGGAATATTGGTGGTAGTGTCATTTTGAGAAGGACTAGAGGTGACAGATTTAGGTAATACACAAGCTGGAAAATCCACTTGTGCGTACGAGCTCACAAATATAAGACAATCACCTACAATGATCATCACAACATTTATATTTACTGGAGTCTATAAGGCCCTTTCAAAGACATAATACACATACTTCAGAGTATAAGAAGCAGGGCCCCTAGAAGATGGTTCCAGGCAGCACTCGGTCAGATGGAGACCTTCCAGAACAAAGTTGACCGTAAATGAATCCCTGCTTCCAAATGTAATTCTGCAGATGCACTTTGATTTCACAGCCATTGATCAATAATTCATTTGGCTTGTGACTGCTGATGACATGATTTAATATGTCCAGCTAAATTACGTTCCCATAGGAACACTCATGCATACCAAAGGAAAAAATGACAATTACACAGTGCTGGCCCCTCCCTGAAGCAAGCCCATGTGCATGCTTAGACGTGCTGTTTGAAGGGAAAGGACCTTGTGATCAAACCCACAGAGGCCTTGAAGCAGAAAGATCTCCATGAGTCCAGGAATAGCGAGACCTTCCATGAATGTCACCCTAAGCAGGGCAGCTCTGAGCCCTGGGCTTGGCATCAGACTGCTGGGCTTCAGACTGTCACTCCATTGCTCATGGGTTGTGTGAACCCCTCTCTGCTTCAGTTTCCACGTTATGAAATAGGCTTAAGAACATCCTCTTGGCCTTGTGATTGTCATGAGGATTAAATGAACCCTAATACAATTACATTATTAGTGCTGTGCTTGATAAATACTAAATATTAATAATGTGTATTCTTTATTGGTATTATTATTATTATTACCAGTGGTTTCCTAACTGGCCACTGTTTACACTGCAGCCAGAGTAAAACTCTAGAAGATCTACTCCAATTAAAAAGTAACCTTAGTGGCTTCCCAATTCCTATAAAATGAAGATCAGGATTTTTAGAATAATATAGAAAACATCCATGACCCAGCCCCGCTTTTCTTTACACCTCTAACTCTGCTAGCCTATTGCCAGGTTTCTAAAAGTCCTGCATTTGTGAATGTGCATATTCATGCCATCCCTTCCTTCTACCCATGCATCGACCCACCCACCCACCCATCCATGAACGAACCCATCCATCCACTCACCCATCCATCCACCCATCCATCCATCCACTCACCCACCCACCCATCCATCCACCCATCCATCTATCCATCCATCCATCCATCCACCCATCCATCCATCCACTCTCCCACCCACCCAT